>NW_024070190.1:4506276-4628544 GCF_014754425.2 Oryx dammah | reverse complement strand
CCCACTCCAGTACTCTTGCCTGGAGAATCCCATGGATGGAGGAGCCTGGTAGGCTGCAGTCCATGGGGTCGCACAGAGTTGCACACGACTGAAGCGACTTAGCAGCAGCAGCAGCAGCAGCAGCAGTGTCACTTTAGGGGCTTCCCCAATGGCTCATCAGGTAAAAGAATCTGCCTGCCAAAGAAGGAGATGTAAAAGATTCGGGTTCGATCCCTGGGTTGGGAAGATCCCCTGGAGGAGAGCATAGCAACCCACTCCAGTGTTCTTGCCTGGAGAATCCCATGGACAGAGGAGCTTGATGGGCTAAAGAAGGCAAAAATTTCATAATTTGATTGTGGGGGGATGACAGTTGGTTTCCATCCAACACAGGATATAGCAATGTTATCAGTGTATTAAGATTTACCTTATGTTTTTATAAACGTTGGCAAAAGTCCTGTGGTGATATTAATGTTCAGTTATAGTTTTGTAAGAGGTCAGGTGAGTTCAAGAACTTGCAAAAGTCTTCATTGTGCTGATTTCTACCTTGGGTTGAAACATATTGATATTCAGTCAAAATGCTTTTTTGGATTTTGACAGAGCCTGAGTAACTACAGGAAACTGATATAATGAATTGGATTGCAGATTCAAAGAAATTGTAAAAATCCATACTTTATGCAGATCCTTCAGGGGTTGCATCTGGCTCTATTAAATTACAGATCTTCACAAGCTTAGGGCCTGATTTTATTTATTCTTATCCAAACCACTGCTCTGAAGATGGAAAACCAGAGAAAACCTGAGTCTACAGTAGCAAATTATTTCATGAAGATAAAAGTGAGAGAGTTTCTTACTAATGGAAGATCAATGGTCACACCAAAAAGCGAGTCTAAACTGGGCTTTTTTTTTTTTTCTGCCTCAAGCAGCCTAAGGGATCTTAGTACCTTAACCAGGGATAGAACGTGTGCTCCCTGCATTGGAAGCATGGAGTCTTAACCACTGGACCTCCCTAAACTGGGCTATTGTTGAGAAAGGAAAATAAATAGTGTGAGCTCAGTAGAAATATGGTGGTAAATTTGGTGACTGAAAAGGGGGAGGGGTAAGGTCAGTGGGAGTAGAGAGGTTATAATTGAGGTGACCTAGACTAACAGGAGAGGTAACCTAGATTAGCCTTAGAGCTGATAGCTGTCCCATGTACCACTGAGGTAAGTAAGGTAAGTAGGGAATCTGGTTTGTTGTTGATGTTCAGTCCCTAAGTCATGTCCAACTCTTTGCGATTCCATGGACTGCAGCACTGGCTTCCCTGTCCTTTACTATCTCCTAGAGTTTGCTCAGACTCATGTCCACTGAGTCGGTGATGCCATCCAACTATCTGATTCTCTGTCAACCCCTTCTCCTCCTGCCCTCAACCTTTCCCAGCATCAGGGTCTTTTCTTTGGCTCTTCACATCAGGTGGTCAAAATATTGAAGCTTCAGCATCAGTCCTTTTAATGAATATTTCGAGTTGATTTTCTTTAGCATTGACCAGTTTGATCTACTTGCTGTCCAAGGGACTCTCAAGACTCTTCTCCAGCACCACAATTCAAAAGCATCAGTTCTTCAGCGCTCAACCTTCTTTGTGGTCCAGCTCTCACATCCGTACATGACTACTGGAAAAACCATAACTTTGACTATATGGAAATTTATGTTTCTGTTTTTTAATATACTGTCTAGGTTTGTCATAGCTTTTCTTCCAAAGAGCAAGTGTCTTTTAATTTCATGGCTGCAGTCACCATCCACAGTGATTTTGGAGCCCAAGAAAATAAAATCTGTCACTGTTTCTACTTATTCCCCATCTATTTGCCATGAAGTGATGGGACCAGATGCTATGAGCTAAGTTTTTTGGATGTTGAGTTTTAAACAGCTTTTTCACTCTCCTCTTTCACCCTCTTTTCCACCAAGAGGCTCTTTAGTTCCTCTTCACTTTCTACCATTAGAGTATTATTATCTGCATATCATCTGCATAGGGAATCTGCTTGGATCAAGCAGATTCATAAAGTGATCACATAAGTCAATATGTTAAGAATGATGAGAGCTAAGTTTACCACTGTTAAAGGTAAATTAAGGCTAAAAAGAATCACAAGGTGATGAATTAAAATTGGACATACATATCACTGTGAACTGATGGCTTAAAAATATATCTACATATGGAACTAGATCTTTCTCAAGAGATACTGAATTAGTTAGAGATATGTGTGTGTGTGTGGTTGTATATGTATGTATGCATGTATATATATATATACTGTTTGGCTGTCTGGCTCTGTCCACCAAGAAGGCCTAGGAGCATTGAGACTTGGGTGGCAATGAGCATAATAAACATCTAGTCTTTGGTTTCCAAATACAAAACCTACACTGAAAGAACCAAGGTTGGAAAAACTGTTGATTCTGGGGTAGGGCATTGAAATTCCAACTTTTATTAGAACATCTTGCTGTGACAGAAAGTAAAAAATGTTCAAAGAATGATAGGAAAGTGCCACAATATCACTTTCAGGATTCTCACTGGTCAAATTTAGGAAATTGGAGCCTCAAGATAGATAATGGTAGGAAAGGAATATACCCTGCTGAATAAAAACATAAATATGTCTATACTTATATGTCTATTATATGAATATATCAATATATGTGTCTGCTATATAAATATGTCTGATTCATTGGAAAAGACCCTGATGCTGGGAAAGATTGAAGCAGTAGGAGAAGGGGACGACAGAGGATGAGATGGTTGGATGGCATCACCAACTCAATGGACACAAATTTGAGCAAGCTCTGGGAGTTGGTGATAGGGAAGCCTGGCGTGCTGCAGTCCATGTGGTCACAAAGAGTTGGACGCAACTGAACTGAACTGATATCTATACTGATATAACTAAATGAATTAAAATGAATGAACCAGAAAATAATTGGGAAAAATGAAAAGCTTTACTGTATAGTAGAATGCTAATAATAAATGTAGAAAAAACAATAGACTACAAAGACACTACAGGCCTACTGTTATTGTGGTAATTGATTCAGAAGAGAATTGTTCAATGGAAACCATGCTGATGGATGGTGATTTGATGGGAAATAGGATATTAATATAATCCTGGATTATGTCTCCATAAATTGAATATATGTTACAAAAGGTAGGAGAGGAAGGTGATTATGTGGGGAAACCTGCTTAAAATAATATAACCAGGTGTTAAAGGTTAACATCCCCTCTGTGGGCCCCTCATGTGAAGGACAGAGAAAAGTGCCTGATTTCTGTAGTTTCTCTACTGTGAAAGCACATCTTGAGTCCACTAATGAGGAAACGTCAGGTGGACTCCAATTCAGGGTCATTCGACAATATTTAAGACCAACATTATTTATTTATTTATTTGTTTGTTTGTTGTTTTTATATATTATTTTTTTTACTTGATCACACCATCTGTCATATGGGATCTAGTGTTCTGACCAGGAATCGAACTTGTGCCTCTTACACTGGCAGCTCAGAGTCTTGGCCACTGGACCATCAGGGAAGTCCGTTGATCTACATTTTTTAAAGCTATGAGGCTCAAGAACACAGATAAGAAAGGAAGTCTTCCACTTAGGAGAAAGCAAAAGAAACAATAACAATTTAATGAAACAAGTACTCCTGAATGGAATTCTGAACTAAGAAAGTAGGAGATTTGACTTACATAGTTAGTGAAATTTGAATGCTATGTAAGGATTAGAAGATTCATTTCAGTTCAGTTGCTCAGTTGTGTCCAACTCTTTGTGACCCCATGAATCGCAGCACGCCAGGCCTCCCTGTCCATCACCATCTCCCAGAGTTCACTCAGACTCATGTCCATCGAGTCCATGATGCCATCCAGCCATCTCATCCCCTGTCGTCCCCTTCTCCTCCTGCCCCCAATCCCTCCCAGCATCAGAGTCTTTTCCAATGAGTCAACTCTTTGCATGAGGTGGCCAAAGTACTGGAGCTTCAGCTTTAGCATCATTCCTTCCAAAGAAATCCCAGGGCTGATCTCCTCCAGAATGGACTGGTTGGATCTCCTTGCAGTTCAAGGGACTCTCAAGAGTCTTCTTCAACACCACAGTTCAAAAGCATCAACTCTTAGGCACTCTGCCTTCTTCACAGTCCAACTCTCAAATCCATACATGACCACAGGAAAAACCATAGCCTTAACTAGACGGACCTTAGTCAGCAAAGTAATGTCTCTGCTTTTGAATATACTATCTAGGTTGGTCATAACTTTTCTTCCAAGAGTAAGTGTCTTTTAATTTCATGGCTGCAATCACCATTTGCAGTGACTTTGGAACCCCCCCCCAAAATAAAGTCTGACACTGTTTCCACTGTTTACCCATCTATTTCCCATGAAGTGATGGGACCAGATGCCATGATCTTCGTTTTCTGAATGTTGAGCTTTAAGCCAACTTTTTCACTCTCCTCTTTCACTTTCATCAGGAGGCTTTTTAGCTCCTCTTCACTTTCTGCCATAAGGGTGGTGTCATCTGCATGTCTGAGTTTATTGATATTTCTCCCAGAAATCTTGATTCCAGCTTGTGCTTCATCCAGTCCAGCGTTTCTCATGCTGTACTCTTCATAGAAGTTAAATAAGCAGGGTGACAATATACAGCCTTGACGTACTCCTTTTCCTATTTGGAACCAGTCTGTTGTTCCATGTCCAGTTCTAACTGTTGTTTCCTGACCTGCATACAGATTTTTTAAGAGGCAGGTCAGGTGGTCTGGTATTCCCATCTCTTTCAGAATTTTCCACAGTTTATTGTGAGCCACACAGTCAAAGGCTCTGGCATAGTCAATAAAGCAAAAATAGATGTTTTTCTGGAACTCCCTTGCTTTTTTGATGATCCAGTGGATGTTGGCAATTTGATCTCTGGTTCCTCTGCCTTGTCTAAAACCAGCTTGAACATCAGGGAGTTCATGGTTCACGTATTGCTGAAGCCTGGCTTGGAGAATTTTGAGCATTACTTTACTAGCATGTGAGATGAGTGCAATTGTGTGGTAGTTTGAGCATTCTTTGGCATTGCCTTTCTTTGGGATTGGAATGAAAACTGACCTTTTGCAGTCCTGTGGCCACTGCTGAGTTTTCCAAATTTGCTGGCATACTGAGTGCAGCACTTTTACAGCATCATCTTTCAGGATTTGAAATAGCTCCACTGGAATTCCATCACCACCACTAGCTTTGTTCATAGTGATGCTTTCTAAGGCCCACTTGACTTCACATTCCAGGATGTCTGGCTCTAGATTAGTGATCACATCATCATGATTATCTGGGTCGTGAAGATCTTAAATGGGGTAGCCATCATGGTCAACAAAAGAGTCCGAAATGCAGTACTTGGATGCAATCTCAAAAATGACAGAATGATCTCTGTTCGTCTCCAAGGCAAACCATTCAATACCACAGTTATCCAAGTCTATGCCCCAACCAGTAACGCTGAAGAAGCTGAAGTTGAACGGTTTTATGAAGACCTATAAGACCTTTTAGAACTAACACCCAAAAAAGATGTCCTTTTCATTATAGGGAACTGGAATGCAAAAGTAGGAAGTCAAGAAACACCTGGGGTAACAGGCAAATTTGGCCTTGGAATGCAGAATGAAGCAGGGCAAAGACTAAGCACTGGTCATAGCAAACACCCTCTTCCAATAACACAAGAGAAGACTCTACACATGGACATCACCAGATGGTCAACACTGAAATCAGATTGATTATATTCTTTGCAGCCAAAGATGGAGAAGCTCTATACAGTCAACAAAAACAAGACCAGGTGTTGACTGTGGCTCAGATCATGAACTCCTTATTACCAAATTCAGACTCAAATTGAAGAAAGTAGGGTAAACCGCTAGACCATTCAGCTATGACCTAAATCAAATCCCTTATGATTATACATATAATGGTTAGCTGCTATTTTTTTAAATATTTATTTTTATTTATTTAATTGGCTGTGCTGGGTCTTTGTTGCAACATGCAAAATCTTTGATCATCATTGTGTCATGCAGGAATTTTTTTTTTTAAGTTGTGGCTTGTGGGATCTTTAGTTGCATCATGTAGGATCTAGTTCCCTGACCAAGAATCAAACCTGAGTCCCCAGAATTGGAAGTATGGAGTCTTAGCCACTGAACCACCAGGGAAGTCCTTTTTAACAGTATATTTGTAATTTCACTGCTGAAATAACTATACTACAGCCCTAACAGAATTGTTAAGGGTGAATGAGCATGTTGGAACTAGAAGGGAACTTGTAAGATGATGCAATCCAACTCTTTCATTTTATAACTGAGCAAAGTGGATTCCAGAGAGGTGAAGTAATTTTCCTAATATCAGCTGTGTAATTAATGGCAGAATCATTATGTGTACTTTGGTCTCCCAGCCGCTGTTCCTCAACAGCTGCTATGTAGGAATCCTGCATTTGGTTCATTCAATTCAGTTCAGTTGCTCAGTCGTGTCCGACTCTTTGCAACCCCATGAATCGCAGCACGCCAGGCCTCCCTGTCCATCACCATCTCCCGGAGTTCACTCAGACTCACGTCCATTGAGTCAGTGATGCCATCCAGCCATCTCATCCTCTGTCGTCCCCTTCTCCTGCTCCCAATCCCTCCCAGCATCAGAGTCTTTTCCAATGAGTCAACTCTTCTCATGAGGTGGCCAAAGTACTGGAGTTTCAGCTTTAGCATCATTCGAACCTCATAAATGTAGTTGTCTACATCTGATGGGAAGGTTAGTATATATATTGTGTGTTTAGTCACTCAGTTGTGTTCAACTCTTTGCGACCCCATGGACCGTAGCCCACCAGGCTCCTCTGTCCATGGGATTCTCCAGGCAAGACTGGAGTCAGTTGCTGTTTCCTTCTCCAGGGGATCTTCCAGACCCAGAGATTGAACCTGCATCTCTTGTGTCTCTTGCATTGGCAGGCAGAGTCTTTACCACTGCACCACCTAGGAAGCCCTAAGCATACAGTGGGGCACACTTATACTCACTTTGCTGATCAATCTATCAGTCCTGCAGAGTATTAAGAGTCAGCACTGTATGCTCCTTGCCTTTATTCTACCACACCTCCTCTTTGTTGTTCCTCTTACATACCAGGCATACTCCAGCCTAAGGGTTTATCCTAGTGTTTTCAGGCTGTTATAACAAGTTATCATAAATTGGGTGGCTTAAACAATAAACATTTACTTTCCCAATTCTGGAGGCTGAAAATTCCAAGATCAAGGTGTCAGTATGGTTGAGCCCTGGTGAGGGTTCTCTTCCTGACCAGCAGGCAATCACCTTCTTGCTGAGTCTTCACATGGTGAGAGAGATAGTGTTCCAATCTCTTCACCTTCTTAGTATAAGGATATTAATCCCATCATGGGGGCTTCACTCTCCTGACCTCATCTAAGCCCAGTGACCTTCCAAAAGCTCTTCTTCCAAAGACCATCACATTGGGAGGGAGAGCTTCAGCATATGGATTTTGGGGGGCACACAAACATTCAGTCCATAGCAGGGCCTTTGCTTTTAACCATTCCCTCTGCCTGGCATGCCCCTCCCCAGATAACCTCTTGTCAAATTTCCTCCTCTCCTTCAAGCTGTCTCCGTCTCTCAGTATGATGGATACTTATCACCACATTCAGTTCCACAAACTGCACCACCTGCTTCTCCATTATCCTTGAGCCAAGTAAGAGTACCTGGTTCTACTTTTTCTTTTTTCCATTTTTTAAAAATTTTATTTCTTGTGTTTATTATTCATTATCTGTTTCTCTTATCATAATATAAGAGCCACACAGCAAGGATCTTTACTTCACTGACTGATGGGCACAGTGCACAGGGCAATATCTGATACATAATATGCACACAATAAATATTTTATGAGTGACCCCATCAGAGTTATTCCATAAATTCACGACTAAACCAATGGCAATAGATTATATTGAGAGGTTTAGACAAGTGGTTCTCAAAGCATAGTTCCCACATCCATGGAATTAGCATTACCCAGAACCTGGTTAGAAATGGACTTGTCAGGTCCCAAATCAGACCTACTGAGTCAGAAACTCTAGTTTTAAGGCCCACTTGTGTTTTAACAAGCTTATTGAGTCTGATGCACATTCAAGTGTGAAACAATTGGTTTTCCAAACCAGTAACCCCTAACAGCTATCTGAACAAACCAGAGGCAGGCAGGTAGACAAAAATAATGTGCAACTCACGTCTTTTTATATTTTAAAATTTGTAGCAAATAATCATACTCTTGGTAAGTCAGAGAGTCACGCTCCATGACAAACAAAGAAATAAACTAAGAGGAATAAGTTCAAGGGTTGCTGCTGTAGGAGAGGAGCTAGTATTATCACTGCCCTATCCTCCTTCCCCAGCTCACCATATACTATTACCTGTCTGTAACCTGTCCCTACCTGACTCAGTGAGAAGGGCCATCGTGGACCTGACCAATTACATCATAATTCTCTGCCACTTTTCTGATTTGTTAAATTACATGACTTTCCAAGTTTCTTTGCATTATTCATGTAATGTTCGTTTCTATTACTGGGCAGCATCTGGAGGGGAGGTTGCATAAAAAGCATCCCTGTTTTAACTTGACTCCAGATTTTAATCAGGCAGAGGAGGCTACAACCCAGACTCTCTTTTGAAATAAAAGTGTCATTTTTAATTATTTACAATATATTTTGTTAAGACAACTACTTGAGATTTCCATCTTATCCATCATTTTATTATTTAAAGTCACTAGTGATAAGACAGTCCTGTTAGGCTTCCCTGGTGATACAGTAGATAAGAATCTGCAGGGGACACAGGTTCGATCCCTGGTCCAGGAAGATTCCACATGCTGTGGGCAACTAAAGCCCAGGCACCACAACCACAGGAGCCTGTGCTCTAGAGCTTGTGAGCTGCAACTACTGAGCTCGTGAGCTGCAAGTACTGAAGCCTCTGTGCCTAGAGCCTGTGTTCTGCAAGAGAAACCACCACAATGAGAAACCTGCACACCGAAACGAAGAGGAGTCCCGGCTCACTGCAACTAGAAAAAGCCTGTGTGCAGCAACGAAGACCCAGCACAGCCAAAAATAAATAAATTTAAAAAAAGAAAAAACACGGTCCTTTTCCTGAGGGAACACCTAGTCTAGTGGAAAATCATATGAGTAAATCAGAGGTGATATAGGAGTAAAATTCGAGCAGAAAGGACAAGGCAAGCATGAACTGTAGTTGCATTTCTATGCATGGTCAGTCATGTCAGACTCTGTATTTGACTCTTTGGGACCTCATGGACTGTAACCCACCAAGCTCTTCTGTCCATGGGATTTTTCAGCCAGAACACTGGAAAGGATTGCCATTTCCTTCTCTAGGGGATATTCCCAACCCAAGGATTGAACCCACACCTCCTGCATTGGTAGGCAAATTCTCTACCACTGAACCATCTAGGAAGTCCATTACAGGCACTTAAAGACAGAGAAGAGTATATCCTAGAATGTTAGGTATTAAAGAATATCAGTAGTCATACAGAAACTTGATGGTTAAACTAAGTTAGGGAAACTCTGATGAAGGTACAATAGTTTATACTTTCTTCTAAAATCAGAATGACTTTCCTGTCATTATTTTTGTATTTCTGATGCTTCAGTTAATTTATTTAATAGATGTCTGCTCTTTCTCTTGGATGAAAGAAACTTGATAGGAAAAACTTAATACTGAAACGTGCACCTTAGATTAACTGACAGCCCCAAATCATGACGGTAGTTGTGTTCACTATGGAAAATTCTATGTCCAGGAGGCTCAGAACAGGACAGCACTAGGGATAGCTCCCTCTTGCTCTCTGCGCACTATGTCAGGGGAGCAATGGGTTCAGAGGAGATACACAGAAGGTTGTCAGGCTGTTCCCTGTGGCTTGGTAAATTGCCCATGATTAATCACATTTTAAAGTATGTTTTGATCAAACAGGTCTTTTTCTGAGTCTAAATCATCCAGGATACCAAAAAAACTATATCTACTAGGAAAGGAGTCATGTATAATTCTAGTCTATGTTAATTAGCCACTCAAGGATCCTCATTATTTTAGATATTTTCAGTACATCAAAGACTTAATAGACATTATTCATGCGACTGTATTAAGAAAGTACTGTTAAGTGAAATACCTAGTTCATTTGATCTGAAATTAATGTTTATCAAATTCATCTTGGTAACATTCAAGATTCAAGATGATAAGAAATTTGATGACCTATGTGGTCTTTGATGAACCAGACTCTGTGCCATAATCACATAAGATTTCATGGATTCTTTCATGGAAGTGACTGCAGACTGGCATAGGCAGAGTATTGCTTCAGTTGCATATATTGGGAGAAACACAGAACAACCAAAGGGAATGAAATGGTTAAAGATACAGCCCTTTATCCACTTAGAATAAAATTCCCATTCCTTTGTAAAGGGTCCCCCCATGATTCTGACTCCAGTTTATGAGAGGCTGGGCTAGTGGAATGCTATGTAGTCACCAGACTAACAATTCAGGGTCAGGAGGATGAGAGCTGGAAAGACTCCCTGAGGAACATAAAGCTGTTTTTACATCTTTCCATTTAGGTCCACTGTCTGATTCAGCTTGGAAGTCTGTCTTTCTTTATTTTTTTTTAAATTCACTACCCTCTGAACTGACTGAAGTGAATTGCACTAGGATCTCAACAGTATTTGCAGTGAAATATCCTGTGCCAGTCACACACATACACATATCCCTTCTTGGGAATGTTCCTTGTAAATGCATGTGTACTTTTTGGTCCTTATTGATCTTGTGCACAGTGTTTATATAATACTGTATCAGTAAGGTAAGGTATTGACGACATTGCCAAAACTAGTTCCCATCACTTAATAATTCCTTTAAAAGAAACAGGCAATGGTAATCATAAAGCAATTTATTAACATAGCAAAAATGAGAGTATGTTTTAAGTTCCAATTGTAATGATATTTTGTCTAGAGGACACTGATTTCATTTCACCATGCTGCTTCTGTAAATGGAAAGGAAACAGAATTATGATTCAAATTACTAGCATAATGAAAAATCATTTGTATTCCTTTTTATTGCGTGGGCAGACACCTGGTGAATAAGATAACCACATATTACTGAGAAGAGCTTTACAGGGAGAAGGAGGCAAAATCCTCATTAAATATCTGTCAAGTGTTTAAAATTATAAAGTCATGAGGGGGTGTAAAATTTAATGTTACTTACAATGCAAGACCTACTTTAGCCAGGATTAATAGCAAATTTTTAAACACAGTGAATAGTTGTGAGTTTCTTATTAAAAGGGCTTTTGAAAGGGATATGGTTACAGGTAGTTCAAAAATGCTGACAAGTGAGGTTGGCACAGTTGTACATTTGAGACCTGTCAGAGCTAACAAATTCAGAGCATGACATACTGGGATTGAAGGGAGGTGAAATGTATTCAGTGAATGTGCTGTTTTTTCCCCCCCATGTCAGTTGGTTAGGCTTTGCACAGTGTGAAAATAAATATTCTGTGTGCTCTCCACCACAGTCGGATGCCTTCGCATTGAATGTTATCTCGATATTACATTTGAAACTTTCCCACCAATTCCTTTTGTTTTCTATCCTAAGTGTCCTGGATACAGATAAGACCTTAGAGATCTAACTTGAATTTCAAGTCCAAGTTCTTCCCTTCAAGGAAGACCTTTTGGGAGATTGACCAGAGTTCTGACAGGAAGCACAGGGCACAGGAGATTAGATTCTGAAGACAAATTAATAAAGGAATGATTTACAAAGTCATGTTCAGAGATTGGGAAATCAACAAAGGATGCTAAGGGATCCAGGAATTAGTGGCTGTGAAAACTGGGAATCCTTTTAATTCTTAGACCCTTAGGAGGTAAAAGATGGAAACATGGAGAAGTGCTGTCCTAGTAAGCACATTGGTTGTTTGGATATAGCTACCCCCAGAAATATGATGCCAGAACATGGAAATATCTGAGGGGAGAAGTATCCAGAATTCTGTCTTCTACCCCAAGTCTCTTGCAGATACACCCCAATGGCCAAACTAAATCAGAAGTAAGAAGGCAAGATAGCCTTGGGGGTGAAATCAAAGCAGTATCAGGAACACAGTGGGAAGAGGAGCAGAGAGAATGCTAAAGGGTAAGGTGCAAAATGAGGATAAGGCTGCTCATTGGATAAGACTGGATAGAAGAGAGTGGCATAATCAGTTTCCCTTTTGGACATTGTTCTGAAGAGATACACTTACTGACAATGTCACAGAGAAGAAAAAATCCTGACTCCATACTTAATCTATTCTTTTAGCTCTAACCCTCATGCTCTGTTGTCTGTGTCTGGTTATGCTGGCTCTGCACCTTTTGTAAAAGAATGTTGTCTATAGCCTGAAATATATAGGATACTCCCTTCTCAAGGTTCTAAGCTTTAAAAGTATAACACTTTTTCATTCATATAGAGATAAAAAGTTGCAGAATAGAGAATAATATTTGTCTTGTTGGAGATTTTTAGAAACATTGTGACCAGACCTACAGGGACAGATGCAAGAACAAAGGATTCTAGCACCAAGAAGTTTGTGACAACCACCCACACCCCTCTGCTGCTGCTAAGTCGCTTCAGTCGTGTCCGACTCTGAGTGATCCCAGAGACAGCAGCCCACCAGGCTCCCCTATCCCTGGGATTCTCCAGGCAAGAACACTGGAGTGGGTTGCCATTTCCTTCTCCAATGCATGAAAGTGAAAAGTGAAAGTGAAGTCACTCAGCCGTGTCCTACTCTTTGCAACCCCATGGACTGCAGCCTACCAGGCTCCTCTGTCCATGGGATTTTCCAGGCAAGAGTGCTTGAGTGGAGTGCCATCGCTCTAGTATAAAAGAAGCCTGATGTCGTTCAACTTATTGGCCTGTTGTGTGGTGAGCAGTACAAGCTTGGGTTCAGTGACAGGATAAAATAATTGTCAGCTAAGGCCTTTCTCCTTGGCTTTATGTGGAAGTATTACTTTCATTTTGAAGTTTATAAAGTCAAGAAAAGGGTCCGTTGAGAAGAATTAGATCCATGTGGTTGACACAATTACATATATTACTTATAACAGTTTATCCACCTTTCCATTTTTTTAACCACAAACAAAACAAGGTTTCAACTAGGAAGCTGGGCAAAGTGTCAGCTCCTTATGGAACACAGAAGTGCTTTTGGAGAAATTCAATTAGTTGCTGGATCTAGTTTGTCAGGAGTAGGGAATCATGGAACCCCTTGACATGGAAACCCAGGGCTCATCTTTTGTGATTCAGATACCAGGCTGATAGCAGACTAATTCAGACTCTTCTAGTTGGTGGGCCCAGAATTACTGAAGCAACCTCCTTACTGACCAAGATTGGCTTAGTACCAGGGCAAGTTCAAGTCTGGAAGTAAAAGTCACCAGTGGCTATAGCTGTAAGTGATTGAGTGCACAGCCATCCACAGTCTTTAGAGATGGTTAAGCAGTTGAAAATGTTTTTTAAGCAGTGTAAGTGCTTTCTACTTATTGAAGGATGAGACTTTACAGTAAATTAGTCCTTGTGACATTCTGAATTCAAAATATTCAAACTTCTTAGGCACCCCACTCCAGTAGTCTTGCCTGGAAAATCCCATGGACGGAGGAGCCTGGTAGGCTGCCATGGGGTCGCGAAGAGTCAGAAATGACTGAATGACTTCACTTTCACTTTTCACTTTCATGCATTGGAGAAGGAAATGGCAACCTACTCCAGTGTTCTTTCCTGGAGAATCCCAGAGATAGGGGAGCCTGGTGGGCTGCTGTCTCTGGGGTTGCACAGAGTCGGACACGACTGAAGCGACTTAGCAGCAGCAGCAAACATATGTGAGTAATTTGCTCATATTGACCTCTGAAGACAATATAAAAGATGTCCGTCTAGTCAAGGCTATGGTTTTTCCAGTGGTCGTGTATGGATGTGAGAGTTGGACTGTGAAGAAGGCTGAGTGCCAAAGAATTGATGCTTTTGAACTGTGGTGTTGGAGAAGACTCTTGAGAGTCCCTTGGACTGCAAGGAGATCCAACCAGTCCATTCTGAAGGAGATCAGCCCTGGGATTTCTTTGGAAGGAATGATGCTAAAGCTGAAGCTCCAGTACTTTGGCCACCTCATGCAAAGAGTTGACTCATTGGAAAAAACTCTGATGCTGGGAGGGATTGAGGGCAGGAGAAGAAGGGGACGACCGAGGATGAGATGGCTGGATGGCATCACTGACTCGATGGACGTGAGTCTGAATGAACTCCAGGAGATGGTGATGGACAGGGAGGCCTGGGATGTTGCGACTCATGGGGTCTCAAAGAGTTGGACACGACTGAGCGACTGAACTGAACTGAATTTTGTTATTACACCTCAATGGCATAGGACAGTGGCATAGGACTGTTGACCTAGATAGTACATTTCTAGTATTTTAATATTTATTCTTGGAGAGTCAAGATACTAATGTTTTAATTTTTAAAAATTACATTCAATAATATGTGAGAATATTTTAAAGTCAGAAAGTGCAGCATAAAAAAAGCCCATGATACTATCAATTAATTAAAATATTCTGACTTCTTATTTAACTATGAAAATGCAACTAAAATTAATTAGACCAACAATTAATTAGACTGAATGTCTTCCTATGCTCTATTATATCAGAATGAACATAATAACTCATTTTGCATAAGAAAATACATAAATTGACCTAATTGAAAGAAAATTACAGAATATTTAACACTGCATTTCTCAGTTTATTAAAATTTGCTAACTTATATATAACAAAATCACTGCAGATGGTGACTGCAGCCATGAAATTAAAAGACGCTTACTCCTTGGAAGGAAAGTTATGACCAACCTAGATAGCATATTTAAAAGCAGAGACATTACTTTGCCAACAAAGGTCCGTCTAGTCAAGGCTATGGTTTTTCCAGTAGTCATGTATGGATGTGAGAGTTGGACTATAAAGAAAGCTGAGCACTGAAGAATTGATGCTTTTGAACTGTGGTGTTGGAAAAGACTCTTGAGAGTCCCTTGGACTGTAAGAAGATCCAACCAGTCCATCCTAAAGGAGATCAGTCCTGGGTGTTCATTGGAAGGACTGATCTTGAAGCTGAAACTCTATACTTTGGCCACCTCATGTGAAGAGTTGACTCATTGGAAAAGACCCTAATGCTGGGAAGGAGTGGGGGCAGGAGGAGAAGGGGACGACAGAGGGTGAGATGGCTGGATGGCATCACCAACTTGATGGACATGGGTTTGGGTAGACTCCAGGAGTTGGTGATGGACAGGGAGGCCTGGCGTGCTGCGATTCATGGGGTCACAAAGAGTCAGAAATGATTGAACTGAGAGACTGAACTGAACTGAACTGAACTGATACAGCAAAAGTTAAATGGAGTTTTGTGTCTTTCAACAATATCTTTTTTAAGACACATCCAATATTCAGATTGTTTATTTGTTTTGAGTCATTGCATATGTTTATGCCATTTTATGTATTCATTATCCATACATCATATAGTTTACTAAATATGCATTTTATGTACTTTAGCTAATTTGGGATTAGTTATCTCCATGTTATTGTCAATAAAATCGTAAACTATCAGCATATTAACACTTTAATATATATATTTGTTACCCATCCTCTTTGAGAACAGGAGGTTAAATCAAATAACATATTTTCATGATTCTAGGAATGTTGTAAACAATCAGTACAAGAAAGCAAACTTTGAGTTTGAAATGCATGTATTAATTAGAAAAAATGTTTTAAATTTTTTGTTTTCACTTGTAAAACAGTGTATCCACTATGGAAAACAGTTTAGCAGTTTCTTTAAAAGTTAAACATCAAACTACCATATTGACTCAGCAATATACTCCTATACTCCTAGGTGTGAAATAAAATTCATATTTTATAACAAGAGAAGAAAAATTTAAGCAAAAAAATCTTCTCTGCCCTTTGGCCTCTTTTCTCCCCTGACTGCATTGTGTATCTGCGTTATGTGCGGACCAAACCTTCCACTGCAGAGACACCTGCTCAATCATAAAGACCAATGGTTTCCTAGAATCAATAAGGTAGCTCCTTACAAATAACGTTCCTGAATCTGCCTGCCAATACAGGGGACACGGGCTCAATCCCTGCACCAGGAAGATTCCACATGCCACAGGGCACTTGAGCCCATGCATAACTACTGAAGCCCGCATGCCCTAGAGCCCATGATCTGCAATATGAGAAGCAACCCCATTGAGAAGCCTACACTCTGCAACTGAAGAGCAGCCCCATATGCTCACCACTAGAGAAAGCCCGCATGCAGCAATAAAGACCCAGCGCAGTCAAACATTTTAATAATTAAAAAAAAAATAGCATTCCTTCTTGATTTTCTAAGAGGTCACTCGGGGCTTAGATCTGGATTATGTAAGCTGTCAATAACACATCATTTAATGTACAACTCCACTACTCAAAAAAACTCACGTAACTGTGCCTTGACTTCTCATGAATCCTGAGAGGCATTTCCTGGATTATAATCCTCAAATTTGGCTCAAATAAAAGTTTCCATTTCTTTCTTAGATTGATTGATTAACTTTTCATCAATATAGGTATCAGTTCAAGTTCAGTTCAGTTCAGTTGCTCAGTCGTGTCCAACTCTTTGTGACCCCATGAATTACAGCACGCCGGGCCTCCCTGTCCATCACCAACTCCCGGAGTTCACTCAAACTCATGTCCATTGAGTCGGTGATGCCATCCAGCCATCTCATCCTCTGTCATCCCCTTCTCCTCCTGCCCCCAATCCTTCCCAGCATCAGAGTCTTTTCCAATAGTCAACTCTTTGCATGAGGTGGCCAAAGTATTGGAGTTTCAGCTTTAGCATCAGTCCTTCCAATGAACACCCAGGACTGATCTCCTTCAGAATGGACTGGTTGGATCTCCTTGCAGTCCAAGGGACTCTCAAGAGTCTTCTCCAACACCACAGTTCAAAAGCATCAATTCTTTGGTGCTCAGCTTTCTTCACAATCCAACTTTCACATCCATACATGACTACTGGAAAAATCATAGCCTTGACTAGACGGACCTTTGTTGGCAAAGTAATGTCTCTGCTTTTCAATATGCTACGTAGGTTGGTCATAACTTTCCTTCCAAAGAGTAAGTGTCTTTTAATTTCATGGCTGCAATCACCATCTGCAGTGATTTTGGAGCCCCCCCAAAATAAAGTCTGACACTGTTTCCACTGTTTCCCCATCTAGTTCACATGAAGTGATGGGATCAGATGCCATGATCTTCATTTTCTGAATGTTGAGCTTTAAGCCAACTTTTTCACTCTCCTCTTTCACTTTCATCAAGAGTCTTTTTAGTTCTTCTTCACTTTCTGCCATAAGGGTGGTGTCATCTGCATATCTGAGTTTATTGGTATTTCTCCCGGCAATCTTGATTCCAGCATGTGCTTCTTCCATATCCAAAATAATTGAAACACAAACTAGAACAGGTATCTGTACAATTATGTTCACTGCAGTAATGTTCACAACAGCCAAATGTGGGCCCTGTGTGTTCATCAATAGATGAATGGATAAACAAAGTGTAGCATATACATACAATATACTACTATTAAGTTATAAAACAGAAAAAACTTTGACATATGCTACAATACAGATGAACCCTGAAAACATTACACTAAGTGAAATAAGAACTTCCCTGGTGAGTCAGTGGTAAAGAATCTGCCTGCAAATGCAGGAGACATAGGTTTGATCCCTGGGTTGGGAAGATCCCCTGGAGAAGGAAATGGCAACCCTCTCCAGTATTCTTGCCTGGGAAATCCCCTGAACAAAGGAGCCTTGCAGGCTAGAGTCCATGGGGTCAAAAAAGAGTCGTATACAACCTAGCAACTAAACAAGTGAAATAAGCCAGACATAAACTGACAAATGTTAAATAATTTCACTTACACGAGGTCTGCAGAATAGGAAAATTCATAGAGAGCAGAATAAGATTATCAAAGCCTGTAAGGAAAGAAAAACTAATTATTATTTAATGAATACTGAGTTTATGTGTGTTGAGAATAATGAAAAAGTTTTGGACATAGACAGTGGTAATGGATACATAGGATCATGAAAGTAATTAATGCCACTGATAATGAAGCAAAATTTGCCACCCTAAATTGTCTCTTTGAAAAGCAGATTTTTTCAAGCTGAAAACAGTCAAGACCCAAAACACTCAGGAAGAAACTCTGCCTTTCCCCCTAACTGCCTCAGAAGAATTTAGAAAGAGGGCTTACCATATATATTACCAGACATATCTACAAAGAATGTGGGCTATGTGTGGTGAGAGAAGGTCAGAGTGTTCCATTGTCTCTGCATGACTTAGCAAATATTTGTTTACCAAACATTCACTTTTCCAGTTACAAGTTAATTACCTTCCTTCCCTATTGATTGAGAGGAATTGGGTAAGGAAGAAAGGAACTGGTAGATTATTATGCAGGCTTTGAAGGAAATCTGAAATGCTACAGATGGCATGCAAGCAGAAGGAAAATCATAAGAGACACATTGAGTCAGGAAACAGTTTATTTTTAAAGAAGCATGGGATGCTTGGGAAAGGAATGATGAGAGATAAGGCAGCAAGTGAAAATCTATCTGGGGAAGCTGAGATTATGGCGTTCCATTACTGATAGCCCAGAGTTTTTCGACCTTGAACTATTTTTGTGCATGTGTGCTAAGCCACTTCAGTTGTATCATCTTTGCGACTCCATGGACAATAGCCTGCCAGGCTCCTCTGTCCATGGTATTCTCCAGGCAAGAATACTGGAGTGGATTGCCATGCCCTTCTTCAGAGGATCTTCCCAACCCAGGGACTGAACCCACATCTCCTGTGCCTCCTACATTGCAGATGGACTCTTTACTGCTGAGCTGCCTGAGAAGAACTTGGAACCAAAAAAGACTCCAAATTACCAGAGCAATCTCAAGAAAGAACAAAGTAGGAGTTATCACACTTCCTGATTTCATACTATATTACAAAGCTATAGCAATCAAAACAGCATGTTGCTGGCATGAAAACAGATATAATGACCAAAGAAACAGGTGCAAGACCCCACTCATAAATCCACACATCTATGCTCAACTGATATTTGGTAAAGGAGCCAAGAATACTTAATTGGGAAAAGATAATATCTTCAATAAATGGTGCTGAGAAAAGCTGATAGCCACACACACCAGAATAAAATTGGATCCTTACCTTATACCAGTCACAAAAATTAACTTGATAAATGTAAAACAACCAGGGGAGAAATAAATTAGGAGGTTAGTATTAACATATATTTCTATGTAAAATAGATAACCACCAAGGACCTACTGTATAGCACAGGCAACTATACTCAGTATTTTGTAATAACCTATAAAGGGAACGAATCTGAATCATATATAAATATATATCTGAATATGTAAATGCACATATATATACATCTGAACCACTTTGCTATATACCTGAAACTAATACAATGTTATAAATCCGCTATAGTTCAGTTTCTAAAAACTGTACATCAGAGGACATGAATGGATGAAAAGAATTATAGATATGGAAGACATAATAGGAAAGGAAATATTGAAATCTTAGTTCTTTCAAGATTAAAATATTTGATAGGAGAGGGTGCCAGAAGTAGAGGAAACAATTAATAGTACTATTGTTTTTCTTTGTGAATTATTTACACAGGTGGTTGTTAAGGTCATAATGTCAATTTTAATTTTGGCAAACTTTGTTCACCAAAAATCCTTGAAATTTTCACTTTATTGAAGTATGCTTGACAGGAGACATGCAGGTGGGCTCAGAACACCTGATTTTCTAGCTAATTTTCAAGAAACAAAATCATTCTAGAACAAATTATTTTACATTAAAATTGACATAACAAAGTTAATTGCTTTTAAGCAGTAAGAAGATGATTGAATAGGAGACTTAAGTGTATTTTGACTAAAAAGTAAGCCCACATAGATTAAATATAGCTTCCTTATTTAAAAAAAAAAAAAACCTTCATATGCAGTTTTTTTTTTTTTAATTTTAGAGGAACTTGCTAGGAGAATGAAATAGGGAGATAGGAATAGTATAAGCATCTTCTGTGCTTTTTAATGATTTTTTTCAAGGTTAAAGTTTCATTTATTTTTGTGGAGATGCCAGTGGAAACAGGAAGTTTTTCCTGCATGCTTCCCACTGCCCTCAGCTGCTTTGCTGGCCTCAGACTAGTGACATAATGAAAAATTAAGTGCTGAGTCTCTTACCAAAAAGCCCTCAATCAAGAGTTGGTGAGCTTTTTTTTATTATTATTATTACTCATTTCTCTACTTTAAAAAATGCCCAGATTGCTCAAAGAGAGCTAAGGTGAGAGATGAAACAGAATCTGGAACCACAAAATTGGGAGTTGAGTTGATCTGGGCTTGAGCTGTTTAAGAGCTGGTGGAACATGGGTTGGTGCATCCATATTAAAGCTTGGAAAATCACCTGATTCTATTATCAGTTGTAGGGGGTAGAATCTCATTCTACCAATTTCTAATATTTATCACTGGACAAATCTCTTAACCCCAGTAAGCCTTCATTTTCTTGTGTTTAAAATGAGGACATGAAAATCAATACTAACTTCACAGGTTTACAGGGAGGATTATATAGAGTGATATTTGTAACCTACTCAGGGAACCACTGGCATGTGGCATTATTCAGCAAACTGGAGATGCTATAATTCCCCAAGAAATGTTCTCCCAAGAAAGTGTTTTTGAGTACTTCTTCAGGATAGAATTGTTGGTACTGAAAAACACAAAGACAATTTCTATATCATCTCTGTCAACCAAGGAGTTATTAGAATATCTTGGGAAGGTTTGTTATGTAGAAAGTTAATTAGCAATGAAGAGCAGAGTAGTGTTTGGCAGGCTTAATATGAAGGAAGCAACTGAGCACAGAAAATACCTGGAGGAGATAAGGTCTTCAGCAGTTATTTCAAACTTGGTGCACCACTTTCTCTCCTTTGAGATTCCCTTGTGTTCCCCCAAGGCTATTTATAACAACAAAGGCCAGTGTCCCCTGATCTGCCTTTCTTGACCTTTCCTTTGGTCCACCTGAGTTATCCTATCCTTTCATCTTATAGTATCTTCTTTTGTCATCAACGTGTGACTAAATGAAGCCTGTATTCTTTGTAGTTGTTGTGTTCAACTCTTTGTGACCCTATGTACCATAGCCTGCCAGTCATCTCTGTTCATGGGATTTCCTAGGCAAGAATACTGGAATAGGTTGCCATTTCCTTCTCCAGGGCATCTTCCCAACCCAGGTCTCTGCATCACCAGTGGATTCTTTACAACTGAGCCACCAGAAATTCTAAGACAAACTTGTGTTTATTTATTTATTTTAATGCTTCAAAGTACATTGTCTTACAAGCAATGTTAGAGACTTTCAACTTGTGAACTCAAATTTCAAATATAACTTTTCCAGTACCTGGTAATCCTACTAAACTCCAGTATATTCACTTTCTCATTCATTATATTTATGTTACTCTCCTCCTCCTCAAACATCCAATACCAGCTCTCCTTTGAAGCTTTCTTGACTTATTAAACTTGCTTCATCTTTTTCAATAACACAGATTTAGTAACTGTCCCCATCTGCTGTCTATGAGGGCTACCAAGACATATGTATCCCTAGGTATACCTTTTGTCTTATCCTTTGCTTATTTACTAGTGTAGCTTGACAAATAAGAGAAAGAACTCCAGCCTTGCAATCATTTCCCATGTGAAAGGCTATGTATCATGTTATCATGCAAAGTAAGTGCAACAGCACCCTTCCACTGTGGCTTTCCTGGGCAGCTTTCCTTCCAGCAATCCTTAGAGATTCAGGTCACATTCCTGTTGGAGACCATTTTCAACACATGGCCTCTGTGGTCACCACAGGGGCAAGAGAGAAGTGATAGAGCAGACTTAACTGCTTTAGTTCAGATGCAGTATTTTATTTATTGCTATGATCCTTTTGTGGAAACTAATCATATGGCCCTATCTATACTCAAGACAAACAGAAAATACAGTTGTGTGCTCAGAAAGGAGAAAGAGCTTGGTGCTTAATTGGCCACATTACAGATGAAGTATTCTTGTTTCTATAAAATACAAACCCCTTCACTTGTGCTCTGTGCTCTGTTCTTACTCAACTTATCAGGAATCCTACTTCTGAAATTTTTATTTCTCCCTCCTAACAATTTCTCTTCTTTCATTAGATCTTACTATTAGTATATAAACATACTTCCATTCTTTTATATCTCTTGTCATAAAGAACAACAACAACAAAAACTATGAAAGAATACTTGCTTCACCCATTTGCCTCTCTATCACCCAGGTTTCTAACAGCATTCAAACTTCTTCAAAGAGACTCCTGTTTCTGTGTGCCTTCTGTTTCCTGGCAGGATGCTAACTTGTACATGCCTTCTAATGAGGAGAGAAATTGGGTGTGGAAACTCAAGTTAGATACTAAGGTCTTGTGTTTATAACTGTCACCATGGTGACAGAGAAATTTAAAACCTGTCTATGGGTAAATTTCAGAAATAAAAATTCTAAAACCTGAAATTCCATATAAATGCATCAGCTATGACAGATACAGACTACCTATTTTCACACTGTAAAAAAGTTCATCCTGAAATTGTTACCTCGTCTATATCTGTGCAGTAATCTAGTAGACATCAATGCCATCAGTGATGCCATCTTAAAAAATAAAAAACAGCACAGAATTTTTCTTTGACCCTCCTACATTCCTTTTTAACTACCACTCCATTCGCATATCATTTAAAACTTGGAGTTTATACCCTCTTTGCTTTCTCTTTTTCAATTTCTGTCTTCCATCCCATTTGATAGAACTTTCATCTCCAGCACTCTATAGACATTGTCAAAGACTTTACATGTTGGCAAATTCATTTTTGATGTTTTAATTTTATGAACAATTATCCTCTAAATCCTGGAGTGCCTGAGGGCTTCTATCACTATATTCCCTTCGTAGGTGACCTCATTCCAAATGCAAGGCTTTAAGTATTTTTTAAATATACAAATACCTAACAAACCTATATCTCCAGCCAAGACCACTTCCCAGAACTCTGGACTCATATATCAAACACTCACACTTGATGTATTTATTTTGCTATCCAATTTATATCTGTAACATGCCATAGCCAATGAAGAATTCCTTAATCCATTCCCAAAGGTCCTGCATTTCCACTGGTCTTCAAGTCAGTAATTGGTACCACTACCCACCAAATTGACCAGTTAATGAATTAATCTCAATTCATCTCATTTCCTCACCCCTACATTCAATCTATCAGCAAGTCATGCTGACTCCTGTTAAGTGTAGCTTTGAAACTTTTTGTAAGTGGATCTACTTACATCTCTCCATCCATTGATATCATCCAGGAAAGAACAGCATGATTACTAGGCTAGGTTATTGCAAAAAGGCCTCCACAGGTCTTCCTGTTTCCATTTTTGCAGCACTTGTCATTAACCCATTATTATGTATAAAAGTAAGGCAGACTATATTACTTCCACCTCAGTGAGTTCAGTTGCTCAGTTGTGTCCAACACTTTGTGACTCCATGGACTGCAGAATGCCAGGCTTCCCTGTCCATCACCAACTCCTGGAGCTTGCTCAAACTCATGTCCATCAAGCTGGTGATGCCATCCAATCATCTCATCCCCTGTTATCCCCTTCTCCTTCTGCCTTCAATCTTTCCCATCATCAGTCTTTTCCAGTGAGTCAGTTCTTTGCATCAGGTGGACGAAGTATTGAAGTTTCAGCCTTAGCATTAGTCCTTCAAATGAATATTCCGGATTGATTTCCTTGAGGATTGCCAACAAAGGTCGGTCTAGTCAAAGCTATGTTTTTTCCAGTAGTCATGTATGGATGTGAGAGTTGGACTATAAAGAAAGCTGAGAGCCGAAGAATTTATATTTTTGAACTGTGATGTTGGAGAAGACTCTTGAGAGTCCCTTGGACTGCAAGGAGATCAAACCAGTCAATTCTAAAGGAAATCAGTCCTGAATATTCATTGGAAGGATTGATGCTGAAGCTGAAACTTCAATACTCCCAGCTACTAATATCATATTTAGATTAGTGCCTGATTTCTTTAACTTGCTAATTGATGCCCACATGAGATGAGTCCTTCATTTCTCTCCAGCCTCAGCTTGTCTACTTTGTTTCTCCCCCAATCACTCTCCAGAAACACCGGCTTTATTTTTTTTTCCTTATACATGACAAGCTCATTCTATTGGCAAACCTTTACTGTAGCCCATCTCTCTATAAAGCTCCTTTTGCCTGGCTGGCTCCTTCTTGCTCTTTAGATTCCAGGTTTAAATATCACCTTAGAAGAAAGTAATTCAGCAAGAATAATTACTGATTTATGTTAACTGCTAATAATTATTATTTTCTAATGATGTATTTAATACTACTTAGAAAAAGCTAATTATTATTATAATATAACTGTCCAATCATTTACTAATACATCACTTTATTTCAACTTGGTGCAAGACTTATTATAATTAATTAGTTACTTGTTTATTGTCTCTTACTCCCTAAAATGTAAACTGTTAGTAAAGGCCTTGTCTATTTGTTATCCACTGATTTCTCTAAATATTAAGACAATTCCTGGAGTACTGCAGATATCTGGTAAATTTTTATTGAAAGCCTAAATATAAAATTATGTATTGATGCAGTATTTTCATTTGATATTTTTATCAATATTTGTATTTTATTTGATACAGTATTTATGTTTGTAGTTGATACAGTATCTATATAGTATTTTATGTTCCACAAACATCATTACATTGGTGGTGATTTGACATGTTGAATTTTTGGGAAACAAATACTAAGGTATAGATTTGTCATATTGCATGCGTGCATGCTTAGTCACTTCAGTCATGTCCAACTCTTTGCAACCACAAGGGCTGTAGTCCACCAGTCTCCTCTGTCTTTGGGACTTTCCAGGCAAGAATGCTGGAATGGAGTGTCATTTCTTGCTCTGGGTGATCTTCCCAACCCAGGGATTGAACCCATGTCTCCTTCTTTTCCTGCACTGAAGGCAGATTCTTTACCACTGAGTCACTAGGGAAGACTAGATTTGTCATATTAGGAAGGAATACTTAGTAATTAATATTAGGATGATATTATGGGTTGGATTGTATCCCCCATATGTATATGTTGATGTCCTAACCCTGATAGTACCTCAGGGTGTGACTCTAATCAAAAATAGCATCCCTGCATTTGTAATTAGCTAAAGATGAGGTCATACTAGAATGGTGTGCATGCTCAGTCACTCCAGTCATATCTAATTCTTTGTGACCCCATGGACTGTAAACTGCCAGGCTCCTCTGTCCATGGTATTTTCCCAGCAAGAATACTGGAATGGGTTGCCATGCCCTTCCCCAGGGGATCTTCCCAACCCAAGGATTGAGCCTGCATCTCCTGCATTGAAGGAGGAGTTTTTACTGTTGATCCATTGGGGAAGCTTTGGGGGAAGGTTTACAATCCCATATTACTCATGCCTATAAAAAGGGAAAAGCTGGATACAAATATGCACATAAGGAGAAAGTTATGAAGATGAAAGCGGAGTTCACGTGATGCAGAAGAAACCAAAGGACCCCAAAGATTTCTGGCAAACCACTAGAAGCATGAAACAGATTCTTCCTCAAAGACTTCAGAAAGAACCTACCTTTCACATTTTGACCACATACTTGTGAGAATATGTTTCCCCTGTTTGTGCCATTTAGTTTCTAGTACTTTGTTACTGCAGCTATAGCAAGCTAACTTAGTTATTCATAGCTGTTTTGATTGAGGCAAGGGTGTCAGGACTTGCACCCTCATAAATAAAGATAAAATTTAAAATATTTTTTTGGTGGAGTGAAAAAGGGAAGGGTGAGTGAGACAGAAAGGTCAAGAATGACATCTGGTTTCTGACCCTTTCAACTAAAGCTTTGAGAAGCCCTTCCAGTGAAGGTATCAGCTGACCCAGGATTTGAAGTGTAAGTTGTTATTCATTGGATAGATAAATAAAAATAGGGTTAAGGGTTGGAAAGAAGCACTAGGGCAGTAGAAAGAGTGGACATTGTGCATTAAAAGGAATACAAATGTGGAAGTACTAAGTGTGTTCAGAAGTTACAAAATAGTCCCTATATCTGAAGGACTTTTGAAGAATAGCAGCATATGAGGTTGAAAAAATGAATTGGGAAAAGATATCAAAATCCTCAAATGTGTGGTGACCATGTGATTTATTTTCTTACCTGGTATGCCTTTTAGCGTGAGGAGGAAACTATCAGTAATTATGACAATACAGTTGTTACCAATGGGGCTGTCTTAAGACACTGGGATATGAGTTACTCTGCACTCTCTAAGGGGGCTGACTCATAAGCCATGGAGTGTTGGAGATCTTTGAAGGAGGGCAGGGAAATAATCAGATAAAGATTTCAGAAAGGATAATGTGGAGCCTCTGTAGAGGTGGATATAGAATTTGTTTGTTCCTTAAAAAAAAAATAAAACACAAACAACTTTTTGAACACCTTTACAAAGCTTGTAACTATTTATTTCTCTCTTTCTTCTTTTGTCCACACTTCTTGGCTTGTGAGATCTTAGTTTCCAGAGCAGGGATCAAACCTGCTCACCCTGCATTTGAAGTGTGGAGTCTTAGCCATTGGACTGCCAGGGAAATCCCTGTTTGTTCATTTTAATGAACAAGTTCACTTTAATTTCATCCAAATTATTACTTTACAAATAAGTTTTATGTATATTTACCTTCAAATAGTTTTCCAGACTCTGTTTATCTTGATGAGAGACAATGTGACTCTTGTTTAAAGTGGAAGGACTATGTACTAAAGTTTTGACTATATAAGAAGAGATATATGTGGAAATTTGCATGTATTTTCAGACACCAGGAGAGGACAACATAATTTTAACCCAATCTAAGTTTCTATACTCTTTTACCATTCTCCATTTAAGTCCATGCTAATTTGTTTTTGCTAGTCATTCTTTAGAACCAGCTTCTGCTCATCTCTAGAGAAAGCCTCCATATTTCTTGAATACTTTTGGTTCTTATCCACTGTTTCTATGATCTAGCTCCTGTCATCATTCTAGGATACTGTAACATCACACTGATGCTATTATTCTCTGCATGTCAGCTAGAGGCTAGGGAGGGGAGGGACCTACTTAGCAGAAAGAAATACTGGAATCAGGACCAGATCATCCAGAATGAGTGAGCAGATACATTCCAAGGTCTAAAGCACAGAGGTGCAGATAAACAACAAACCAAGGCAACACACACTAGTGAATAAACTTTTGAGAAACTTGTATACCTTTAGCCCAGAGAAAGCACTAAGATTGGAAGTGGGGGCCTTCATGTCCTTGTAAAGGGGACAGGTGGATGGGCATGTGTACTCACATTCAGTCTCCACTGCCCCAGTTAGAATGTTTATGTAAACTGACATTTCCTCAAATCCTTCAATTGCAATAACTTGTATTTTCCTTCTCTCTCAGTGTCCCTCACTCATGTCCTTCTCTCAGTGCTCTGAGGGACCTTGACCTTTCTCCATGCAGACTTACCTCTTTTGACATTTGCCACCCCTTCCCTCCCATTAACTGTGCTCTATGTCTGTGTTTCCTCTGATCCCTTCTATTCCTGTAGTCTATTGGTTACCATGTCTATATCTAATCTCAGATAAACAAGCATTCTTCTCAATAGTCATTTTTGAAATTGTTCTGCAGTATTTCTATACCACACTCTATAATGTCTACTTGGTTTGTTTTTCACTCTCCTCAAAGGGCCAATCCCATTTTCCATCATGGCCTGGCTTCCTACTTCTATAAGAAGAGAAAGAAGCAATTTGATTTGAACTCTTAAAAATTCCCCAGACTTCCCTGGTGGGAAGTGGTTAAGACTCTGCACTTCCAGTTCAGGGGGCCTGGTTTTGATCCCTGATCTGGGAGCTAGATCCTACATGCTGCAACTAAGATCTGGAACAGTAAAAAAAAAAAAAAAAGAAAAGAAAAGAAAGAAAGAAAGAAAAAAAAAGTTTTCTTTTCCACTTCAATATTCCCCAGTGTCATTACCATTAATTA
The DNA here is from genome assembly GCF_014754425.2 of Oryx dammah. Lineage (NCBI taxonomy): Eukaryota > Metazoa > Chordata > Mammalia > Artiodactyla > Bovidae > Oryx > Oryx dammah. Next base: position 4,600,536 of record NW_024070190.1, on the reverse strand, counting down.
CACTAGCTTCTTCATCTCAAAACAAAAAGAGACATTTTCCTTTTTAAAGTTTAGACACCTGCCTACTCTCTTCATTACTCTGGACCTAAATCCATTAAACATTCTCCTTTTTCCTTTTCTATTACACCTTAAACTTTGCCTTACTACTGGCTCTTCATCAAATCAATGTTTTTTCCTCCCCTTTATTTTTGTTTTATTTTACAGGTTCGTACAAAAATTTTCCTGTCGTTCCCAACTTCTCTTTTTAATTTAATTTTTTCTCTTTAACCACTCACTTTCTTACAGCAACATAACATCTTTTCTCTCTTCACACCCTCCACTTCCTTAGCAAATCAATCTAATAAAAACTTATTTCCACCTTCTAGCATTTTACAGCTTTTAACTGCACTTTCTTTTTATTTTAGTAAATAAAGTTGTTCATATTTTTCCATTTGTTCTTTCAATGTTTTCAGAGAAGATTTGGCTTCTGACTGAAGTGAGAATTGTCATGATAAAATATGACAACATAGATTCTGTTCAAGTTCAAGAGAAAGGAAACATATGGGTGGCTGACAGCACGCATATTTTATGTTCACTAGGACCGCTTGAGGATCCAGTTCTCTCAACCATGGATGCTGATTTTATGAAAGATAAAGTCAATTCTCGTTTAAGTCAGTTTGGGAAAATGTACAACTTGACAAAATATATTTATTCTTAGCAAAAGGTATTTTCAACAGATAATTTTGTTCCAAAAATAATGTCTTTAGACAAAGCAGCACCACCAATACATGTTTTAACATCCAGTCTGCCTATGGAACAAACATACATCTGTTTGGAGCACAGTTGGATAGTCTGTTAAATGAGGCAAATGTAAATTCAAGGGTCTTCTGTGGCAGGACGTAAATCCAGGAAAAATCTGAGCACAATAAATATGGCAGAGAAGTGTAGAAGCAACACCAAATTGGTTGGGATGAGTCTAGGGCTTCCTGACTTATTCCCTGAGATTCTTAGTCTCAACCTCTCTACTCTTTAGCTGTCTCCATCTTCTCTTCCTCTCTCATTAAGACAGTATTCCTTTTACTCACTTAATCCTATTAATAAAGATTTGAAGAGTATCATTCAGAAAATTTATTATTGCCTCAAAAAGTTTATGATACCAGGATAGTAAGACACCTATAGATGTGTGTAGTTGATTTCTAACTCGATTTCACTAAATGTTGCTCAAATATTTAAAATCGTTAGAAAATAATTTTCAGTGAAAAAACAGTTCACTTTTATAGGTAATAATCATGTAATCTTATTTAAGTTTTACAGACTCCATTCAGTACATTTAAATTGTCTTTTTTTTTTTCCTGGTAACTTTTGTTCTTTGTATCAGAACTTCCTCTTATGATTTCCCTTGTATACAGGTTTCATTTAGAGAACACTTCAGTGGAACCATTTCCAGTGTTCAGTCCCCACTCCTCTGCTTCTCTCTCTACAACTTAAAGAATTCACCCACTTCTAAGGTATAGTTTCAAATTCCATGGTTACCCAAATATATGATTCTAGCCATCACACTTTAGAAAATGTCCGTTCTTATGCCTTAATCTATACATGGGACCTTTACATTTTTTATGTAATTTTTCTTAATAAGTATGCATAAAATTAATAACTGGACTTCCCTCATGGTCCAGTGGTTAAGAATCCACCAGTCAAAGCAGTGGACGTGGGTTTGTTTCCTGGTCTGAGAAAATTCCACATGCAGATGATACCACTGTAATGGCAGAAAGCAAAGAGGAACTAAAGAGTATCTCGAATAAGGTGAAAGAGAAGAATGAAAAAGCTGTCTTAAAACTCAACATTCAAAAAAAATAAGATCATAGCAACCAGCCCCATCATTTCATGGCAAATAGATGGGGGAAAAGTGGAAACAGTGGCAGATTTTATTTTCCTGGGCTCCAGAATCACTGTGGACAGTGACTGCAGCCATGAAATTAAAAGACACTTGCTCCTTGGAAGAAAAGCTATGACAAACCTAGACAGCATATTAAAAAGCAGAGACATCACTTTGCCGACAAAAGTCTGTATAATCAAAGGCATAGTTTTTCCAGTAGTCATGTACAGATATGAGAGTTGGACCATAAAGAAGTCTGAGCACCTAAGAATTGATGTTTTTGAATTGTGGTGCTGGAGAAGACTCTTGAGAGTCCCTTGGACAGCAAAGAGATCAAACCAGTCAATCCTAAAGGAAATCAGTCCAGAATATTCATTGGAAGGACTGATGCTAAAGCTGAAGCTCCAATACTTTGGCCACCTGATGCAAAGAGCTGACTCATTGGAAAAGATCCTGATCCTGGGAAAGATTGAAGGCAGGAGGAGAAGGGAGTGGCAGAAGATGTGATGTTTGGATGGCATCACCAACTCAATGGATATGACTTTGAGCAAACTCCAGGAGACAGTAAAGGACAGGGAAGTCTAGCATGCTGCAATCCACAGGGTTGCAAAGAGTCGGGTGTGACTGAGTGACTGAACAATGGGGCAACTAAGCCTGAGCTCCATAGGTACTGAGCCTGAGCTCTAGAGACTACAAGCTGCAAGTACTGAAGCCCATGTGCCTAGAGTCCCTGCTCTTTATTAAGAGACGCCACCATAATGAGAAGCCTGTGCACCACAACTAGAGAGTAGCTTGTGCACTGCAACAAAGATCCAGAATATCCAACTATATATATTGTATATAAAATTTAACAATTAATCACCATGCTCCCTTTAATAGTGGGCATTAAACGATTATGAATTGTATATCATGATGAAAACACTGAGACACAGATATTTATTTAAATATTTACTCAGATAACAAATGATACAGCTTGTTGCATCTGGACAACTGGAAGATCTGAGTAAGTTCATGCTGAGATTTGGCTGCACAGCACTCCCCCACCCCACACTAGCATTTCTGTCCCCTGAAGCAATATTTGGTCCACATCCTGCTAACAGCAGTCTGTGTGAAGTGGGCTTGTCAAGCCTGAGCTCCAGCCATGTATTACCAAATCACCTTTTGTAACCAAATGCGCTTGATGTTGGATAGAGAGGCTGCTTGGAAAGTCAGTGCTTCCCCCCAACCCCAGCCCACCACCAAGGTTACTTCTCTATTAAAAAAAGTCTCTTGCACATTTGCACCAGATTGAAAGTTAATATAAAGTTCTTCCTCTAGACATCTTTTTAGGTGAATGTGCCTTCTGTGCTCCAAATTAGATTTGCCCCTCAATTTCCTTGTCTTTTCTAAAGATATTACCATTTTTAAAATTACTTTCACTCAGAACCTAAGAGTTCTCTGTGACACATCTCTCTCCTTTTCTCACTGTGTCAAAAATTAAAAATTTCTCACTGTCCCCACTGACATCTTCTAAATCCAGGTTCATTTTCATTCCACTCAGCAAACCAGCTGACTGGATTTCAGGAAGATTGTTGCTACACCACAACCCATCTCTAATTATGACACCAAATAAGTATCTCTCAAGCAACATGTCACTTTTTTGCTGAAGTACTTCATTGTGCGTCTGTAAAGTTTTTAAGCCGAGGTTCTTCTTGCAAATGTCTCACAATTTCAATGTGTCTTATTTTTCATCTTATTTCTCAGTGTTTTCCAACGTGAAGCTTCTAAACTGATAGGGCCAGTTTCTTTGTTCTCCTCAAATTTAGTGTGCTTTCTTTTTCATTAAATTCTTTATATTCCTCAATGCCCCGGTTCTCAAATTTGAAGCCTAGACAACTACCCTGCTTTTCAAGTTCCTCACATCTATTAACTCCTTTAATAACCTCATCCTTATGATAGGAATTAAATTATAGACATAGAATCATAACCTTAGGATAGTGTTAGTGTCTCTTCCTGTCCTGGAAATAGGTTTAAATCTATACCATTTTTTTCTGGATTTCACATGTATGTGTTAATACATGATATGGACACAAGGTGGAGGGGGGAAAGGGGGTGGTGGGACAAATTGGGAGACTGGGACTGACATACACTACCATGTATAGAACAGATAACTAGTGGGAAGCTGCTGTATGGCACAGGGAGCTCAACTTGGTGCTCTGTGATGACCTAGAGGGGTGGGGTGGGGGGGGTGGGGAGGGAGGTCCAAGAGGGAGAAGATATATGTACACACATAGCTGATTCATTTCATTGTGTTGCAGAGACTAACACAACACTGTAAAGCAATTATATTTCAATTAAAAAAAAAGATAGTGTTAGTATTATACACTGAAATGTTCCCTGACATGTAAAGTTTAACCTGGAGTCTGCTGGATCCTGGCACTCTAGGCCTCCACACCTTACTGACTGGTGACCTATATCTCCAACCTTCTTCTGTCCCTCTAAGGCAAACTTTTCCTTCCTTTACCAAATCTGACTACCCATAAAAATGAAATTCCTTTTGAATCTTCTCTTTCTTCCCTGCTTCCCTTCTAATCTAGAAACACAATCTTATCTAAAACTGTGCCTGACTAGATTATCTGGGGTGTAATGACTCAATAAAAAGGTATGTAACCAAGAGAAACTGAAGTCTCTGGAACAAATGTAGATGCATAGAACTAGACAAACAAGCTAACAATCCCTAATATGTTAGTTAATATCTGAGGCAATATATCAGAATTAGATGAAACCAGATTAAGTACGGTTTCCTAATTCAATTTGGTTCAGTTCAGTTCAGTCATTCAGTTGTGTCTGACTGTTTGCAACCCCATGAACCACAGCACACCAGGCCTCCCTGTCCATTACCAACTCCTGGAGTCCACCCAAACCCATGTCCATTGAGTCGGTGATGCCATCCAATCATCTCGTTCTCTATCGTCCCCTTCTCCTCCTGCCCTCAATATTTTTCAGTTTGGTTACTTAGACTCTGAGGCTAAAATTATAAACTTAAATCTTTGTAGAATTCCTTTAACATGAATATTGTATATTAGTAAATTTTTGAAGGTTTGAACTATTCATTTTCTTTCTATGTGTCTTCATGTGCCCTGGCACAAAGAATAGCGCTTGTTAATTATTTTTATGTGTATATTATTGATCTAAGACAGTGGTTGGTAATCTGCCACTTGCAGACAAAATGTGACTAGCTACCAGTTTTTATAAATAAAGTTTTATTGGAACATGGCCACATCTGCTGGGAGCCAGCACGAGGAGTCCCGCCCGTGGCAAAGGTCATGAGGTTAAGGGGTTCGACAGGCAAAGGCGAGTCCAGCCTAAGGGATCCTCGCTGAATCTGCTCGTGCATCTGCCCCAAAACCAGAGTCTGCCTGCCTTACTGCATTGTGCTTTTCACCTACTTTTCTGACATTAACAGGGGGCTGTCCCCCACCATCTTTTTTTTTGGAAAAAGTTAATTTAGAGCTTTTAGATAATAAGTCTCCTTTGCATAATAAGTGTTTCCATCCAAAAACCCCTCTGATGGCTTTCTAGCCTGCCTACAGGATTCTTGTAGCTGCACATGTGATTGTTTGCGGCCTCCTGACCACGAGAGGCACAGGAAGCTCAAAACATCCTAGGAATTTAGGGGCTTCAGAGGAGTCAAAATCATTAGAATAGGACTGATTAAGGGTTTCATTTGTTGAGCCAATACTTGATGTCAAATTTTCATATCTTTTATTTGTTGATATAGTTGGCATATATATATATATGTAGCAACATAGATCTTTGAGTTAAGTACCTTCTTTGTTATAACCCACTGCACCATTGTTCTATAGGGACGTAACTTTAGTGCTTTGAGGGTGATGCAGATTAAAGAAAAACACTTTAGGGGAAATGAGATTAACACTGATTAAGGAAGAGAGCCATAAAGTGTTAACAGGCCTCTTGGCCATAAGATAATGTACATCACCTGAGACCTTTTGTATACAAAAAGATATACAGAAAGGGTCAGGACTGCTGCCCCTGCATGACTCTGTATCTTCCGTTATGTAAAACTTAGGGTATATAAACACCTTTTAAAAATAAAGTTATGGGGTTTTTGCACAAGCTTGGCCTCCCCCGTGTTGACTCTCTCTCTCTCTCTTTCTCCCTCTCCCTCCCTCTCCTTTTCAGGCTGATCCCTTGGAACGTGGAGGCTCACCGAGTCTACTTATTTGCCCTGGCTTCTAAGACCCACGTGAGAGGGAGCCCAAGGCGGGGCACCCTCCGCTATTCAAGCAGGCACCGGTGGCCTAACATAGACTGTGCAAGTTTCTTGTCTTGAAACTTTATTAGCTTTCCGTGTAAACCAAGGAATATCAGCCTCTTTTCTCCACTAATTTTCCTACTACACTATTTTTTCCTAATCTCTCTTTATATTTCTAATTAAATAATTCTTTCCTAAGATGCCAACTCTGTCCCCTCTTCGAATTACCCTGGATCCACCGGGGCTGGACCTTGGCACACATCCAATTGTTTGCATATTATTATTTACACATTGTAGCTTCCCTTTCCCTGGGACTGAATAGTTGTGACAGAGACCATGAAGCTGCAAAGTCTAAAATATTTACTATCTAACTTTCTAGAGAAAAGTTCTCCCAGCCCAGATATAAGGAGGAGATATTATGACAAAAAGTCTTATATATTGTTAGCCATCTAACATTTATATTATACAAGACAAAACTTTCGAGTTTGCAAATGCAAATGAATAGCAGTGCAAATACTCAAGAATTAACTCTAATTTCTACTCTTCTGTAAGATTTTCCCTATTCTCTCAACAAAGTAAATTTTCCTCCTCCTTTGTGCTATAGAGCACTGTTCTAACAATGGAAACATTAATAGTTGTTTAAGTGTTTGGCTTCCTAATTAAAACATAATCTTTACTGGGGCAAGAAGCATATTTTATTTTTTTGCAGACCCTAATACCTACAATAGAACCTAGTAAATACTAGCAGCTAAATAATTGCTAGTTGAGGGAAAGGATGAATTTTAAGTAAGAAACTGCAACCCAGTGAAAGGTAAACTTTAGCATTCATTGTATCCCTTCAGAATTTTGGTAAATATTTGCAATTAAAAGGCTAACCTGGCATGGTTGGAATGGTGATACAGTCTCATTTGAAAACATTTCCTGAAGGCATGACAAATGTTGAAATCACTATTAGTTTCATAAGGTGAATTTTATAAGGCTAATAGATAAATTCAGATTTTAATTTGTGTGATATTCTTAAGAAATTCTTGTCCTACTTTAAAAACTGCAGTGTTCTCCTTCTTTGAGCAGGTCTGTTATAAATATCAAAGACAGACACTGATTGGGATAGAGAATTGCTCAATCTTGATAGAGCAAACAGAATATTCCTATAAGTTGGGTCATTTGGCAAGATAGATACTTTTCATTTATTTACTGATTAATTTTTTCATTTATTTAACTATCAACAACTGATCACTTATTGTATTAGACTGGTGCAAAAGTAATAGCTGTTTCAGACCTTGAATTTTAAATCACTATAACTAGGCTCAAACACATCTTTAAAAAAGAAATTTATATATTTTTAATTGAACAATAATTGCTTTATAATACCATATTGGTTTCTGCCAAACATCAACATGAATCAGCCATAAGTATACATATGTCCCCTTCCTCTTGAACTTCCCTCCCTACTCCCTCCCATTCCCATATCTTAGGTTGTTACAGAGACCTGGTTTGAGTTCCCTGAGTCATATAGCAAATTCCCATTGGCTACAAACATATCTTTATTAATCAAAATAGAAAGCATTTCAATCAACACATTTTTTTTGCCAATGAGAAAAATGTTTGTTTATTCTGTAGCATAAAAATCTGTGGTTTGGGATTCAACAAACTCTTGAAAAGCATTTTCTGCCTCTTGCTGGTTGTAGAAGCATTTTCCCTGCAAAAAGGTGTTGAGTTGCTAGAAGAAGTGATAGTTGGTTGGCAAGAGATCAACTTTGTAGCCCAATTTGTTCACTGAAGCGTTGGTTGTGTGACATTCTGTCGGGCATTGTTGTGGAGAAGAATTGGGCCCTTTCTGTTGACCAAAGCTGGCTGCAGGCATGGCAGTTTTCGGTGCAACTCATTGATTTGCTGAACATACTTCTTAGATGTAATGATTTCACTGGGATTCAGAAAGGTGTAGTGGATCAGACAGGCAGCAGACCACCAAACAGTGACCATCACCCTTTTCTTTAGTGCAAGTTTGGCTTTGGGAAGAGTTTCAGAGCTTCTTTTAGGTCTAGCCACTGAGCCGGTCTTTCCAGGTTGTTGTATAAAAGCCACTTTTCATTGCGGATCACAATCTGATCAAGAAATGGTTCATTGCTGTTGCCTAGAATAAGAGAAGACAATATTTCAAAACAATTCTTTTTAAAATTTTGGTTAGCTCATGAGGCACCCATTTATTGAAATTTTTTCACCTTTCCAATTTGCTTTAAATGCCAAAAGACCATAGAATGGTCAACAGTGAGTTCTTCATCAACTTCTGCAGTTGTAAAAGGATCAGCTTTGATGATGTCTCTCAATTGGTCTTTGTCAACTTCCTATGGCCAGCCATGATGCTTCTCATCTTCAAGGCTCTCATTTCCTTTGCAAAACTCCTTGAACCACCACTGGTTCAATAGCAGTTCCTGGTCCAAATGTATTATTGATGTTGCAAGTTGTTTCCAGTGCTTTATGACCCATTTTGAGCTCAAATAAAAAAACTGATAGAATTTGTTTTGGTCTAACGTTATTTCCCTAGTCTAACATACATATAAAATAAATAGTAAGTAATCATTTATTAGAAAAAACATAAAGCAAGAAATGCACAATAAAATGATGTATAACATAACCACATTTATTTAAGAATGCATTCTTATATCAAATGACAAAATTCAATAATGCAAAACCACAATTATTTTTTCATCAACCTAATATATCAAGTACTAGATTATGTATGTTTACTTAAAAAAAATCCATCAACTTTGTGAAATAAACAAGTCAAGTTTTCTTTTGTAGGTTAGGAAATTCTTATAAATACACAATTTGCCATATGTGTAGTGGCCAGAAAGTGAGGGATGAAATTATTAGCCTGCTATTAGCCTTGTTTTTTTCTACCAGGTTCAACAACAATTCCATTACATCATTTAATCATATTAGAAAAATATGTGTCAATGCATATTACTACTTAAATCACAAAATTAGTGTACTCATTATCTATCACTGTCATACAAATGAACACAAATACAGTTGTGTATTCAAACACATTAGAAAGATGGTAACGATAAAGTTGTATGCGAGACAGCAAAAGAGACAGTCTTTTGGACTCTGTGGGAGAGGGTGAGGGTGGGATGATTTGGGAGAATGACATTGAAACATGTATAATATCATATGTGAAATGAATCACCAGACCAGACTTGATGCATGATACAGGATGCTCGGGGCTGGTGCACTGGGATGACCCAGAGGGATGGGATGGGGAGGGAGGTAGCAGGCGGATTCAGGATGGGGAACATGTGTACACCCATGGCAGATTCATGCTGATGTATGGCAAAACCAATACAATATTTTAAAGTAAAAAAAAAAATATTATCTCATAATTCTGTAGGTTAGAATGCTGGGTCCAATGTGGCTCAGCTAGTCTCTTTGCTTAGAATATTGTAAGACCTATATCTCAACTTTTCACGATGTATGCATTCATTCTTGAGGCTCTAAGAGTAAATCCACTCATAAACTTATACAGGTTGTTAGCTAAGCTTAGTTATTTGTGGTCATGGAACTAGGGTTCCCTTTCCCTTGCTGACTGTCATTGGAAAGCTCTCTCAGCTCCTTCAGACCACCTGAGACCTTAGTTTCAACTCCCCTCCCCCTCTGTCTCTATCTTCAAATCAGCATCTGCTCGATGGAGTCCTTGTTGTTTAGTTACTAAGTTGTGTCCAACTCTTTGTGACCTCATTGGCTATAGCCTACCAGACTCCTCTGTCCATGGGATTTCCCAAGCAAAAATACTGGAATAGATTGCCATTTCCTCTTTCAGGGAATCTTTCCTACCCAGGGATGGAACCCATGTCACCTGCATTGGTGGATGAATTCTTTACTGCTGAGCCACCAGGGAAGCCCCACTGGAGTCCATCTCACTCCTTAAATCATCTCTCTGACTTCATCTTCAGCTGCACTTACCTCAAGCCAGAGAGACTTCTGTTTTTAAAGGCTCATGTTGTTAAAGGCCCACTAGACCATTCAGGTATGACCTAAATCAAATCCCTTATGATTATACAATGGAAATGAGAAATAAATTTAGGGACTAGATCTGATAGACAGAGAGCCTGATGAACTATGGATGGAGGTCTGTGACATTTTAAAGGAGACAGGGATCAAGACCATTCCCAAGAAAACGAAATGCAAAAAAGCAAAATGGCTGTTTGAGAAGGCCTTACAAATAGCTGTGAAAAGAAGAGAAGCGAAAAGCAAAGGAGAAAAGGAAAGATATACCCATTTAAATGCAGAGTTCCAAAGACTAGAAAGGAGAGATAAGAAAGCCTTCCTCAGGGATCAATGCAAAGAAATAGAGGAAAACAATAGAATGGGAAAGACTGCACTCAGTATGTCAGCAAATTTGGAAAACAGCAGTGGCCACAGGACTGGAAAAGGTCAGTTTTCATTCCAATCCCAAAGAAAGGTAATGCCAAAGAATGCTCAAACTACCACACAACTGCACTCATCTCACATGCTAGTAAAGTAATACCAAAATTCTCCAAGCCAGGCTTCAGCAATATGTGAACTGTGAAATTCCAGATGTTCAAGCTGGTTTTAGAAAAGGCAGAGAAACCAGAGATCGAATTGCCAACATCCACTGGATGATGGAAAAAGCAAGAGAGTTCTAGAAAAACATCTATTTCTGCTTTATTGACTATGCCAAAACCTTTGACTGTGTGGATCACAATAAACTGTGGAAAATTCTGAAAGAAATGGTAATACCAGACCACCTGACCGGCCTCTTGAGAAAACTGTATGCAGGTCAGGAAGCAACAGTTAGAACTAGACATGGAACAACAGACTGGTTCCAAATAGGAAAAGGAGTATGTCAAGGCTGTATATTGTCCCCCTGCTTATTTAACTTCTATGCAGAGTACATCATGAGAAACGCTGGGCTGGAAAAAGCACAAGCTGGAATCAAGATTGCCGGGAGAAATATCAATCACCTCAGATATGCAGATGACAGTACCCTTATGGCAGAAAGTGAAGAGGAACTAAAGAGCCTCTTGATGAAAGTGAAAGAGGAGAGTGAAAAAGTTGGCTTATAGCTCAACATTCAGAAAACTTAGATCATAGCATCCAGTCCCATCACTTCATGGGAAATAGATGGGAAAAAGTGGAAACAGTGTCAGACTTTATTTTGGGGGGCTCTAAAATCACTGCAGATGGTGATTGCAGCCATGAAATTAAAAGACACTTACTCCTTGGAATGAAAGTTATGACCAACCTAGACAGCATATTAAAAAGTAGAGACATTACTTTGTCAAGAAAAGTCCATCTAGTCAAGGCTATGGTTTTTTGTGGTCATGTATGGATGTGAAAGTTGGACTATAAAGAAAGCTAAGCACAGAAGAATTGATCCCTTTGAACTGTGGTGTTGGAAAAGACTCTTGAGAGTCTCTTGGACTGCAAGGAGATCTAACCAGTTCATCCTAAAGGAGGTCAGTCCTGGGTGTTCATTGGAAGGACTAATGTTGAAGATGAAACTCCAATACTTTGGCCACCTGATGTGAAGAGCTGACTCATTTGAAAAGACCCTGATGCTGGGAAAGATTGAGGACAGGAAGAAAAGAGGAGACAGGATGAGATGGCTGGATAGGATCACCGCCTGGATGGGCATGAGTTTGAGTAAACTTCGGGAGTTGGTGATGGACAGTGAGGTTCAGACCGACTGAGTGACTGAACTGAACTGGAATCTTAGGAAATCTCACTCTTTTAAAGTTCATTGCTTTAGTTACATCTGCAAAGTTCCTTTTTTTTTGAGTAAGGTAACACATTCACAGGTTCCAGAAATTAGGAAACATCTTTGTGAGGGACATCTCTGGGAACCATTCTGTCTACCTACCAGACCTGGTAGGACACCTTTCTTAGAAAATTCTTTGAAGAAAAGTATATATTTCTGAATTGGCTTGATTATTTTCTAATAGTAAGTGACCTCAAAATCTCCATAGTTTATGAAAACAAAGATTTATTTTTGAATCATGCTTCATCAAAGTTGGATTTCTGTTCTGCCCTGCATCATCTTTTCTCTATGACCCAAAGGACAAAGCATCTCTTATCTGGAACATCACCAGTGATCAAGGTAGAGTAAAAAGGGAAGTTCTGAGTCATCAAACACTTCTGCCCAGAAATGACACCATTACTCTCACATGTCATTGGCTGAAGTAAGTGAAAATGGTTCATGGAACCCCACCTCCATGACTCCCCATTTCCCAGTGAAGGTCAATTCAAAGAGGAAAATGACATAATTAGTACAATATAATGTAGAATAATTTTAACAAGCCTCTTATCATTGTTTTATATTCTGTTTAAGACTAGTGGTCTCAAACAACCCACAATGATCCTTTAGAAGAGGATACTGAGGATCATAAGGGTATTTTATTCCTAATATCAAGACTGTACATAGACTATTCAGACTATTCATAGCTATCTAGGACCTAGGAGGATAAAAGAATTAACACAACAGAAGAACAAATTTAGTAAGAACACTAAATTATCCAATAACAAAGAACATATTGTGACTAAGAAAAGCAAAAAAAAAAAAAATTGAGCTTATATTTTCCAAAATTTTACACAGAAGCAAAATTAGAAAATGATAAGATGTGACTGGGGAAATGTTGACAACCCTGTAAATTAAAGATATTTTATTTATTTTTTTTTACAGTCAACATAAAATTTTTATTTTATGGACAAAAACAAAAATAAATCTGTTAATATTTCTCCTGTAAAAACAAAACTTTGGAAGACTTCCTTAAGTTAATACACTTAATCATTTACTTTATAAATTAAGAAGACATTTTAAATATTAAGTATCAGAGCTGAGCTGTGTTATATTTTATCCAAATAATCTTCCCAGCCTAGCTTTTGAAATCAGCATGATATGGCTCTAATCTTCAAATAAATACCAGTTTGTTTGTTTTTTTTTACAAAGGGGTAAACAAATCCAGAGAGAGTGTCTAATATTTACTTAACACCTCCTTTGAGTCTTACTGAGTAGCGTGAAAAGCTTTTGCTTTCTCTTTTGCTTTGCACCAAGCACAGCTGGTATCCAAACCTTGCAGGACTAAATCTGAGGATTATGGCTGACAAGTAGGGTGGCAAGAAGCATGAGTATTGGCCTGCAGGTTGCCATGGGGAGATTGGCATTGAGGGGAGAGGCTACTGTGTATGTTTCTGTTATTGCTTACACATGATTCTACCCAATAAACAATTAACATCCTTTTAGTATGCAGAAGACAACACGTGCTGTTTTCTGTGGATGCTGTGAAGATACCTAAGAAATTGTCTTGGACTTCAAGAAACATTTCATTTTTGCTATATAGGGACTCTTTGGGAGTTAAGGTCATGTCAGCAGTTCAGCTGATTTTGCATTATGCGGAACATTGTTCAATATTTATTAACTATAACCTTCCTGTGTACATGCAGGAAAACTGTTTAACAGTCCTTCCCACCCTTGAAATTCTGATTTCTCTAGTCACTTTGAGTGAAGAGGCCCCACACCCTCTCCATTCCTTTAGGCTCCCTTTTCAGGCACCTGTTACAGCATGTCTGCCTGCTTTGTGGAGTTGTACATACTACCGCCCCCTGCTCTGTATTGAGAACTTACTGAAGGCAGAGGAAGAGTCCCTCATTCAGTGTTGCAATCCACATCTCCTACTGACAAAGTATCTTGCATATAGAAATAGCAATAACATCAACAGTATTAACAACAACAATGCCAAACTGAGCTGTATTTATGTGGAATTAAATTCTATATCAATGTAGAATTTTAGAGATGTGGGCCATGTCTAGGAGTCCTATCAAAAAGAGAAGGAAGAATAGGTCTTGGCCAGATCTTTGAACTGAGCTTCATAGAATAGTGTTAAATGCCAATGAAAATAGGGCACAAAATGATGGTCTACATCTTTTGAATCAGGGATGGAAAGTAAATTCAGATTTTGGAATGCCAGGCAAGAGAAGAAATGACCCCTTGTTAAAGAGTTTTGCTGATACTTAACATTTTATTGACTCCTGTGTTAACCTAGAGAACAGACACATTGAGAGAGAAAATATTTCCTAGATAAGCTGTCTAAGCCTGGGATTCCCAGAAAGCACATGTGGAGGCAGAGGGTTTAGTAACTCTAGTGGAAAGCCCAATCCAGGAAGCAGAAGTAAGGGGTGAGGGGACGGAGGCCGGGATGGAGAAACGTCAACACAAAGATGAATCACAGAACTGGCCACTCCTAGGGTGACTGACTACTGCTAGGGCACAATACAGCTCAGGACCATTGCTTGGGAAGGCAAAGGGGAACTGATCTACTAACCCCCTTTATCTACCAACCCCCTTTTCTATTGGTTAAATGTTTATCCTGCAGGACACAAATCTCTCTCAGTTTCCAAGCCGTGCCTGCATGAGCCAGCATGAGCACCAAACACGATCTCAACGCAGCACTGAGAGGGAAGTTAGAAGGGTGACGGGCTAGAAATTGGCCAGGAAGGCAGGATGGGAGGTCTTGATAGAGTGCATCTGTGCAATACAGAGCCTGCTCAGAACTAGAATAGCAGAATGCGGAGCTCAAGAGAATTAGAAGCTTGGGATTTCAATGGAAGATTGCCCTTAAGATTCATGGTGCATCTTTTACAAGTTCTTCAGTCTATGGATGCAAATCCCTTTCTTCAAGCCTCCAGATTTTAAAAAAGAGAATATTCCACTATACCTTTGGAGCATATTGCTAAATGAAAAAGTTGCGAGCTTAGTACTTAAGGTGAATAAAGTTTAATGTAATTTAAGTAGGTGTTGCTGAAGCACTTTAATTAGTAGAACCAAGCTAACACTCTTCACTTGGGATAACATCTAACAGTAACTTTCTTAGAGACCAATAGTGAGAAAATAATCCATGTATTAAAAAAACTTGTCTATTTTAATTTGGGGTCTATAAGAAAATCTTGATTATTAAAGATAATTGCAATCATATTAATAAGATTGTTATTTTAAATCATTCCAATATTGCAGATTAAAGTAACAGATTTGGAGTGGTGACAAACAGATTTGCTTACAACATGGCTTATAAATTTTAAACTCTTTCCTTAAATTGTTAAAAGTGTATTAAGACAGGCACAGTTCTAGACTCAGTTGATTAAACATAATCACAAATATGGATTATTTTAGATTTCACCATCCGGAGGGGGAGCAGATAAATAAGCAAGCAGTTATAAAACAGTGTGAGAAGTTGATATTGGTAGGAGTGAGTGGAGTGCGTTCAGTAAATGGGGTGCCAATTCTTGACTGATGAATCCCAAGAGAGGACTTGAGAGGAACTAATAGCCAAGCAGAACTTTAAAGGAACGCTGGATTTTGACAGCCACTGGCAATGGGGAGAGGGTGTTGCAAGGTCTCCTTGGAGAGGAGCAGGTACAGAGCCCATTTTAGGAAAATGTGACATTCAGGGAATTGCAAATAGATATGGAAGGGGGACCTCTAAGGAGGTCTTCATGCAAGAAGTCATGAGTAACTGAAAGTTTTCAATCAAGAGAGTGGAACATTCAGATTTGTATCTTTGAAAGATCACTTTGACAATTGAGTGGGGTGAGAGAGGAATCAGAAGGATAAGTTATGAGGTGGTTTTTATAAACCAGTAAAGAAACAAAATCTCAAGCTGAAGTTTTAGGAGCATGGATAGAGATCTGTGATTTGTTTAATGAGAATCCACAAAACTTGGAAACATAGGGGATGAACTCAGGAAGACAGAAATGAGTCAAGATTTTTGGCTGGAACGTCTCAGTAGGTGGCATTATTGTTCACCAAATAAGGAATGCAGGAAGAAGCATAGGGTTAGGGGGAGGGAGTGTGGGCACAGAAATAGAGGATGGTGTCATTTAAGGTCATTTCACTTGTTTAGTAATATTTAATCATTATTTCTAGTCAATGAATGAACCAGATAGACTTTCTCAGTGTATTAGAAGTAAATAATTTTTATATGACTCTTTATAGATTTTACTTATGTAAAATCAAGTTTGAAAAGAAATGATCATGAAATCAGTCAATCATTTAATCCATGCAAATTTCAAACTTTAAATCCAATATTTGTCATATATGTATAAAGTAATTCTGAGTTGTCCATTTTCCTTCTGTTTCTAATAGATGTTCTAATAACTATTTCTAAATAAAATTTGACATGTATTTTCAATGGATTACTTGAACTTATTGTTTGGTGCAACATCATCACGGTGATTTTATTGCAGAGAACGAAATGGCAACCCACTCCAGTGTTCTTGCCTGGAGAATCCCAGGGAAGGGGAGCCTGGTGGGCTGCCGTCTATGGAGTCACACAGAGTTGGACACGACTGAAGCGACTTAACAGCAGCAGCAGCAGCTCAAAATTGGACTTTAGTATTCATTGGTGGATCCTATCTGTGACCATTATATTACTGGGGTGTATATAAATGGTGACCTTTTGTTTCTCTCTGTCTCTGTTCCTTTACAAGTTTCTGTCTCCATCTCTCTGATTTTTGGACACTTCCTTACTTTACAACATATACTACATTCAAGGAACATCTTTTTCCTGCTGCAGTCCTGCAATCAACCTTTTTCCCAATGAGCGCTGGATCCTTTTATTGGCACATTGACGAGAACTTCCAGTTCAATGTAAGATAGGGCTTTTGAGAGATGGCATCCTTCTCTTGCTCCCAAACTCAATAGAAAAATTTTAGTCTCTCCATTAAGTATATTGATAAATCTAAAGTATTTTGTAGATAACTTTTATCAGGTTAGAAAGTTTACTTCTATTCCTGACGGCTACAATTTTGTTTGTTTTATCAAGAATGCATGCTGAATTTTCGTCAAATGATTTTTCTGTATCTATTGAAAAGGTCATATGTTTTTTTTCTTCATTTATGTTTTAATATGATGAATTACATTGATTTTTGAAAGTTTAAGTAGGGTAGCTTAAAATTATTGTTTATGCTTTTTTACTCCAACCCATCTCTCAACAGATTAACATTCATGCTTCTTATTTCATATAACTGTCTTGACAAAGTAATGGTTTATTTTGGGTCATCTTTTCACATTAACATCTTTTATATAACTGTTAGTTATGACCACATTCTAGAAATGTTCTTTCCTGGTTTTCTTTTTTGGTTTTTCTTATAGTCACTGCTCACCTATTTCCTTTGTCCAATCTAGAGGGGTGTGTTTCTTAAAATTTCATTTCTTGCTCTATGTGTTATTTTTCATTTATGTATTTACTCTTTAAGTCAATGTTTTCAGAAATCATGTATATGCAGATGACTCCCCAAACCCAAATCTCCAATCTGGAATCCTCTCTAGTGAATCATTTAGTAATAACTATAAATTGCCAAGCTAACCACATGAACCTGCCTCAAGTTTTCAAAGTTCCCTATTACTTTTAGTTGAAAAGTTATTAGCCCATTAACTCTAAGCCCTGTTCATTTTTTCAGCTTCATTTCTTGTTTGTTCTTTACTCTGAGCTCACTGATACGAGTTATTTTTCATTTCTATATGAAATCACACCATGCTATATCACACCCCTGAGCCTTTGTGTATGTTGCTTTCTCTTTCTGAAATACTTTCTCTTTAAATGCCTCCTCATCTTTATTTATTTATTTTTCAGTCAAGGCTTTATTGGGGTTCCTGCTGCAGCAGGAGGGAGGGAGAACAAACAACAGGTTCCCTTGGTTTTTTTTTTGCTCCTTGAGCAGGGATTGAGCTTGGTCCTTCCATGGGGTGAAATGGTTTGTCAAGGGGTGGGGCCGTAGGGATGGCTTAGGTGATTTGCCCACCCCTTAGATGGTGTTGTGTGCAGAGGGCATGTGTAGTACCCTGCTTTTGTTCTAGACTCTTTAGAAGTGGCAGTTGGGTTTTTTGGTCTCTTTGTATCTTTTGTCCAGAATTTGCCCTAACTGTCCATGCATGCAATTATTTTTAGTCCCATGTAATTTCTTTATATTTATTGCTCCATCTTCTTCATCTTTCTTTTTTTGGGTGGCCTGGGGGCTGGCTCCTGCGACGTGTGGAATCCTAGTTCTCCAACCAGGGATCGGACCCATGCCCCCTGCAGTGGAAGGGCTGTGTCTTAACCACTAGACCACCAGGGAAGTCCCCGGATCCTTCTTATCTTTAAAGCTTAGTCTATTTCATTTCCTTTGTGAGTTCTGAAACCTATATCTCTCTGCACTGCCCTAGGCCAGGATGATCATGATTTAATGTCTGCATTCTCACATTTACCTGTTTACCACACAATATTATGCTGTAATATTGTAATGTTACTGTCATCACTGATTTACATGTTTATTTCTCACACACAGATACACATATGTTACTATGCATTGTGAGGTCAGGGGCAGTGTATTGACCCCTCAGCATGTGAAAAGACGGTGCTACATAGCAGGCAATGAGTACATATTTGTTGAATAAATAGCCATGAGTCTAGAGTTTTGCCTTTATAAAAGCAAACCTAGATTCTAAAAATTTCAGCCTTTTAGTTTAAATTCAGATCTTAATGTGGTCAACTTTTGTAGGAATATGATCTGTAAGGTGGGAATTTCAAGCTGTATGTTGAGAAAGTGAAAACTTGAGCAACAAAATGGGTTGTTGAAGGCTAACTTAGATCCCAGGAAACATCTCAGTTAGATAAGGGTTCCATCAACACAGAATGTTTTTCAATATAGAGGGCACCGGAAATGTGATAGGGCTCTGCCAAAGCGGCACAATAAAGCAGCTGGCAATAGCACATATGCATCATTTTAAAGTTGCTGTTCCTCAGCTAATGGCTTCCTATATCGTATGTCTCTATGATAAATTTCTGGAGGCTATGAGTATGAGATGACTCACATCCTAAAGATTAAGCACCATCTCTAATGAAGTGATGACTGATACATCATAAAATCAATGCTGCATGGCAGCCAAGCTTCCTTCTCACAAAGGTTTTGAAGGATCATTTCTTAAACTTCACCCCATATGCCTAAAGAAAGTTAAACTTTGGGTTTTACTTTTTAAAAACCTGTGTTTTAAAAAATAAAGTTTAAATACAAACAACTTTGTGAAGCATTTGTTTAGTTTAATTGTATTAGGCTATGAGCCAAAGGAAAAATAAGGGTCAAATATTCCAGGCTGGAAAAGGAGCAAGTTATGAATCAGCCTCTTACTTACACTGACACTATTAAACATCAAGGTCACTTTTTTCTGGTAGAGTGAATGAAACTGTGTCTTGATACTAAATACAGTAGAAAAACCTGAACATTACTCCACTTAATCTGCTTTCTGATTAATTGATGCTGTGTGTTTCCTGTCTAAAAGAGAATGATACAATGAAAGCTGTGATTAGAGGTCTACGCCCTAGGACAAGGCTTGGCAAATATGGCCTGTGAACAAAACACAGACCCTTGCCCACTTTAAATAAGTAAAATGCTATTGGAACATATCTACCACCATTCATTTGCTTGTCTATGACTCTTGCACTAAAACAGCAGAGATGAATTGCTGTGCCAGAGACATTCTTTGCCACAAAGCAAAAGTATTTATTAACAAAGCTTACCAGAAAGTTTTTCAATCCCTGCTCTAGAACATTTCTACTTTATAAAATGTAGAGGCAGTGCTGTTGTTCCTAATCCTCAATGTTGATTGCTTTTATTATGTCAGTATTCTAATTTAATTATATATTTAAAAACAATGATGACATGTGAGTTCAGTTCAGTTCAGTTGCTCAGTCGAGTCCAAACATTTGCAACCACATGGACTACAGCATGCCAGCTTCCCTGTTCATCATCAAATCCCAAAGCTTGCTCAAACTCAAGTCCATCATGTTGGTGATGCCATCCAACCATCTGATCCTCTGTTGTCCCCTTCTCCTCAAGCCTTCAATCTTTCTCAGCATCAGAGTCTTTTCCAATAAGTCAGTTCTTTGCATCATATGGCCAAAGTTTTGGAGCTTCAGCTTCAGCATCAGTCCTTCTAATGAATATTCAGGACTCATTTCCTTTAGGATGGAGTGGTTGCAGTCCAAGGGATTCTCAAGAGTCTTCTCCAACATATTTCAAAACCATCTATTCTTTAGTGCTCAGCCTTCTTTATGATCCAACTCTGTCATACATGACTACTGGAAAAACCATACCTTTGACTAGATGAACCTTTGTTGGCAAAGTAATATCTCTGCTTTCTAAGAAGCTGTCTAGCTTGGTAACAGCTTTTCTTCCAAAGAGCAAGTGTCTTTTAATTTCATGGATGAAATACATGGATGAAATTTCATGGATGAAATCACCATCTGCAGTGATTTTGGAGCCCAAGAAAATAAACTCCGTTATAGTTTGCATTGCTTCCCCATATATTTTGCCATGAAGTGATGGGACTGGATGCCATGATCTTCATTTTTTGAATGTTGAACTTTAAGCTGGTTTTTTCACTCTACTTTTCCACTTTGATCAAGAGGCTTTTTAGTTCCTCTTCGCTTTCTGCCATAAGGGTGGTGTCATCTGAATATCTGAGGTTATTGATATTTCTCCCAGCAATCTTGATTCCAGTTTGTGCTTCATCCAGCCCAGCATTTCACATGACGTACTCTGCATATAAGTTAAATAAGCTGGGGGACAGTATACAGACTTGACGTCCTCCTTTCTCAGTTTGGAATCAGTCTGTTGTTCCATGTCCCATTCTAACTGTTGCTTCTTGACCTGCATACAGATTTCTCAGGAGGCAGTTAACATGGTCTGGTATCCCCATATCTTTAAGAATTTTCCACAGTTTGTTGTGATCCACACAGTCAAAGGCTTTAGCATAATCAATGAAGCAGGAATAGATGTTTTTTTCTGGAACTCTCTTGCTTTTTCTACTCTCTGGTACCTCTGCCTTTTCTAAATCCATCTTGAATATCTGGAAATTCTTGGTTCATGTACTATTGAAGCCTAGCTTGGAGAATTTTCAGCATTACTTTGCTAGCATGTGAGATGAGTGCAATTGTGCAGTAGTTTGAGCATTCTTTGACATTGCCTTTCTTTGGGATTGGAATGAAAGCTGACCTTTTCCAGTCCTGTGGCCACGATTGAGTTTTCCAAATTTGCTGGCATATTGAGTGCTGCACTTTCACAGCATCATCTTTCAGGATTTAAAATAGCTCAGCTGGAATCCCATCACCTCCACTAGCTTTGTTTGAGTGATGCTTCCTAAGGTCCACTTTACCTCACACTCCAGGATGTCTGGCTCTAGGTAAGTGATCACACCATTGTGGTTATCTGGGTCATGAAGATCTTTTTTGTATAGTTCTTCTGTGTTCTTGCCACCTCTTAATATCTTCCTCTTCTATTAATTCCATACCATTTCTGGCCTTTATTGTGCTCATTTTTGCATGAAATTTTCCTTTGGTATCTCTAATTTTCTTGAAGAGATCCCTAGTCTTTCCCATTCTATTGTTTTCCTCTATTTCTTTGCATTGTTCACTTTGGAAGGGTTTCTTTTCTCTCCTCACTATTCTTTGGAACTCTGCATTCAGATGGGTGTATCTTTCCTTTTCTCCTTTGCCTTTCACTTCTCATCTTTTCTTAACTATTTGTAACGCCTCCTCAGACAACCTTTTACCTTTTTGCATTCCTTTCCCCCTCATATACATTGTTATAAACCTCTGTCCATAGTTCTTCAGGCAGTCTATCAGATCTAGTCTCTTAAATCTATTTGTCACTTCCACTGTTTAATTGTAAGAGATTGGTTTAGGTCATACCCGAATGGTCTAGTGGTTTTCCCTACTTTCTTCAATTTAAGTCTGAATTTGGCACTAAGGATTCCATGATCTGTGCCACAGTCAGCTTCTGGTCTCATTTTTACTGACTGTATAGAGCTTCTCCACCTTTGGGTGCAGAGGATATAATCAGTCTGATTTCAGTATTGAGCATCTGGTGATGTTAATGTGTAAAGTCGTCTCTTGAGATGCTGGAGGTGGATATTTGCTATGACTAATGTGTAATCTTGGCAAAAGCTAGTCAGTCTTTACTTCCATCACCAGTCATATGCATAACTGGATGTTCTTGTTGTTGTTTTTGTTTTTTACTTTGGCTCCATCTCTTCATTCTTTCCAGTGGTATTTCTCGTCTCTTCTCTAGTAGTATATTGGGAACCTACGAACCTTGGGAGTTCATCTTTCAGTGTTATATCTTTTTGTCTTGTGCTGTTCATGGGGTTTACAACCAAGAATACTGAAGTGGTTTGCCATTCCCTTCTCCAGTGGACCACGTTTTGTCAGATCTCTCCACTGTGACCTGTTCATCTTGGGTGGCCCTATATGGCATGGCTCATAGTTTTATTGAGTTAGACAAGGCTGTGATCCATGTGGTCAGTTTGGACATGTGAGTGCAACAACAAAATGTCATATTGAGTCTAGAAAAAAACAATAAAATCAAGGATCTAAAAATATTGTTATTGAATTAGGTATGAAAATCCTATAAAAAAAACACCCTAGGATTCCAGATACCTTTGCAAATTTCTCCAACTTCCTATTCTGTACTTCAGAGACTGAAGCTTAAAAATCATAAACACTGCATTATAGGTATAATCTACACACACACACACACACACACACACACACACACAATGTGGGACTTTTATCGGTAGAACTATAGTCAATGAGCCATCTTAGGTCGTCCAATGAAGATTTTCAGAACCAATATTTTATATGAAAATATGAGTGGTATAAGTATTAGGAAAAAAATCCCGGAGTATCTATTTATGGAGTACTAATGGGATAACAAGGGCTTCCTTCATAGCTCAGTTGGTAAAGAATCTGCCTGCAATGAAAGAGACCTGGTTTCAATCCCTGGGACAGGACTATCCCCTGGAGAAGGAAATGGCAACCCACTTCAGAATTCCTGCAGGGAGAATCTCATCAATAGAGGAGCCTGGCAGGCTACAATCCATGGGGTCTCAAGAGTCAGACACAACTTAGCGACTAAATCACCACCATCAACGGGATAACAAAATTATTCAGTGGCTCTCCTTAGCTCAAAAATAGAAGTTAAATAGTTGATTAATCTCAGTTGTATAATAACTTCAAATATGGATCAAAGAGTATAAAGTTTCCTTTTACCCTATATGATAACACAAAAATCAGAGCAGAATCAAAGCAACTTTAAGAATTATAACTTGTAAGTGACACCTGTAGCAATGTAATCTGAGCTTACTAAATATAAATTTTATTTATTTCTTTTTCTTTTTTTATTATTTTCTTCATCAGCAAAATCACTGAATCTTAGGATTTTGAAAACTTTTTATGATTTATCTTTTCTAATTTTCCATCCTTACAAAAATATGTATGCAAGGATTCTAGATCATTTAAAGGTTTGCATGAATTGAAATGTTGTATTAAATACTTAAAAAATCACCTAGAGAAAGCATTTATAGACAGTACATCTTTCCTCTTTAGTTACAAAGAACTTGAGTAAGCTCATTAATTTATCACCATGTAAAACCTTTGACGCAACTGGGTCAAGAGCCCTGGAAATATTGAAAGAAATGATATAAGAAAAATTTTATGAATTATATTTTTGAAAAATTTAGAAGAAAATTTTTACTTAAGTGTTAAAACACCATTAAAATGTAGCATGTTACTTACTTTATTACATTAGTGGAGAATTAAGTTCCCAATAAATTTGCTAAATGTTATGGAAAACTTGGCTTGAGGTCAATAGATCTACAGAAAAATCTTATACTATAAAGAGATAATAAAGACTGTGCTATTTATTAATCTCAGAGAGAATGAAAATTCCAGTCATTTATAGCAATGGTCCCCAACCTTTTTGGCATCAGGGACTAGTTTCAAGGAAGACAATTTTTCCATGGACTGGGAATGGTGGGAAGGATGGTTTTGCAATGATTTAAGTACATCAAATTTATTGTGCACTTTATTTCCATTATTATTACATCAGTTATACCTCAGATCATCAAGCATTAGATCCCAGAGATAGGAGATTGGAGACCTTGATTTATAGGAAGATGACATACAATAAAGGATTAGTGTGGAAAAGAAACAAATCCAAGTATGTGGGATAAGAAAGGAATGGAGAAGGGAGAAGCGGATAAAGAGAGCAAGTTAAGGAAAAATACTTTTTCAGCAGCCAGAGATATTCTAGACACCACTTTATATTTAATTGACTAACAACAGAAACCAAGTCAATGATGTTCATTGGAGATATTTTGTTGAGAAAAGACAAAGTGAATTTATAAATCTCCTTATTGAAAATTTAAATTGTAAAAACAATAACCTAAATAATTATTTTAAGGTGTATAGTTTTTTCAATTAAATTATTAATCTCTTTTAAGAAGGAAGCCACATTGATTAAAATGTAGGGGATATTAGCTATAGAATGATGAAAACCTAGACTAAGTGGGGACTTTGTAGGCTATATAAAGCAATCTGTCATTCTGGACTCCTTAATACAATCCCATTTTTGATATTTGCTCCTTAGACTGCATCACATTTCACTAAGGAGTTTTCAGAGAGGAAAGACTGAGTGGGACTAACTCTGGGTCTGTCTAGTCAAGGCTATGGTTTTTCCAGTGGTCATGTATGGATGTGAGAGTTGGACTGTGAAGAAAGCTGAGCACCAAAAAATTGATGCTTTTGAACTGTTGTGTTGGAGAAGACTCTTGAGAGTCTTTTGGACTGCAAGGAGTTCCAACCAGTCCATCCTAAAGGAGATCAGTCCTGAGAGTTCATTGTAAGGACTGATGCTGAAGCTGAAAGTCCAATACTTTGGCCACCTCATGCGAAGAGTTGACTCACTGGAAAAGACCCTGATGCTTGGAGGGATTGGGGGCAGGAGGAGAAGAGGACAACATAGGATGAGATGGCTCGATGGCATCACTGACTTGATGGACATGGGTTTGGGTGACTCCAGGAGCTGGTGACGGACAGGGAGTCTTGGAGTGGTGTGATTCATGGGGTCGCAAAGAGTTGGATACGACTGAGTGACTGAACTGAACTGAACTCTGAACAAGATATCAGATCTGAGAATCCAAATATCAGTAACAAATCTAAAAGACAGGAGCCTTTTTAAGTAGTAGATGGAGCCAGGAGTAGGAAATTAGGCATATTGGAAACAGAGAAAACGAAGCTCAAAGAAGCTCTGTGGCTGTGGCTCACATGTGGGCAAGTGGTATCTCTGGATGTGTCATACTAGCTTAAGGAAGCTTTGGTTAGAGTGAAGAAAAGAAATGGTTCACTACATTACATTTCTGAAAAATCACACAGCCTCTGTTTGGATGTTTCAAGGAACAAAATGGGAACTAATTTTTCACTCCTTTGTTAGGAAGCTATCCTTCATATTGATCCCAAATTCTCTCTTTGGCACTTCTAGACATATATTTAACTGAGGGAACTACATAAAATAAACTTGATACTTCTTTCATAGAAACACTTTAAAATATTTAATATCATCATTTAGTGTTCTTCAGACTTTTCTTTTATTAGTTTAAACAGCTCAATTCTTTTTCAATAATCCCTACAATGAAACCTGTCCTCACATTTGCACATACTCTCTGCACATATTTCAGTCTATGTGTTATCTGGAAATGAACATCACTGGAAAAAACTATAATTCAAAAAATGAAGACACCCCTATGTTCCCTGCAGCACTATTTACAATCGCCAAAACATGGAAGCAACATAAATGTCCATCAACAGATGAATGGATAAAGAAGCTGTCAAACATCTATACAAAGGAATACTGCTTAACCATAAAAAGGTTGAAATAATGTCATTTGCAGCAACATGGATGGACCTGGAGATGATCATACTAAGTTAAGTAAGTGAGAAAGAGGAAGATAAATACCATATATCACTTATATGTGGAATTCAAAATATGACACAAACGAACTTATGAAACAAAAACAAACTCATAGATATAGAGAACAGACTTGTGGTTGTCAAGGAGAGGAGTGATGGAGAGGGATGGATTGGGATTTGGGATTAGCAGACGCAAACTATTATATATAGAATGAATAAACAAGGTTGTATATATAAATATATATTAAACTGAAACACTTTGCTGTACATCAGACACTAACACAACATTGTAATCAACTATACTGCAATAAAATAAATAAAAGATGAACATCAAAAACTAGTTGTTTCTTCTCAGAGGAAATGGGATAATTACTTCCATATTATAGACTTTGTTGTCCACCTGTAATGCTATTGAAGGTTACAGTGGGTATTTTCAGGAGTTAGGCAACAGAGTTATCTCAGGTTGAGTTAATATTTAATAATCAATTACTGCCATTAGGCCTTAATCACACACTGTCACTGCTCAGCAAGTTCTTGCTATACATATGCAGTGGAACATTTGAATTTATTGACTTCTCAGGCAGTAAAGCATCTGCCTACAGTGCAGGAGACTCAGGTTCAATCCCTGAGTTGGGAAGATCTCCTGGAGAAGGAAATGGTAATCCACTCCAGTATTTTTGCCTGGAAAATCCCATGGATGGAGAAGCCTGGTAGGCTATCATCCATGGGTTCGAAAAGAGTCAGACACGACTAAGCGACTTCACTTTCTTGAGTCAATAAGTAAAATGCACTTATGAGTATTAGTCTGCCAAAAACCTAATAAAATTCAGAATTTTGATGTAGTTGTCAAAAAAATTAATGTGATGAAATCAATTGAGGATATTCATCTTGAGAAGCTGAGACAAAAATTTGTCTTCTAATATTTAAAGATTAGCCATATGAAGAGAAATTAGAGGTCAAAAAAGTGCCCTAGTATCAAACGATGGACTTGATAGTAGAATATCTGGGTTTAAGTGCTTGTTCTGGTCTAATACTACCATATATTTGGGCAGCTTATATACTCTCTGAATGTTCTTTTCCTGGATTGTGAAATGAAAACACAAAGGATTCTTAACTCAAAGAGATGATGAAACACTGTATTTGAAATTGTTAAACCTAATATAGATAGTTTTACCTGGGCTTAGTCACTTCAGTTCAGTTCAGTTCAGTTGCTCAGTCGTGTCCGACTCTTTGCGACCCCATGAATCACAGCACGCCAGGCCTCCCTGTTCATCACCATCTTCCGGAGTTCACTCAGACTCACGTCCATCGAGTTCGTGATGCCATCCAGCCATCTCATCCTCTGTCGTCCGCTTCTCCTCCTGCCCCCAATCCAGCCCAGCATCAGAGTCTTTTCCAATGAGTCAACTCTTCTCATGAGGTGGCCAAAATATTGGAGTTTCAGCTTTAGCATCATTCCTTCCAAAGAAATCCCAGGGCTGATCTCCTTCAGAATGGACTGGTTGGATCTCCTTGCAGTCCAAGGGACTCTCAAGAGTCTTCTCCAACACCACAGTTCAAAAGCATCAATTCTTCAGCGCTCAGCCTTCTTCACAGTCCAACTCTCACATCCATACATGACCAGAAGAAAAACCATAGCCTTGACTAGACGGACCTTAGTTGGCAAAATAATGTCTCTGCTTTTGAATATACTATCTAAGTTGGTCATAACTTTTCTTCCAAGGAGTAAGCGTCCTTTAATTTCATGGCTGCAATCACCATCTGCAGTGATTTTGGAGCCTCCAAAAATAAAGTCTGACACTGTTTCCACTGTTTCCCCATCTATTTCCCATGTGATGGGACCGGACGCCATGATCTTCATTTTCTGAATGTTGAGCTTTAGGCCAACTTTTTCACTTTCCTCTTTCACTTTCATCAAGAGGCTTTTTAGCTCCTCTTCACTTTCTGCCATAAGGGTGGTGTCATCTGCATATCTGAGGTTATTGATATTTCTCTCGGCAATCTTGATTCCACCTTGCATTTCTTCCAGTCCAGCATTTCTCATGATGTACTCTGCATATAAGTTAAATAAGCAGGGTGACAATATACAGCCTTGACGTACTCCTTTCCCTATTTGGAACCAGTCTGTTGTTCCATGTCCAGTTCTAACTGTTGCTTCCTGTCCTGCATACAGATTTCTCAAAAGGCAGGTTAGGTGGTCTGGTATTCCCATCTATTTCAGAATTTTCCATAGTTTATTGTGATCCACACAGTCAAGGGCTTTGGTATAGTCAATAAAGCAGGAATAGATGTTTTTCTGGAACTCTCTTGCTTTTTCCATGATCCAGTGGATGTTGGCAATTTGATCTCTGGTTCCTCTGCCTTTTCTAAAACCAGCTTGAACATCAGGGAGTTCATGGTTCATGTATTGCTGAAGCCTGGCTTGGAGAATTTTGAGCATTACTTTACTAGCATGTGAGATGAATGCAATTGTGTGGTAGTTTGAGCATTCTTTGGCATTGCCTTTCTTTGGGATTGGAATGAAAACTGACCTTTTCCAGTCCTGTGGCCACTGCTGAGTTTTCCAAATTTGCTGGCATATTGAGTGCAGCACTTTCACAGCATCATCTTTCAGGATTTGAAACAGCTCAACTGGAATTCCATCACCTCCACTACCTTTGTTCGTAGTGATGCTTTCTAAGGCCCACTTGACTTCACATTCCAAGATGTCTGGCTCTAGATGAGTGATCACATCATCATGATTATCGGGGTTGTGAAGATCTTTTTTGTACAGTTCTTCCATGTATTCTTGCCACCTCTTCTTAATATCTTCTGCTTCTGTTAGGTTCATACCATTTCTGTCCTTTACTGAGCCCATCTTTGCATGAAATGTTCCCTTGGTATCTCTAATTTTCTTGAAGAGATCTCTAATCTTTCCCATTCTGTTCTTTTCCTGTCTTTCTTTCCATTGATCACTGAAGAAGGCTTTCTTATCTCTTCTTACTATTCTTTGGAACTCTGCATTCAGATGCTTTTATCTTTCCTTTTCTCCTTTGCTTTTCACCTCTCTTCTTTTCACAGCTATTTGTAAGGCCTTCTCAGATAGCCATTTTGCTTTTTTGCATTTCTTTTCCATGGGGATGGTCTTGATCCCTGTCTCCTGTACAATGTCACGAACCTCATTCCATAGTTCATCAGGCACTCTATCTATCAGATCTAGGCCCTTAAATCTATTTCTCACTTCCACTGTATAATCATAAGGGAATTGATTTAGGTCATACCTGAATGGTCTAGCGGTTTTCCCTACTTTCTTCAATTTAAGTCTGAATTTGGTAAAGAGGAGTTCATGATCTGAGCCACAGTCAGCTCCTGGTCTTGTTTTTGTTGACTGTATAGAGCTTCTCCATCTTGCGCTACATAGAATATAATCAATCTGATTTCGGTGTTGACCATCTGGTGATGTCCATGTGTAGAGTCTTCTCTTGTGTTGTTGGAAGAGGGTGTTTGCTATGACCAGTGCATTTTCTTGGCAAAACTCTATTAGTCTTTGCCCTGCTTCTTTCTGCATTCCAAGGCCAAATTTGCCTGTTACTCCAGGTGTTTCTTGACTTCCTACTTTTGCATTGCAGTCCCCTATAATGAAAAGGACATCTTTTCTGACAGAGCGTGGTCCACTGGAGAAAATAATGGCAAGCCACTTCAGTATTCTTGCCTTGAGAACCCCATGAACAGTATGAAAAGGCAAAATGATAGGATACTGAAAGAGGAACTCCCAGGTCATTAGGTGCCCAATATGCTACTGGAGATCAGTGGAGAAATAACTCCAGAAAGAATGAAGGGATAGAGCCAAAGCAAAAACAATACCCAGTTGTGGATGTGACTGGTGATAGAAGCAAGGTCCGATGCTGTAAAGAGCAATATTGCTTAGGAACCTGGAATGTCAGGTCCATGAATCAAGGCAAATTGGAAGTGGTCAAACAAGAGATGGTAAGGGTGAACGTTGACATTCTAGGAATCTGCAAACTGAAATGGACTGGAATGGGTGAATTTAACTCAGATGACCATTATATCTACTTAGTCACTTAGCTTCTCTAAACTTACCTTTCTTTTTGGCTAAATATGTGTTCATTCCTGCAAGAATTTCTCTGGTCACTTCTGCCTCTGGAACAATTGTCCCCATCTTCGCAGTTCATGGACTCTACTACCACATACCCCTCTACTCCTATAGTTTCTTGCTCTCTGCGTTGTGGTATGGAAACTTCCTCCAGGCAGTAACTCACGAAGATGGCTAAAACTCATCCTTTACTTCCCTTCTAAGTAGTTGTTGCATAAATTTTTTCTGTGTTAGTAGTTCATAGCAGTGAGTGAGAAATTCCTACACTTATTAACACTTTATGGGCAAAAGTGAAAATCTCATGTAATCTTTGTGATTTATTCAATAAATTAAATGTGCATTTAATTCCTCACCAAATGTAGCAGTATGCCAGCATATATGATTTGGATATAAATAATATATAATCTCTTTTTTCAAGGATCTTAAAATATCAGGGCAAACAAAACAAACAGGTATACACTGTAATAAGTTTAATGAGAAGCATTATATGTTAACTATATGGACATGAGTTTGCATAAAGTCTGAGAGTTGATGACGGATGGGGAAGCCTAGTGTACTGCATTCCATGGGGTTGCAAATAGTCAGACATGACTGAGTGACTGAACTGAACTGATTATATGTTAATACTAACTGGCATATGTTACTTGCAAAATTATTTGCAAAATGAGTACCACAATATTATCAATCAGTTGTCACTGAAGACATTGGAGAAGGTTGATACAGACAATGAAGCAAGAAAAGCATTTAACAGATGAAGAAGACATGGAATGTCTTCTGTTAAGCCTTCACCAGTCTCTTCAGTCAAAATTTGTTACTCATTCTTCTGTACTTTGCTCAGATTTATTGTATCAATTATCCTTGATTGCTTTATAATGTAACTGTGGAGGTGGATGACAGTATCAACTCCCAAATAGTGGGACCCTTGAAAGTGGAAATGCTATCTAATATGATTTATCTTTGCAGCATTGTCCTTCAAATTTAGGCTTAAAGTCCTTTTAATTTAGCAATGAATCTTTGACCTTTTAGGCAAATGCAGCAAAATCTGAGAAAAATATTTATAAAATGAGATAGAAACTGGGAGTTAAACTGAATTGGGGATAAGGGATAAGAAAGGATCAACTACATCAAATATCACTAAATTATATCATAATATGCATAGAGTTATTTCGAAACGCTCTGTGTCATACTGTATTTGTCATATCAGGAACTACTTGAAATAAGCATTTCAATAATAAATTTTTGGTAATCCTTGCACTAATTAGAGATGTTCAGTTTTATAGTTTGTATAGTATAGAGATGTATAGTATTATAGTTTGACTATGCCAAAGGCTTTGACTGTGTGGATCACAATAAACTGTGGAAAATTCTGAAGGAGAAGGGAATATCAGACCCCGTGACCTATCTCTTGAGAAAACTGTATGCAGGTCAGGAAGCAGCAGTTAGAACTGGACATGGAACAACAGACTGGTTCCAACTAGGAAAAGGAGTATGTCAAGGCTGTATATTGTCACCCTGCTTATTTAGCTTATATGCAGAGTACATCATGAGAAATGCTGGGCTGGAGGAAGCACAAGCTGGAATCAAGATTGCCACGAGAAATATTAATAACCTCAGATGACACCACCCTTATGGCAGAAAGTGAAGAAGAACTAAAGAGCCTCTTGATGAAAGTGAAAAAGGAGAGTGAAAAAGTTGGCCTAAAGCTCAACATTCAGAAAATGAAGATCATGGCATCTGGTCCCATCATTTCATGGGAAATAGATGGGGAAACAGTAGAAACAGTGTCAGATTTTATTTTGGGGGGCTCCAAAATCACTGCAGATGGTGATTGCAGCCATGAAATTAAAAGATGCTTA
This sequence comes from Oryx dammah, assembly GCF_014754425.2. Classification (NCBI taxonomy): domain Eukaryota; kingdom Metazoa; phylum Chordata; class Mammalia; order Artiodactyla; family Bovidae; genus Oryx; species Oryx dammah. Next base: position 4,568,678 of record NW_024070190.1, on the reverse strand, counting down.
CTCCTTGGAAGGAAAGTTATGAACAACCTAGACAGCATATTAAAAACCAGAGACATAACTTTGCCATCAAAGGTCCATCTAGTCAAGGCTATGGTTTTTTCAGTGATCATGTATGGATGTGAGAGTTGGACTATAAAGAAAGCTGAGCACAGAAGAATTGATGCATTTGAACTGTGGTGTTGGAAAAGACTCTTGAGAGTCCCTTGGACTGCAAGGAGATCCAATCAGTCCAACCTAAAGGAGGTCAGTCCTGGGTGTTCATTGGAAGGACTGATGCTGAGGCTGAAACTCTAATACTTTGGCCACCTTATGGAAAGAGCTGACTCATTTTAAAAGACCCTCATGCTGGGAAAGATTGAGGGCAGGAGGAAAAGGAGACGACAGAGGATGAGATGGTTGGATGGCATCACTGACTCAATGGACATGGGTTTGAGTAGACTCTGGGAGTTGGTGATGGACAAGGAGGCCTGGCATGTTGCAGTTCACTGGGTCGCAAAGAGTCGGACACGACTGAGTGACTGAACTGAACTGACTCTTATAGTGTTTGTTTTTAACAAGATTTGACCTGTATTAAATATCATCAATTATAAGATGTTTCCTATAAAAATGAATCCTTATCAGGGTGTTGGAAGTTTTGAAAATGAGGTGAGAGAATTGTCTAGCATCTGCAAAGGAGTTTGGAGGATAAGAAATCAGAAACATATAAAAGTGATTACAGCTTTCTCATGTATTTAAACTTCATGTATTAAACTTCAAAGTTTAGGGAAAATGTAACAGGAACAAATTTAAAGTGGGAAATTACATATCAGAGTCCCAGTAGAGCAGGAGAATTATGTATTAGGCTAGAAAATTTAGCTCATCAATCTTTTCAATCAGTAAAAATTTTGACATTACTGCATTTTATCTAACACAATAATACACATAATTTGAAAAATAATGTAATCAGCATTGAAGCATTTTTAGTTTTTCTAAAGGGAAAAAAGAAGCTATGCTGCTGCTGCTAAGTCAGTTCAGTCGTGTCCGACTCTGTGCGACCTGTAGACATCAGCCCACCAGACTCCTCCCTCCCTGGGATTCTCCAGGCAAGAATACTGGAGTGGGTTGCCATTTTCTTCTCCAATGCATGAAAGTGAAAAGTGAAAGTGAACTTGCTCAGTTGTGTCTGACTCTTCGCGACCCCATAAGAGGCTGAATAATGGACATCTCAAGATATCAAGTCATGATTGTGGAACATGGAGACATTATTTGAAAAAGGGTGTTTGCAGATGCAATTAGGATTAAGATCTTGAGATGGATGGATTATCCTGGATTATTCCAGTGGACCATAAATACAATCACAGTCCTCATAAGAGAGAAGCAAATGGAGATAATGCAGACAGAAGAGCAGAGGCAATGTGACTATAAATGCAGAATTTGAAGTGATGAGGCTGAAAGTCAAGGCATCCAGACAGTCCCCAGAAGCCAGTAGAGACAAAGTACAGATTTTTTCCTGGAACTTCCAAAAGGAGTGTCATCTTTCTAATACCTTGATTTTGAACCTAAGTTATTCAGAATAGTGAGAGAATTCATTTCTGTTGTTTTAAACCATCCAGTCTGTGGCAATTTGTTACAGTAGCTGAGTAAACTAGTATAGCAGCTCTCTGATTTATGTAGATTAAAGATAATATGAATAATTACCATCAAAGTAATTATCAAAATAAATTTCAAATCAGTTTTCTGTGTCATATAAACCTTTGCAACATCAAAATATTAAGCCTTTAGATATGGTGTAATTTATTGTATCATAAGTATGTGGTTATCAAAATCAGAGTGGAAGAACTGAAGTTTGGATGGTAGAAACTAAACAATCTATAAATCTGACTTGAACCTCTGGGCTGAGAGGTCTACCTTCATTTTAGAGAGCATTTTCTTTTTTTTTCAATTAATTAATTTATTGGTTTTTGGCTATGCTGGGTCTTCATTGCTGCACAGGCTTTTCTCTTTTTGTAGTGAGTAGGGGCTACTCTCTAGTTGGGGTGCACAGGCTTCTCATTGCAGTGGCTTCTCTTGTTGCTGAGCACAGGCTCTAGGGTATGTGGGCTTCAGGAGTTGTGGCACATGGGTTCAAGAGTTGTGCCTCTCATGTTCTAGAGTGCAGGCTCAGTAACTGTGATACACTGGGCTTAGTTGCTCTGCAGCATGTGGGATCTTCCTGGACCAGGAATCGAACCCATGTCTCCTGCATTGGCAGGCAGATTCTTTACTACTGAGCCACTAGGGAAGGCCTAAAGGGCATATTCTTGAAGAGTTCTGGGTATGTTTAATATTATCAATTAAATCATATTACAATTGCCCTGTGGTTAATTCTGCGGTTAATTGCCAAATATACATATCTTTTTAATTTTCCTTAAGTATACTATATTGCCATTTGAAATTTGTTTTACAAGTTTTGTGCATAATTAGAAGCATAGCTATTTATACTGTTTTGATTTAAGTTTATGAGAAAGTTAATCTCATCAAAATGGTATAGATTTAATTAACAGTTCAGTGAACATCTGTAAGTTATGAAGTGAATGGAGCTGAATTTGTTTTCTGTTTTCTGTGAAAAATCTTAAATAACTTTCTCCCAAAGTCCAGGTTGATTCTAAGAAGTACAGTAGTGCATAGCCTAAAGGGAAGAAAAAGATCTGAAATGCTAGGGCTGATACTGCACAAGTTAGTCTTCATAGACAGAAGATGGATACCAAGAATAACGGTGCTAAGAGTAATAGTACTTCTGTGTGGTAACTTTGTGCACTGCGTATTTTAACCTTTTCACGGATAGACATGTTTAATTTTTTTAAATGATTAAGATTCTATGAGATGACTTGGGAGAATGGTATTGAAACATGTATAATATCATGTAAGAATCGAATTGCCAGTCTATGTCCGATGCAGGATATGGCACGCTTGGGGCTGGTACGCGGGGATGACCCAGAGAGATGTTGTGGGAAGGGAGGGTGGGAGGGGGGTTCATGTTTGGGAATGCATGTACACCCGTGGTGGATTCATGTCAATGTATGGCAAAACCAATACAGAATTGTAAAGTAACATTAAAAAAAAAAAAGATTCTATGTTAACTTTCTTTTAATAGAGTGTCATTCTTTACATGGGTAGTGTATTAGTATGCTATGGCTACAATAATAAATAACACAGGCTGAATGATTTATACAACAGAAAATTATAAAGTGTTATATTAGCTATGGAGTACTGCAGTTCAAATATATTGCTTATTATTGATGAATCTGTGTGAGTCTAAAGTTAAAAAAGATATTAGGCTAAGTGGAGTTTTCCCCAATGATTTATCATAGAAAATTATACAAAACATTACAAAATTTAAAGATACAGGGCAGAAAAATATTTGATAGATGAAGGGGTTTTGTGGCTGCAAAACATGGATTTTGTCTTCAAGGAAACATGCATAAACAACTTTGAGATCAGAATATAGGCTTAAGTCCTTGCTTTCTAGCATGATTTGCCATATTCCTATTTGTGAACAAAGTAAATAGATAACTTCCATAATTGGCAGCTCTACTTATGATCAATATTATTGTTTCATTGGGACATTTAGTATTCACTGATCAAACTTAAACTTTATTTCATAATTATTACTATGCTTAGATTTCAGCTTTAAAGCAATAATGAAAGAAATAATAAAGAAAGCAATAATGTTTATTATAACTTTATGATTTCCAGTAATCAGTAAGATCAGAGTAGACCACATAAAGACTGTTAATAGCAGGATTTGTAAAAACACATCAGAATGTCTCATTGGAGATGTAATTAAGGAAATCCATGAAGTAATTTATATAAACTCACACTTTTAGAAAAAACAGAGAGAGATAAGAAAACTTTCCTCAGTTCGACACCTCAAAGCCGAAGCAATTTCAGTTCTTTTCATCAAAACAGTTTCTTTTACTTGATAAAGACCACATGAAAAAACATGAGGTTTCACATTTTTTCCCCTTTTGTCTTCTAAGGTTTTTATCATTATGCTTTATGACTTCAATCTCCAGAATCCACAGTATCATCATAGTAAGAATGAAATTATTGAATGTCATTTTAGACACATGTTGCAATTTGAATGCTCAGTCTAAATAGTTTTTTTGATAGGTAGTTACTTGAAATTCAGGTTTAAATTGCTGCTTTTCCACACATTAAAATGAGACCATTTAAATCCATAAAATTACAGTTAAATAATATCATTTCAATGCTATCCAGCATAAATCACTGAATACTTAAAAAGACTCTAGTAAAAAAAATCAATTTAGCAAATATTTCATAATTTGCACAGCTCTAAAAGACTCCCTGATAGCTCAGTTGGTAAAGAATCTGCCTGCTATGTGGGAGACCTGGGTTCGATCCCTGGGTTGGGAAGATCCCCTGGAGAAGGGAAAGGCTACCCACTTCAGTATTCTGGCCTGGAGAATTCCATGGACTATAGTCCATGGGGTCGCAAAGAGTTAGACATGACTGAGCAACTTTCACTTTCAAAAGACTACAAGAAATTCTAGAACTAACACCAAAAAAAGATGTCTTTTTCATCATAGGGGACTGGAATGCAAAGGTAGGAAGTCAAGAGATACCTGGAAAAACAGGTAATTTGGCCTTACAGTACAAAGTGAAGCAAAGGCTAACAGAGTTTTGCCAAGAGAATGCACTGGTCATAGCAAACACCCTCTTACAATAACTCAGTTATGACTCTACCCATGGACATCACCTGATGGTCAATACCAAAATCAGATTGATTACATTCTTTGCAGCTGAAGGTGGAGAAGCTCTATACAGTCAGCAAAAACAAGACCAGGAGCTGACAGTGGCTGAGATCATGAACTCCTTATTGCCAAATTCAGATGAAACTGATGAAAGTAAGGGAAACCACTAGACCATTCAGATATGACCTAAATCAAATTCTTTACAATTATACAGTGGAAGTGACAGATTCAAGGGATTAGATCTGATAGACAGAGTGCCTGAAGAACTATGGACAGAGTTTTGTAACATTGTATAGGAGACTGTGATCAAAACCACTCCTAAGAAATGGAAATACAAAAAGGCAAAATGGTTGTTTGACGAAGCCTTACAAATAGCTGAGAAAAGAAGAGAGGCTAAAGGCAAAGAGAAAAGGAAAGATATACCCATTTGAATGCAGAGTTCCAAAGAACAGCAAGGAGAGATAAGAAAGGCTTCCTCAGTGATCAGTGCAAAGAAATAGAGGAAAACAATAGAATTGGAAAGACTAGAGATCGCTTCAAGAAAATTAGAGATACCATGGGAAAATTTTATGCAAAGATGGGCACAATAAAGACAGAAATGGTATGGACCTAACAGAAGCAGAAGATAATAAGAAGAGGTGGCAACAATACACAGAAGAACTATATAAAAACAATCTTCATGACCCAGATAACTATGATGGTATGATCACTCACCTAGAGACAGACATCCTGGAGTGTGAAGTCAAGTGGGCCTTAGGAAGCATTGCCAAGAACAAAGCTAGTGGAAGTGATGGGATTCCAGCTTAGCTCTTTCAAATCCTAAAAGATGATGCTGTGAAAGTGCTTCACTCAAAATGCCAGCAAATTTGAAAAACTCAGCAGTGACCACAAGACTGGAAAAGATTAGTTTTCATTCCAATCCCAAACAAAGGCAATGCCAAAGAATGTTCAAGCTACCACACAATTGCACTCATGCCACATGCTAGCAAAGCAATGCTGATAATTCTCCAAGTGAGGCTTCAATAGTATGTGAAGCAAGAACTTCCAGATGTTCAAGCTGGACTTAGGAAAGGCAGAGGAACCAGAGGTCAAATTGCCAACATCCGTTGTATCTTAGGAAAAGCAAGAGAATTCCAGAAAAACATCTACTTCTGCTTCATTGACTACGCTGAAGCCTTTAACTGTGTTGATCACTACAAACTGTGGAAATTTCTTCAAGAGATGGGAATACCAGACCACCTGACCTGTCTCCTGAGAAACTTGTTTGTGGTCAAGAAGCAACAGTTAAAACCAGACATAGACAACAGACTGGTTCCAAATTGGGAAAGGAGTACATCAAGGCTGTATATTGTCACCCTACTTATTTAACTTATATGCAGAGTACATCATGTGAGATGCTGAGCTGGATGAAGCACAAATTCAAGTCAAGATTTCTGTGAGAAATATCAATAACCTCAGATATTAAGATGACACCACCCTTATGGCAGAAAGCAAATACGAACTGAAGGGCCTCTTGATAAAAGTGAAAGAGGAGAGTGGAAAATGCTGGCTTAAAATTCAACATTCAGAAAACTAAGATCATGGCATTTGGTCCCATCACTTCATGGCAAATAGATGAGGAAACAATGGAAACAGTGACAGAATTTATCTTTTGGGGCTCCAAAATCACTGCAGATGGTGATTGCAGCTTTGACATTACATATGCTTGCTGCTTGGAAGAAAAGCTATGAGAAACATAGATAGCATATAAAAAAGCATAAGTATTACTTTAAGGACAAAGGTCCATCTAGTCAAAGCTATGGTTTTTCCAGTAGTCATGTATTGATGTGAGAGTTGGACCATAAAGAAGGCTGAGCATTGAAGAATTGATGGTTTTGAACTGAGGTGTTAGAGAAACCTCTTGAGAGTTCCTTGGACTGCAAGGAGATTAAATCAGTCAATCCTAAAAGAAATCAACCCAGAGTATTCATTGGAAGGACTGATGCTGAAATTGAAATTCCAACATTTTGACCACCTGATGGGAATAATTGACTGATTGGAGAAGACCCTGATGCTGGCAAAGATTAAAGGCAGGAGGAGAAGGGGACAATAGAGGATGAAATGGTTTGATGACATCACTGACTTGATGGATTTGAGTTGGAACAATCTCTGGGAGATTTTAAGGACAAGGAAGCCTGGAGTGCTGCAGTCCATGGGGTTTCAAAGAATCAGACATGAATGAGTGACAGAACAACAATAATATTCTACTCTCTATATATACTCTTTATCCATTCATCTGTCAGTGGATAAGAAAATGATTTATAACCATATTCTGATAAATGTGATGGAAGAATTGGAAAAATTCTGTTATAATACACTGCTGCTTCTGCTGCTGCTAAGTCGCTTCAGTCGTGTCTGACTCTGTGCGACCCCATAGGCAGAAGCCTAGCACTGCACAGAAATTAGTATGTGTTATTTGAAGGAGAGCTTAGGGTTATCCATCTATGATCAATCATTCTGAAGAGCAGATTATTTTAAAGTATAATTGATACATTAAGCAAATAGGTAAAATTGAAACATACAATATTCAATTAAGCCCTGAAGAGGGAGGAAAATTGGGAAAAAAGTTAAACAAAAAATTTAATTGATAAGAAATAGTTAAAATAGTAGATACCAACTGAACAACATCAAAGATATCTTTAAATATTATAGATAAACATATAGCAATTAAAAGAGATTATCAGAGTGGACAGAGAATAAGGCCCAATTATATGTTGTCTACAAAAAAAAACTCCTCTATTACTATAATTGGAGACTTCAATTCTCTCCATCGGTAATAATAAACCAAACAGACAGAAAATTAGTATAGATGTAGAGGGTTTGAAAGATTTTTTTTTTAATGTTAGAGCAATATTAATGAATTGAAAAACAGGAAAACAATAAAGAAATTCAAGGAAAACAAAGTCTTGTTCTTTGAAAACTTCAATAAAATTGATAATAGTAGGGGTGATAGTCCAGCTGATTTCTTTTGGGGTTTGTGAAATGTTCTAAAATGGATTATGTTAATGAGTACACAATTCTCTGCATTTATTTTTATGCTGTCATCTATCTCCTTAAAGCCCATCCAATCCAAATAATAATAGTATTTGATATCAAACACTGTTCTTATAAAAGGTCTGCATAAACTGCCATTAGGAATCTTTGGTATTTTATTAATCTGTATCACCCAATCCAATCCAGTACATGCAGTGTCTATAATATGTTAATGCTACATTAAGTCAGGTCTTTCAAACACTGTAACTCACAAAGGCATTTTAAGAGGGTGTCTTCTGTGAGCACTTTTTATAGGAGTGCTAAAGCTGTCTCCAGAACAAGGAGTCTGATTTTAATAAACTTCTTTCGCTTATCCATATGCTATATTCACATGATATTTACATTGCTTTAAAAAATTTATATTTTAGATAAATTAGGGAAAAGAAAAGTATATTGTATTTTACCTTCACTTATTCCTTTTGGTTGTACTTCTTTTCTTTGTGTAAAACCAAGTCTCTTACTTATATCATTTCCATTTCACTGGAAAACCTTTTAACATTTATTGAAAGAAAGTCTGATGATGATGAATTCCCTCAGTTTTTGTTTGTCTGAGAAAGTCTTTATTTTGCTTTCTACTCTTAAGAACAATTTCCCTGATTTTTTTTTCTTTTAACCTTTGTATTTCATTTATTCTCCTTTTATTTGCATCATTGCTGACAAGATAGCCACTTAATATATTATTCTTTTTTTCCATCTATAGTTAAGCTTCCTTCACCCCAGACTTCTTTTAAGATTTCCTCTCCTCTGTTATTATAATCACATCTATATTACAATTTTTGAAAATAAGATAATTCCCAGTAATCCCTGCCTTCTGGTGCCCCTCTCCCAATTTAGTGTAATCTAAACAGTGAAATATATTACTTGATTCTAACCATGACACAGGTGATGGAATATCACTTCCATGATTTCATTATAAAAATCGGTCTGAGCAGACAGTTGAGAGACTTTGTTGCTGAAAATTGAAGAAGCAAGGAGTCACGTTCTGAACTACATATATAGAAGGACATGTGGCAGAAGAACTTAAGGCCACCCCTAAGGCAGCAGGCTGCAAAATGCCAGGGTCCTCCATCATACAGTGCAGTGAAGGGAGTTTTGCCAGTAATCTGACTGAACTTGGAAGAGGATTCTTTCCCATTTAAGCCTCCAGATGAGAACACCATCTTGACTGCAATCTTGTGAGACCCTATGAAGAAGGCCCAGCTAAGCCAAACCCAGGTTCCTGGCCCGTGGAATCTGTGAGATAATGTGCATCTTTATACTAGGTTTGTGATCATCTGTTACATGGCAATAAAAATCCAATACAGTTGATAACAATATTTTTTGAATGGTCTGTCTGAAAAAAAAAAAAAAAAAGTTAAGGGGCTTAAAAAGAAAATAATTGATCCAGTTAGATCTTTATGTTGAGCAATTATTGTTTATATGCAATTAAGGTCAGAAAATTATTGTAATATGTATTAAAATTATAAAAGCTAATAACAGAAACCTCAGTTAAGTAGAGGTTTCCCTGGTCAGATGATAAAGAATCTGCCTCCAATGCCGGAGACCTGAGTTCGATGCCTGGGTTGGGAAGATCCTCTGGAGAAAGGAACGTCTACCCACTCCAGTATTCTTGCCTGTAGAATTCCATGGACAGAAGAGACTGAGGTTCCAAAGAATTAGAGAGGACTGAGCAACTAACACTTTTACTTTTCACTTTCAGTTAAATAGAATCAGAAGACGAGAATGGGAAGCTCTCAAGCCTGTGAAGCTAGCAGAGCCCAAAAGGAAGAAGAGACTCCTTTCCTGGCAAAGAATCAGTCAGTGAAAATCATGGATTTTGTTACTATAGCCTTTCTCCTCTCCTTGCTGTGTATAAACTGGCTCATAGCTCACCATGGTTGCAGACCCTGAACTGCAATTTTCTGTGCTGTGCTGTACTATGCTTAGTCACTCAGTTATGTCTGACTCTTGCAACCCCATTGACTGTAGCCCACCAGGCTTCTCTGTCCATGGGGATTCTCCAGGCAAGAATGATGAAAGGGGTTGTAGTTTCCTCCTTCAAGGCATCTTTCCAACCGAGGGATTGAATCCAGGTCTCCCTCATTGCAGACAGATTCTTTACTGTCTGAGCCACCAGGGAAGCCCAACATTCTGCTGACCCCAAGTAAACCATCTGGCAGTCTATGTATTTCATGTCAGACTCCAAATGGGAATGTTTTTCATGCTGTAGAAGACTCAGATGCTTTATGGAATGATTATTCTGTCTGACACTGTATAGTGGAAAGAGCACTGCTATGGTTTCTAGATAGATATGAGTTATGATAACTGTTAGTGTTTTTCCCCCAATTTTTCCAGCTTTCTGGATTGTACTTTCTGACTCTCTGTGAGTCAAATATGGGATCATGTGATAAGTTCTAGGCAGTGAGTTAACTTATTCTGTGCTATAGCATTTAATTGTTGTTTCAAGATTTCCTGTCCCTGTATTATAAAATATTGTAAACTTGGAGGTGGTAGTTGCTCCACTAGCCTAGATCCTTGAAAACACTGCTATCAGCCCGTAATGGTCATATAGCATGGAAGAGAAACAAACTTTTGTTGTTCTAAGTCACAGAAATTTTGGGTTTTATGTTGTGAAGCAAAATAACTTACCCATTCTGACTTATGAATGGTCCACACACCTGCTTCACAATTTACTAGCTCCGTGAACTTCAGCTAATTGCCCAACTTCTCTTATTCTCTTTCCTTAATGACACAATAGTGGGAAATATAGCATCTAGTTCTTAGGGTTGTTAAGACCTAATGAGATAAGAAGAAAATTATATGGAATGGTACAGTTGTTGTACAATATGTTTTCTGTTGCTGTTGTCAGCATTATAATCCTTTGATACCTAATTATTGTGTGACTTAGCCTTGCTTCTGACATCTGGTATCTGGCCTAAATAAGAGAAAGAATTCATAGAACATAAGATTCACATCAATAGGTCTGAGGTTACCTAAAGAGTAGTTCCTAAAAACAATTTTATGATATTCTCCATTTGTATTCTGGGTGCCCACTTTTGATTGGATTTTATAAGCAGTCTTGAACTGAATGTTGAATTAGAAAAAAGGAATGTATGCATATGTGTGTTCACATGTGTATCATATATTTTTCTATTTTCCACTTAGTTTGGAAAATAATATATATGTCTGTATCTACATACCCATATATATACATACACACGAATCCATATCTCTATCTATTTACTATTGTGGAAAATAGAGACTGTATTGTGACAAGGAAGGCAAGGTAAATAGTCAAGCGGGAGAAAGGTCAAATACTGAGGCAAAACCTTACATGCTTGGTGGTTCTGCATGCTTATATCTTTTAGATTGTTCTATTTTCCTATCATTGGGTAAGTGAGATTTGTCATTTTATATAATCTTGTATCAGAATTCACAGCTGGATTTACTTTCTAGGAAAGCAAAAATATTTTCAGGCAATTTCTTAGATCCTTAGTATGTAAACAAAAGACAAAAGTGACCATGCAAAATAAAAGTAATCATTAAATCACATAATTTTGTGAGAAATGGACATATTAATTTAAAAATTCCATCTTAATTTTGAGAAACAATATAACCCTTATTATATATCATCAGTTCAGTTCAGTCACTCAGTCATGTCCAACTCTTTGCGACCCCATGAACTGCAGCACGCCAGGCCTCCCTGTCCATCACCAACTGCCAGAGTCTACCCAAACCCATGTCCATTGAGTTGGTGATGCCATCCAACCATCTTATCCTCTGTTGTCCCCTTCTCCTCCCACCTTCAATCTTTCCCAGCATCAGGGTCTTTTCAAATGAGTCAGCTCTTCACATCAGGTGGCCAAAGTATTGGAGTTTCAGCTTCAACATTAGTCCTTCCAATGAACACCCAGGACTGATCTTTAGAATGGGCTGGTTGGATCTCCTTGCAGTCCAAGGGACTCTCAAGAATATATCATCAGATATGTTATAAAACACTTTTTACAGGAAATTATCATAAGCTAGCTGAAACATGTATATGCATACAGCTTTTCATAGGCATTGTTTTATTTTATATGGAAAACAATTAGGAGAGATAGGTAAGGCAGCTTCTCCCCTTTTGTAGATGAAATTGATATTTAGAGAAACTAAGTGACTTAGCCAAGGCCCCAGTGAAAGATACCCCTTAAGCTCTGTTCCCCTCTTTGAACTTGTGGGTGAGGTGGTGGAGATCTGTGGGGGATGGTAAATTGGAGACCAACCAGCCACTGAGATCATGGAATTACCTTGGATCTCTTATCCAGCCCTCTACCACCAACCATATCCTGTCAGCTTTTAAATTCTGATGTTTTATGCCCCAAATATATTACCACTATCATTTTCATCTCACAACTGAATTTCTACTATACAGAGAGGTAGTCAAGTACTAACTCAAGTTTACACTCTAAGTTGACTTTGATTTTGAGGCAGGGTCCAGAACGTTTAGTCCGTATGCTTTGTGTCAGGAAGACTTGGCTGTGGCTACCTACTGGATGCAAAAACTGAGATGAACTAGTTACTTACCTTATTTTCTTCTATTTTAAAATGTGGGCAACAGTACATTTAATAGGTTGTTTTAAGAATTAAGTGAGATTCTATAAACTAGATAACTAATAAGAACCTGCAGAATCACACAAGGAACTCTGCTTAATACTCTGTGGTGGTCTGTAGGGGAAAGGAATCTTTAAAAGAGTGGATATGTGTGTATGTTCCCAGGTGACACAGTGGTAAAGAATCCACCTGCCAGTGCAAGAGACTCAAGAAATGTGGGTTTGATATATGAGTCTGGAAGATACCTTGGAGAAGGAAATGGCAACCCACTCCAGTTCCATGGACAAAGGAGCCTGGCGGGTTACAGTCCATGGGGTTTCTGAGAGTCAGCACAACTGAACACACACACGCACACACACACATATATATGTATAACTGAGTAACTTTGCTGTACACCTGAAACTAACACAACATTCTAAATCAATTGCACTCTAATACAAAAATTTTTTTAAAAGTTAATTTAGGTCTGAAGGTGAGGCAACCGCTTACTGATGTTTGTGTGTTACTTACATACAACCACTTTAAAGAATCATGGGAAATTATTTCCTAAGAGTCAGGACGCCCTTATGTGATCCTACCAGATTCTTGCTTTGCTGTTAATATTTTAATCTACAAAAGAATCTCTTCTTCATATGTACTTTAGTTTTAACTTGTCACTTTCAGTGTTCCATTGTATATTTTTAAATCCATTCTACATGTTACTGGATACTATGAGATTTCAAGACTGGTGTTGATCTCATTAAAATTATTCAGGATTCAAAAAAATTTTTAAAAATTAAAAACAAAAAAAGAATTAAATGAGATTTTAAGAGGTAAAGAGATTTGTATGGTGCAGATACAGAATAAATGCATAGCACATGCTAGTTATTTTTGTTATTTCATTATTGATTATGATTGTTATCTGATCCCCTCTTGCTTCTATGTTTGCTCCTTATTACTTATCATCTATTCTTGACTTTTGAGGAAATATGCGAAGACCAAACAAATTAGAAAAGCAAAGGCTGTTTATTCAGTGCTTGCTATAGCAAGGAAGTCAGTCACCATCACATGTATTTTGGTAAACAGAGAGGCAGGTAGCAGACTGGAAAATCTTTGCAGTAGATAAAAGGGTTATGCCTTTCAGATATGTCCTGATTGTAAGCTGTTGGCCCCAAAAAGCTGTAGACAGGCTGATTAGAAGTGGGGTTCCTGTGGTTAGGAAAGCATGTTTGGCTTTGTCTGGTTTGTCCTAAATTGGAAATGGGGACTCAGATTAGGAAAGATGTCAGTTATTAATTGGAGAAGGCAATGGCAACCCACTCCAGTACTCTTGCCTGGAAAATCCCATGGATGGAGGAGCCTGGTAAGCTACACGGTCCATGGGGTCGTGAAGAGTCAGACACGACTGAGCAACTTCATTTTCACTTTTCACTTTCATGCATTGGAGAAGGAAATGGCAACTCACTCCAGTATTCTTGCCTGAAGAATCCCACGGACAGAGGAGCCTGGTGGGCTGCTGTCTATTTGGTTGCACAGAGTCGGACACGACTGACATGGCTTAGCAGCAGCAGCAGCAGTTATTAATCAAGTTCTGACTACTTTGGGCCAATTTTGCAACAGTTACAATGTTGCTTCCTGGATTATTACTAGAGATAGCAATCTGACTTTCTTTTAAGTCTGACCTGTAGCAGCTTGTCTTCTTTGCCTGTTTATTGTACACAAGGGGTTGGTTTTCTTGGCAGGATACTTCAAGTTATGGGTCAGAGTTCAGTTTTTGCATGTGGTTTGTCCATTGTCCTTTTATTTGTTTGGTCTCACTTTGGTCTCACATTCAAGACACAGATCATAGGGAGTGACTTCTCTGTTTAAAATCCTTCAATGGCTCCCCATATTTCTAGGATAGATTCAAAGGCCTTGAGCAGGGCACTCTAGATCCCTCAAGGTCTTACTCTTTCTTATATTTTGTTTCATCTAATACCACTTTGCAAGGAAATCAATCTTTATCCAGACAAAAGCATTTGCATTTCCTTTGTTTATAACATGTTGTTTGTTAGCTCTACTCATTGTTGTCTCTACAAGGACACCCTCCATCTCACAACTCTCTTCCTGTCCCTTCTTTCAGCCTCAGCTCAGCCGTCTCCTCCTAAAGCCTTCGCCTAAAGTTAGCAGGCTCCTGAACTACCTTATGATCCACGGATCCACTCCTGGATATATATCTGGAGAAAACTCTAATTTTAAAAGGTACATGCACCCCAATATTTATAGCACTAAATGGAAGTGCTGTAAGTGGAAGCAACCTAAATGTCCATCAAAAGAAGAATGGATAAAGCAGAAGTGATATACACATATACACACAATGGACTATAACTCAGGCATAAAAAAAGGATGAAATAATGCCATTTGCAGCAACATGGACGGATCTACAGATTGTCATATTAAGTGAAGAAAATCAGACAAAGACAAATATCACGTTATGATTTATATGTGGAATCGAAAAAATTGACACAAATGAACTTATTTGCAAAACAGAAGTAGATTCACAGCCATAGAGGGAAAAAAAAAATCTATGGTTGCCAAAGTGGGGAAAGTGGGAGGAAGGATAAATCAGGAGTTTGGGATTAACATATACACACAACTATATAAATAGATAAACAACAAGATTCTGCTATAATGCACAAGGAACTATATTCAGTATTTTATAAGAACCTATAAAAGAGAATCTGAAAATGAATGGATATATGTATAACTGAATCACTTTACTGTATATCTGAACCTAGCAGCATTGTTAATCAACTGCACTTAATAATCTATTAACTTTTAAAAATTAAAAAAAAACTATTAACAATTTTTAAAAAGTTAATAGATAATCTCTGTGACCCTAGAACACTATGTGCAAACTTCTGCCCAGAACTTACCCATGTTGTTGTTCAGTTGCAAAGTTGTGTCCCACTCTTCTGTGACTCCATGGACTGTAGCCTGCCAAGTCCCTCTGTCCATGGGATTTCCCAGGTAAGAATACTAAAGTGGGTTGCCATTACCTTCTTCCCAGCACTTACCACCATATCATAACGCAATTCCATCTTTATGTTTGGGAAGCACTATTTGACTTTCCCAAAGGCATAGACTGTCTTCGTTATACTCTTCCCCAGACCCTCACTCAGTTCCTGGCACACGTTTAAGATACTGCACTGAATAAGAGTGAAGGATGAAAATCAGCATTTTCATTTTCTGACGTCTGTTTCAGAGTTTTTTCCTCAATACTCTAAGTCTTATGAAAATGTGACATTAAAAATGAATGCTGAAGAATAAATTCAAGTGGTGGAGTGGAACCAAAGCTGATTAAGGCATTTTCAATTTTTCCTTTGTGACATTTCAGAAAATGTCTCTATTCTGAGGTTAAGTATTACTTGAGCAGTCCACAAACCACAATTGGGGGGCAAAAATTGCTCTTTGCCTGACCATAAAAATGAGTGTACCTATGACTGATGTTTGTTGATGTTTGACAGAAAAACACAAAATTCTGTAAAGTAATTATCCTTCAAATAAAAAAATAAATAAACTGGCAAAAAAGTGCAAAAAAAACAAATAGTGTTCTTTTTGAAACATTTGTGTCCTGGAGTGAAAATGCCTGCTGTTTCTCCGATTAAGACTTCAGTAATGGGGACCTTGACACACTGATCAAAGAGCCCACCTTAAGGCAAAGAGAGAAACCAATTTTCTCAAAGAGAAAAGCAGTTAAGCACCAATAGATTAGACAATGTATTTTTTAAGTGGTTCCTATTTGGGGAAGCCAAGGTCTGCCTAGCTGTGAGGCCTCTCCTGGATAACAGGGATCAGATTCACCTGGACCTTTGTCTCATAGCCACCTACCACTTTCCTTTCTCCCTGACTCTATGCCATTACTCTCTCACAAGTAGGAGTGGCAATGGACACTGAAACTAGTATTTCCATCTGTTTTCTTACCATTCCAATCCAGTCACCTGCAGTTTCTAATGCATATTGCTGATCATGTCATTCACCTGCTCAAAATTCCAGTTTCCTCATGGACCAAGATGTAGGTTTGTGCCCAAGATCATCTGTCGTGTGTCTGCAATTTACTTTTTCATGGCTACTTCACCATATAGCCTTTGAATTGAACTCCAAATAAATTAATCTATGTACTTTTTCTGAACACATTGCATGATCTCACTTCCATGAAATTCCCCAAGTGCAAATTTTCTACATGTCTATGGAGATTTGCTGCTCTCTCTACCCTAGGTTTTCCCAGTATGAATGAAAAACATTGCCTACCATATCAGTAAACAAAGGATGTTGCAGTCAGCAAACCGTCACATTACAGCCACCCTGAAGGTGAGCCCTGAGGAAACTCAGGATGAGAATGCATAGGATGTTAGCCCCAGACAGCTAAGGTGCACACAAAGGAATGGTCTCAGTAAGTCCAGACTCTTGTATCTTCCCCCACATAGAAAAGTGCTAAATTTACTAATTTGAGATGTCTGTTTTCTTTAAACATCTTTGATGTTCTGACTACCTGGTCTTTGTTGCAAAACCTCCTACATATACAGGCTCCTTCCTTACCTCTTCAAAGCAGGCTCTCAGAGTTATCTGAGATGCTGTGTTCTGGGCTTAAGTCCTCAGTGTTGTCTGGTGAATAAAACAAAACTCTCAACGTCTAGGTTGTGCAATGTGTTTTTTTCAGTTGACACAAGGATCACCTGAAACAAGGCAGGAAGAAACATATTAAAGTACAGACTTCTTGGTGTGAGCAAAGTGGCAGAGGAGTAGGAGGATGTGGAATACATCTCTCTCCATGGATACATCAGGAATACACCTTCAGACACAGAAGAGCATGCAGAACAGCAGTTGAGAGTGGACAGGAGTACCTGATCACTGGAAAAAAAAATATAGAATCATGCAAAACTTGGTAGGATGAAGGAAATAGGGGAAAAAACAGGAGTGTTAGTAGGACTGGACCTGCCCTTGGTGGGTGGGGGAACTGAAGCAGGGGTCTGATCTCCACATTGGGGCAATTATCTGGGTCAGAGGAGAAACATTCAAGGCTGAGAGTGAAAGACACCACCCTTTTGGCAGAACGTGAAGAAGAACTAACGAGCCTCTTGATGAAAGAGGAGAGTGAAAAAATTGGCTTAAAGCTCATTTGTGGCAGCAGATTTGGAAAACTCAGCAATGGCCACAGGACTGGAAAAGGTCAGTTTTCATTCCAATCCCAAAGAAAGGCAATGCCAAAGAATGCTCCAACTACCACACAATTGAACTCATCTCACATGCTAGTAAAATAATGCTCAAAATTCTCCAAGCCAGGCTTCAGCAATATGTGAACTGTGAACTTCCAGATATTCAAGAGGGTTTTAGAAAAGGCAGAGGAACCAGAGATCAAATTGCCAACATCCACTGGATCATGGAAAAAGCAAGAGAGTTCCAGAAAAACATCTCTTTCTGCTTTATTGACTATGCCAAAGCCTTTGACTGTGTAAATCACAATAAACTGTGGAAAATTCTGAAAGAGATGAGAATACCAGACCACCTGACCTGCCTCATGAGAAACCTATATGCAGGTCAGGAAGCAACAGTTGGAACTGGATGTGGAACAACAGACTGGTTCCAATTTAACTTCTATTCAGAGTACATCATGAGAAATGCTGGGCTGGAGGAATCACAAGCTGGAATCAAGATTGCTGAGAGAAATAACCTCAGATATGCAGATGACACCACCCTTTTGGCAGAAAGTGAAGAAGAACTAACGAGCCTCTTGATGAAAGTGAAAGAGGAGAGTGAAAAAATTGGCTTAAAGCTCAACATTCAGAAAACTAAGATCATGGCATCCAGTCCCATCACTTCATGGCAAATAGATGGAGAAACAGTAGAAACAGTGGCTGACTTTATTTTTTGGGGGGTTCCAAAGTCACTGCAGATGGTGACTGCAGTCATGAAATTTAAAGATGCTTGCTCCTTAGAAAGAAAGTTATGACCAAACTAGGTAGCATATTAAAGAGCAGAGACATTACTTTGCCAACAAAGGTCCATCAGGTCAAGGCTATGGTTTTTCCAGTGATCATGTATGGATGTGAGAGTTGGACTATAAAGAAAGGTGAGTGCCGAAGAATGATGCTTTTGAACTGTGGTGTTGGAAAAGACTCTTGAGAGTCCCTTGGACTGCAAAGAGATCCAACCAGTCCATCCTAGAGGAGATCAGTCCTGGGTGTTCATTGGAAGGACTGATGTTGAAGCTGAAACTCCAATACTTTGGCCACCTGATGCGAAAAACTGACTTATTTGAAAAGACCCTGATGCCGGGAAAGATTGAGGGCAGGGGAAGAAGAGGATGACAGAAGATGAGATGGTTGGATGGCATCACCAACTCAATGGACATGGCTTTGGGTGGACTCCAGGGGTTGGTGATGGACAGGGAGGCCTGGCTTGCTGTGGTTCATTGGGTTGCAAAGAGCTGGACATGGCTGAGTGACTGAATTGAACTGAAATGGAATGAGAATCAGTCAGTCCTTGCCACAACCATACATACCCTGGACAGGAACACTGGTCCCCTGGAAGGCACAACAGCTGGCAGCTGGAGTTTAAGGATTGTGGAGCAATCCCAAGGCAAGGACTGCTGTTGACTTCAGAGAGACAGATTGAGGGGGTGTGAGGGAGGAGATCATGGTGGGAAATGCTGGTGGAGGAAAGCCAAGCAGCCATGGAAACAAGGCAATACTGCTGAGTCATGCGTAGGGGTTGGAGACATCACCATAGCCTCTCTCCACGCACACACCAGCATCAGCAGCTGAACAAGAGACACTGGCCCATCAAATGCCTAATGCACTGAACTTTAGAGCAGAACCCCATCCAGGGTCCTCCTTTAAGTGACTGATGCACTGATCTACAGAATAGGAGCCCAGCCAGGGGAGCCCCTCTATGTGCCTGATGTACCGAACAACAGGGAAGGACCCCAGGCAAAGGAGCCCTGTAAGTGCCCGAATGGACAGAACTATGGAGAAAGACTGGCCAAACAGGTCTTCTAATAGCCAGCTACAAGAGGATCAAAAAAGACTCTGATAGGGCCATAACTCCTGTAGCAGAGGCAGTACGTGTCCCTGTGCACATTGTGCCACCAGGATCCCTGCAACCCAAGCAATTGCACCACTTTCATGCTCGACTCTCACTGGGGCAGAGCTGCCACAGGCAAAAAGAAGGCTTGCATCTATGTGCACAAGGTCACTTTGGTAGTACCCAACTCTGGCACTGTAGACTGTTGCCTGCCAGGCTTCTCGGTCAAAGAGCCAGGTTTTCCAGGCAAGAATGCTGGAGCATATTGGCCAATACTGGTTGCCATACCCTTCTAGAGCACTATATTTCCTGCTACTCTAGCTGCCAAACCCTCTGAGCACCTGGTGCTGCCAGAACCCCTGTGACAAGCAGCTGCACCACCTCCACACTTGGCCCTCATAGGGGCAAACCCAAGTCCTCCAGGGCAGCCTCAGGAGGAAACCCCAGTGGACAACCCACATGCAGAGGTGGAAATAAAATCACATTTGAAACCCAGGGGCAGTGTGGCTAAGGAAGAAGACCCAAAACCTTCCCACGAGCTGAATAAGCTGCAGATTCAATCCACATTATCAACTAGGCAGACTTTTCCCTTTAAAGCCTGGGAAAAGGAAACCTCAAACACACTGTTAAAAAAATGAAAAGCCAGAGAAATTTCCTATACAAATGAAGGGAAAAAATTAGAAACCCAGAAGTCTAAATAAATGAAGAGGAAATAGCCACACTTCCTGAAAAAGAATTCAGAGTAATGATAGAAAAGATGATCAAAAACCTTGAAAACAAAATAGAGAAAATGCAAAAATCAATTAACAAAGACCTAGAAGAATTAAAGAAGAAACATACAAACTACACAATTACTGAAATTATAAATACTCTGGAAAGAATCAGTAGCAGAATATCTGAAGCAGAAGAACGAGTGCATGAGCTGGAAGATAAAATGGTGGAAATAACTTCTGAAGAGTGGAATAAAGCAATGGGATGGGGAGGAAGGAGGGAGCAGTGTTCAGGATGGGTAACACATGTACACCCATGGCTGATTCATGTCAATGTATGGCAAAAATCAGTACAATATTGTAAATTAATTAGCCTCCAATTAAAATAAATAAATTTAAAAAAAAGAATGAAAAGACCTGAGGATAGTCTCAGAGACCTCTGGTACAATATCAAATACATCAACATTCAAATTACTGGGGTCCCAGAAGAAGGGGAAAAAAGGGTATGAGAAAAATTTTGAAGAGATTATAATTGGAAATTTCCCCAACATGGAAAAGGAAATAGTCAATCAAGCCCAAGAGGAGCAAAGAGGCCCATACAGGATTAACCCAAGAAGAAACACGCCAAGACAGAGATTAATCAAACTAACAAAGACTAAACAAAGAAAGAATATTAAAAACAGCAAGGGAGAAGCAGCAAGTAACATACAAGGGAAACCCCCTCACACTTAACAGCTGATCTTTCAGCAGAAACTCTGAGGGCCAGAAGGGAATGGCAGGATATAGTTAAAGTACTGCAAGGGAAATCTACAACCAAGATTACTGTACCTGGCAAGGATCTCATTCAAAAGTGATGGATAAATAAGGTCTTTTCAGACAAACAAAAGTTAAGAGAATAAAGTAACACCAAGCCAGCTTTAGAACAAATGTTAACGGAATTTTATAGTCAAGAAATACAAGAGAAGAGAAAAGATCTACAAAATCAACCTCAAAAAATTAAGAAAATGTCAATCAGTTCAGTGCAGTCACTCAGTCATGTCCGACTTTTCGCGACCCCATGAATCGCAGAACGCCAGGCCTCCCTGTCCATCACCAACTCCCGGAGTTCACTCAGACTCACGTCCATCAAGTCCGTGATGCCATTCAGCCATCTCATCCTCTGTCGTCCCCTTTTCCTCCTGCCCCCAATCCTTCCCAGCATCAGAGTCTTTTCCAATGAGTCAACTCTTCACATGAGGTGGCCAAAGTACTGGAGTTTCAGCTTTAACATCATTCCTTCCAAAGAAATCCCAGGGCTAATCTCCTTCAGAATGAACTGGTTGGATCTCCTTGCAGTCCAAGGGACTCTCAAGAGTCTTCTCCAACACCACAGTTCAAAAGCATCAATTCTTTAGTGCTCAGCCTTCTTCACAGTCCAACTCTCACATCCATACATGACCACAGAAAAAACCATAGCCTTGACTAGACAGACCTTAGTCGGCAAAGTAATATTTCTGCTTTTGAATATGCTATCTAGGTTGGACTAACTTTTCTTCCAAGGAATAAGTGTCTTTTAATTTCGTGACTGCAATCACCATCTGCAGTGATTTTGGAGCCCCCCAAAATAAAGTCTGATACTGTTTCCATTGTTTCCCCATCTATTTCCCATGAAGTGATGGGACCAGATGCCATGATCTTCATTTTCTGAATGTTGAGCTTTAAGCCAACGTTTTCACTTTCCTCTTTCACTTTCATCAAGAGGCTTTTTAGTTCCTCTTCACTTTCTGCCATAAGGGTGGTGTCATCTGCATATCTGAGGTGATTGATATTTCTCCCAGCAATCTTGATTCCAGCTTGTGTTTCTTCCAGTCCAGCGTTTCTCATGATGTATTCTGCATATAAGTTAAATAAGCAGGGTGATAATATACAGCCTTGACATACTCATTTTCCTATTTGGAACCAGTCTGTTGTTCCATGTCCGGTTCTAACTGTTGCTTCCTGACCTGCATATAGGTTTCTCAAGAGACAGGTCAGGTGGTCTGGTAATCCCATCTCTCTCAGAATTTCCCACAGTTTATTGTGATCCACACAGAGGAAAACAACAGAATGGGAAAGACTAGAAATCTCTTCAAGAAAATGAGAGATGCCAAGGGAACATTTCATGCAAAGATGGGCTCGATAAAGGACAGAAATGGTACGGACCTAACAGAAGCAGAAGATATTAAGAAGAGGTGGCAAGAATACACGGAAGAACTGTACAAAAAAGATCTTCATGACCCAGATAATCATGACCATGTGATCACTAATCTAGAGCCAGACATCTTGGAATGTGAAGTCAAGTGGGCCTTAGAAAGCATCACTACGAACAAAGATACTGGAGGTGATGGAATTCCAGTTGAGCTGCTTCAAATCCTGAAAGATGATGCTGTGAAAGTGCTGCACTCAATATGTCAGCAAGTTTGGAAAACTCAGCAGTGGCCACAGGACTGGAAAACGTCAGTTTTCATTCCAATTCCAAAGAAAGGCAATGCCAAAGAATGCTCAAACTACCACACAATTGCATTCATTTCACATGCTAGTAAAGTAATGCTCAAAATTCTCCAAGCCAGGCCTCAGCAATACATGAACCGTGAACTCCCTGATGTTCATAGTGGTTTTAGAAAAGGCAGAGGAACCAGAGATCAAATTGCCAACATCCACTGGATCATGGAGAAAGCAAGAGAGTTCCAGAAAAACATCTATTTCTGCTTTATTGACTATGCCAAAGCCTTTGACTGTGTGGATCACGATAAACTGTGGAAAATTCTGAAAGAGATGAGAATACCAGATCACCTAACCTGTCTCTTGAGAAATCTGTATGCAGGTCAGGAAGCAACAGTTACAACTGGACATGGAACAACAGACTGGTTCCAAATAGGAAAAGGAGTATGTCAAGGCTGTATATTTTCACCCAGCATATTTAACTTATATGCAGAGCACATCATGAGAAACACTGGACTGGAAGAAACACAAGCTGGAATCAAGATTGCCGAGAGAAATATCAATAACCTGAGATATGCAGATGACACCACCCTTATGGCAGAAAGTGAAGAGGAGCTAAAAAGCCTCTTGATGAAAGTGAAAGAGGAGAGTGAAAAAGTTGGCTTAAAGCTCAACATTCAGAAAACGAAGATCATGGCGTCTGGTCCCATCACTTCATGGGAAATAGATGGGGAAACAGTAGAAACAGTGTCAGACTTTATTTTGGGGGGCTCCAAAATCACTGCAGATGGTGACTGCAGCCAAGAAATTAAAAGACGCTTACTCCTTGGAAGAAAAGTTATGACCAACCTAGATAGTATATTCAAAAGCAGAGACATTACTTTGCCAAAAAAAGTCCATCTAGTCATGGCTATGTTTTTTTCTGTGGTCATGTATGGATGTGAGAGTTGGACTGTGAAGAAGGCTGAGCACCGAAGAATTGATGCTTTTGAACTGTGGTGTTGGAGAAGACTCTTGAGAGTCCCTTGGACTGCAAGGAGATCCAACCAGCCATTCTGAAGGATATCAACCCTGGTATTTCTTTGGAAGGAATGATGCTAAAGCTGAAGCTCCAGTACTCTGGCCACCTCATGCGAAGAGTTGACTCATTGGAAAAGACTCTGATGCTGGGAGAGATTGGGGGCAGGAGGTGAAGGGGATGACCCAGGATGAGATGGCTGGATGCATCACGGACTTGATGGATTTGAGTCTGAGTGAACTCTGAGAGATGACGATGGACAGGGAGGCCTGGCGTGCTGCGATTCATGGGGTCACAAAGAGTCAGACACGACTGAGCAACTGAACTGAACTGAACTGAACACAGTCAAAGCCTTTGGCATAGTCAATGGAGCAGAAATAGATGTTTTTCTGGAACTCCCTTGCTTTTTCAATGATCCAGCGGATGTTGGCAATTCGATTTCAGGTTTTCTGCCTTTTCTAAAACCAACTTGAACATCAGGAAGTTCAGGGTTCACATATTGCTGAAGCCTGGCTTGGAGAATTTTGAGCATTACTTTACTAGCATGTGAGATGAGTGCAATTGTGCGGTAGTTTGAGCATTCTTTGGCATTGCCTTTTTGGAATTGCAATGAAAACTGACCTTTTCCAGTCCTGTGGCCACTGCTGAGTTTTCTAATTTTGCTGGCATATTGAGTGCAGCACTTTCACAGCATCATCTTTCAGGATTTGAAATATCTCAACTGGACTTCCATCACCTCCACTAGCTTTGTTCATAGTGATGCTTTCTAAGGCCTACTTGACTTCACATTCCAGGATGTCTGGCTCTAGATGAGTGATCATACCATCGTGATTATCTGGGTCAATAGGAATATATATCAATAATTACTTTTCATGTAAATGGATTAAGTGCTCCAACAAAAGACACAGACTGGGTGAATGGATACAAAAATAAGATCCATAGATACATATGCTGTCTACTAGAAACCCACTTCAGACCTAAAGACACATATAGACTGAAAGTGAGAGGATGGAAACATACATCCCATGCAAATGGGAAGCAAAAAAAAAAAGCTGGAGTAGCAATCCTCATATCAGACAAAATAGACCTTAAAATAAAGAAGATTACAAGAGATAAAGAAGAATGCTACAAAATGATCAATCCAAGAGGAAGAAATAACAATTGTAAATATCCTTGCACCCAACAAAGGAGCACCTCAATACATAAGAAAAACACTAACATACATAAAAGGAGAAATGGACAGTAACACAATAATAGTAGGAGGCTTTAACACCCCACTCACACCAATGGACAGATCATCAAAACAGAAAATTAATAAGGAAACACAAGTCTTAGATGATACATTCGATGAGATGGATCTCATTGATAACTTCAGGACATTCCATTCAAATGCAGAAGAATACACCTTCTTTTCAAATGCACGTGGGACATACTCCAGGATAGATCACATCTTGGGTCACAAATCAAACCTTAGGAAATTTAAGAAAATTGAAATTGTATCAAGCATCTTCTCTGACCACAATGCTGTGAGACTAGATATCAGTTACAAGGAAAAAACTGTAAGAAGAACAAACATGTGGAGATTAAAAAAAGACCTTTCTACATAACCAACAGGTTACTGAAAAAATCAAAAGGGAAATCAAAAAATTCCTAGAAACAAATGACAATGAAAACACAACTCAAAACCTATGGGGTGCAGCCAAAGCAGTTCTAAGAGGAAAGTTTATAGCAATACAACCCTGCCTCAAGAAACAAGAAAAATATCGGAGACAATCTAACTTTACACCTACAACAACTGAAAAAAGAGAACTAAAAAACCCCAATGTTAGAAGGAAAGAAATCATATAGGTCCGAGCAGATATAAATGAAAAAGAAATGAAAGAAACAATAGAAAAGATTAATAAAGCTAAAAGCTGGTTCTTTAAAAAGATAAACAAAATTGAAAAACCTTTAGCCAGACTCATCAAGAAAAAAAGAGAAGAATCAATTCAACAAAATTAGAAATGAAAAATGAGAGGTTACATCAGACATTGCAGAAATACAAAGAATTGTATGAGACTATTATGAACAACTATATGGCACTAAAATAGATTACCTAGAAGAAATGGACAAATTCTTAGAAAAGTTCAGTCTTCAAAGACTGAACCAGGAAGAAATAGAAATTATGAACAACCCAATTACAAACACAGAAATAGAAGCTGTGATCAAAAATCTCCAAAAAAACAAAAGCCCAGGACCAGATGGCTTCATAGGAGAATTCTATCAAACATTTATAGAAGAGCTAATGCTTATCCTTCTAGAACCCTTTCAAAAATTGTAGAGGAAGGAACACTTCTAAACTCATTCTATGAGGCCATTGTCACTCTGATACCAAAACCAGACAAAGACAACACAAAGGAAGAAAACTACAGGCCAATATCACTGATGAACATAGATGCAAAAATCCTCAACAACAGTTTAGCAAAAAGAATTCAGCAAATCATCAAAAAGCTCATATACCATGATCAAGTTGGGTTCATTCCAGGAATACAAGGATTCTTCAATATATGCAAATCAATCAGTGTGATACACCATATTAACAAACTTAAAGATAAAAACCAGAAGATCATCTCAATAGACGCAGAAAAAGCCTTTGACATAATTCAGCACCCATTTATAATTAAAACTCTAAAAAATGGGCACAGAAGCAACTTACCACAACATAGTAAAGGCTATATATGATGTCTACAGCAAACATGATATTCAATGGTGAAAAACTGGAAGCATTCACCCTAAGATCAGGACAAAGACAAGGGTGTACACTTTTGCCACTATTATTCAACATAGTTCTGGAAATCCTAGCTACAGCAATCAGAGAAGAAAAAATAAATAAATAAAAGCAATCCAGATCAGATATGATACTGTATGTAGAAAACCCTAAAGATAGTATCAGAAAATTACTAGAACTAATCACTGAATTTAGAAAAGTTGCAGGATATAAAATCAATACACAGAAATCACTTGCATTTGTGTATATGAACAATGAAAAATCAGAGAAATTAAGGAACCAATTTCATTCACCATTGCAACCAAGAGAATTATATATTTGGGAATAAACTTACCTAAGGAGACAAAAGAACTGTACATAGAAAATTATAAGACACTACATGAAAGAAATCAAAGATGACATAAAGAGATGGAGAGATATTCCATGTTCCTGGGTAGGAAGAATCAATATTCAGAAAAATGATTATGCTACTAAATGCAATCTACAGATTCAATGGGATCCCTATCAAATTACCAATGGAATTTTTCACAGAATTAGAACAAGAAGTTTAACCATTCATATGGAAACACAAAAGACCTTGAATAGCTTTAGCAATATTGAGAAAGAAGAATGGAGCTGGAGGAATCAACCTTCCTGACTTCAGATTATACTACAAAACTACAATCATCAAGACAGTATGGTACTGGCACAAAAACAGAAATATAGACCAATGGAACAAGTTAGAAAGCTCAGAAATAAACCCATGCACCTATAGGTACCTTATTTTTGACAAAGGAGGCAAGAATATACAGTGGGGCAGAGTCTTTTCAATAAATGGTACTTGGAAAACTGGACAGCTACATGTAAATGAATGAAATTAGAACACTTCCTAACACCTTACACGAAGATAAACTCAAAATGGATTAAAGACCTAAATGTAAGACCAGAAACTATAAAACTCTTAGAGGAAAACATAGGCAGAACAATTGATGACATAAATCAAGGAAAGATCCTCTTTGACCCACCTCCTAGAGTAATGGAAATAAAAACAAAAGTAAACAAGTGAGACCTGATTAAACTTAAAAGATTTTGCACAGCAAAGGAAACTAGAAGGAAGGTGAAAAGACAACCCTGAGAATGGGAGAAAATAATAGCAAATGAAACAATTGACAAAAGATTAACTTCTAAAATACACAAGTAGCTCATACAACTCAATACCAGAAAAACAAACAACCCAATCAAAAAGTGGGAAAATGAGCTAAACAGATATTTTTTGAAAGAAGACATACAGATGGCTAACAAACACATGAAAAGCTGCTCAACGTTGTTCATTATTAGAGAAATGCAAATCAAAACCACAAGGAGATATCACCCCACACCAGTCAGAATGGCCATTGTAAAAAAGCCTACAAACAATAAAGGCTGGAGAGGATGTGGAGAAAAGGGAATGCTCTTGCACTGTTAGTGGGAATGTAAATTGATACAGCCACTATGGAAGAAGGTATGGAGATTCCTTAAAAAATTAGGAATAAAACCACCATATGACCCAACAATCCCACTCCTTGGCATATACCGTGAGGAAATGAAAATTGAAAAATATACATGCATCCCATTGTTCATTGCAGCACTATTTACAATAGCTGGAATGTGGAAGCAACCTAGATGTCCACTGACAGGTGAATGGATAAAGAAATTGTGGTACATATACACACTGGAATATTACTCAGCCATAAAGAGGAACAGTGGAAACAGTGTCAGACTTTATTTGGGGGGGCTCCAAAATCACTGCAGATGGTGACTGCAGTCATGAAATTAAAAGACACTTACTCCTTGGAAGAAAAGTTGACCAACCTAGATAGCATATTCAAAAGCAGAGACATTACTTTGCCGACTAAGGTCCTTCTAGTCAAAGCTATGGTTTTACAGTAGTCATGTATGGATGTGAGAGTTGGACTGTGAGGAAGGCTGAGCGCCGAAGAATTGATGCTTTTGAACTGTGGTGTTGGAGAAGACTCTTGAGAGTCCCTTGGACTGCAAGGAGATCCAACCAGTCCATTCTGAAAGAGATCAGCCCTGGGATTTCTTTGGAAGGAATGATGCTAAAACTGAAACTCCAGTACCTTGGCCACCTCATGCGAAGAGTTGACTCATTGGAAAAGACTCTGATGCTGGGAGGGGTTGGGGGCAGGAGGAGAAGGGGACGACAGAGGATGAGATGGCTGGATGGCATCACTGACTCGATGGACGTGAATCTGAGTGAACTCCAGGAGTTGGTGATGGACAGGGAGGCCTGGAGTGCTGCAATTCATGGGGTCGCAAGGAGTCGGACAGTACTGAGCGACTGAACTGAACTGAACTGAACTGAAAGAGGAAGACATTTGAGTCAATTCTAATCAGGTGGATGAACCTAGAACCTATTATACAGAGTGAAGTAAGTCAGAAAGAGAAAGGTAAATATCATATTCTAATGCATATATACACAATCTAGAAAAATGGTACTGAAGAATTTATTGACAGGGCAACAGTGGAGAAACAGACATACACAATAGACTTACGGACATGGGGAGAGAGGAGGAGAGGGTGAGCTGTATGGAAACAGTAACATGAAAATTTACATTACCATGTGTAAAATAAATAGCCAACAATAATTTGCTGTATGGCTCAGGAAACTCATACAGGGGCTCTGTATCAACCTAGAGGAGTGGGATGGGCAGGGAGATGGGAGGGAGATTCAAATGGGAGGGGATATATGTATACCTGTGGCTGATTCATGTTAAGGTTTGACAGAAAACAACAAAATTCTGTAAAGAAATTATCCTTCAATAAAAAGTAAATTAATTACAAAAATACAGACTTCTTGTTCTGGAGGCCACTTCAGCACTCCTATAAAAAGTACTCATAGAAGACACCTTCTTAAAATGTTTTTGGGGGTCACAGTGGTTGAATGACCTAACTTAATGTAGCACCAACATACTATAGATACTGCTTGTACTTGGATTGTGTGATACAGATTAATAAAAACACCAAAGTTTTTAAATGGTAGTTTATACAGATATTATACAAGAACAGTATTTGATATCAAATATCATTATTATTTGGATTGGGTAGGCTTTAGGGAGATAGATGAAAGAATCCAAATCTATAGCCTTCCAATTCTGGGACATGTAGAAGCTGCATTTTCAAGAGGCATAAAAAGTGATTATTCTTTAAACCAAGTTTTCAGGGAAATATTCTAACTTTTTTCATAACTTTCTTGTTGGCAAAACTTTATAATTTGTTACTTTTTTCCTTTAATGGGTTTTCAATGTCACAAAAGGCTATGTCTTTTATGCCTAAATCTCCAGAGTCTAGCAAGGATGATATATACATATATATATTTTTTAATTGGAGCATAATTGCTTTACAATGTTGTGTTAGTTTCTGCTGTACAATGAAGTGAATCAGCTTCACTGATATATGTCTATCTATATCCCTTCCCTCTTGGACCTCCCTCCAAAGATGTTTTTAAACTAGAAGGAAACTTTCAGATGGTCAGTTATTAGCCTAGAGAATTGTGAGGTAACATGTTACTTGATATTGCTGCTGCTGCTGCTGCTAAGTCGCTTCAGTCGTGTCTGACTCTGTGCGACCCCATAGACGGCAGCCCACCAGGCTCCCCCATCCCTGGGATTCTCCAGGCAAGAACACTGGAGTGGGTTGCCATTCCCTTCTCCAATGCATGAAAGTGAAAAGTGAAAGTGAAGTTGCTCAGTCATGTCCAACTCTTTGCGACCCCATGGACTGCAGCCCACCAGGCTCTTCCGTCCATGGGATTTTCCAGGCAAGAGTACTGGAGTGGGGTGCCATTGCCTTCTCCGGTGATATTGCTACAGATCACTAATCAATAATCATTTGCTACAGATTGAATGAAATCCCAGATTTCATTTATTTCATTTAGAATATTCCTGCTAGTGTAAAATCTGCCCACCATTTGTAGCCATAATAGAAAAGGAGAAACAAAATTTAAAATATTAAACTACTACTAATGGAGGCAGCCCACTCCATTATTCTCGTGGAGAGAATCCCATGGACAGAGGAACCTGGAGATATACAGACCATAGGATTACGAAGAGTCAGACACAATTGAGCACACATGCAGACATGCTCCACGTACTACCTAGCAGAATGTACACTGGAAGAATTTGACTTGGAAGACTGTATTTAAGTAAGTGAGGGTTTTGGATATTTGTCTGTAGTTGGTATATTGATAGTAGCCCAAGAATATGTTCAGTTCAAGTGGAAAAGTATGTGTCATCCTGGTATATGAAAGATGACCAACAAAAACTTGGGAGTGAGCAATAGAAGAAGAAATCAGCAGAGTGGAAAAAGAGTCAAAGTAACAAACATACCCACATCAGGAATCTACGAGTTCAGTCCAGTCCCTCAGTCATGTTCAACTCTTTGTGACCACACAGACTGCAGCACACCAGGCTTCACTGTCCATCACCAACTCTCAGAGCTTGCTCAAACTCATGTCCATTGAGTCGGTGATGCCATCCAACAATCTCACCCTCTGTCTTCCCCTTCTTCTCCCACTGTCAATCTTTCTTACCATCAGGGTCTTTTCAAGTGAGTGAGTTCTTCACATTAGGTGGCCAAAGTAATCGAGTTTTCGCTTTAGCATTAGTCCTTCCAATGACTATTCAGGACTGATCTCCTTTAGGGTGGACTGGCTGGATCTCCTTGCAGTCCAAGGGACTCTCAAGTCTTCTCCAACACCACAGTTCAAAAGCATCAATTCTTCAGCACTCAGCTTTCTTTATAGTACAACTGTCACATGGACTACTGGAAAAACCATAGCTTTGACTGGATGGACTTTTGTTGGCAAAGTAATGTCTTTGCTTTTTAATATGACAACACAGCTTTTCTTCCAAGGAGCAAATGTCTTTTAATTGCATGGCTGTAGTCACCATCTGCACTGATTTTGGAGAGCAAAAAAATAAAATCTGTCTCTGTTTCCATTGTTTCCCCATCTATTTGCCATGAAATGATGGGACGGGGTGCCATGATCTTAGTTTTCTGAATGTTGAATTTTAAGTCAACATTTTCCACTCTCCTCTTTCACTTTCACCAAGAGGTTCTTTAGTTCTTCTTCGCTTTCTGCCATAAGGGTGGTGTCATCTGCATATCTGAGGTTATTGACATTTTTCCTGGCAATCTTGATTCCAATTTGTGCTTTATTCAGCCTGGGATTTCACATAATGTACTCTGCATATAAGTTAACAAAGCAGGATGACAATATATAGCCTTTACCTACTCCTTTCCTGATTTGGAACCAGTCTGTAGTTCCATGTCCAGTTCTGACTGTTTCTTCTTGATCTGCATAGAGATTTCGCAGGAGGGAGGTAAGGTGGTCTGATGTGCCTATCTGTTTAAGAATTTTCCACAGTTTATTGTGATCTACACAGTCAAAGGCTTTGGCATAGTTAATAAAGCAGAAGTATATGTTTTTCTGGAACTCTCATGCTTTTTTGATGATCCAACAGATGTTGGCAATTTGATCTCTGGTTCCATTGCCTTTTCTAAATCAATCTTGAACATCTGGAATTTCATGGTTCATATACTGTTGAAGCCTGGCTTCGAGATAAACCCAAGCTGAATTGTATCTGGGCTTCCCAGGTGGCACAGTGGTAAAGAATATGCCTGCAATGCAAGAGCCACAGGAAATTCAGGGTCAATCCCTGCGTCAGAAAGATCCCCTGGAGAAGGGACTGGCTACCCACTCCAATATTGTATATGTTATTCATTTGTAATGCCCTTGCTGTCTTAATGGGGTTTTAAAAAATTACAGTAAGCAGCATTATTTAAACAATATATAAATGAGCTTAATTATTCACTGATATTCTGATGAAAATCCCTGCTGGATTGGTAGAAAGCAAGGGTAGACCCACAGAGTTTTGGTCAGAGAATGAATACAAACTATAGGATTTGTTCCATAGTGGTGAACACCCAAATGAGCTGTATAGATTCATTTGTGGCTGAGTGTTTTTGATTTGAAGCCTCATTGCTTCTTCTTTATTATTAGGTAGCAAATGTACTTCATCTGATTTGGATTGATCAGTTATCTAATTAATAGTTACCTAAAATTTTTAACAGTTGAAGGGAGATGGGGGAGGGAAGAGGAAGACAGAGATTGATGCGCATTATCTGTAATGTAGCAATCAACCCAATCCAGTTTGACAAATTGGGTATAAAGCTAACAGATCCAGGGTGTGCTTTATGTTTTCACCCCAAACATCTATAATGCAAAGTGAAAAAAAAAATCTTTCTGTAAATATACCCTACCCTACATCACTCTAAGCAATTACCATTACATGCTGTACTACACCACTGAGGAGTCTCACTAGGCTGTTACACTACATGCATTTGGAATAAAAGAAGAGATAATTTGTTTTACCAAGACTTGGTCTAACATGTCATTGTGTGTGGCTCCATTATGATGCTTCAGTACATAGATACTATCATACATCAACAGTGTGGTTTATTAGGAATGTTTAGGGCCATAAATTTAGTCAATCTTTAAATAGTGGTCTAAACTGTGAAAAAAAAATAAGATGAAAAATGAGAATCTAAGTTTTGAGCATGAACTTTAAATATTTTCCTTATTTCAGCAAGTGTAAAATTGCTAAAGAATTGTATTGTAATACAATTATTGTAAATTGTGACTCAAGTGCTTTCCCTTGCTCCCCTCACATCCATAGCAGGTATGGCCGCTTGACTGTACAATCCTTTTTCACCAAAGACTAACATCATTTTACAGATCTCCACTGAGATCTCCAGCAGCCATTACCCGCAAAATAGACCTAACCTAGTTTTCATTTTGAATTTACTGTCAGTTTCATAATTACATTAGACAGACCTACACACAATTATTCAACTCGTGTTTCTATATTTTCTATCAGTGTTTGTCTTCATCAATAGACTAGGTATTGAAGATAGAGATTGAATCACTGTAGAAATGATGATCAGTGAAAGTGAGCCTGACAGAATTTAGGAGAAGAGGGGAAAAGAAAACCATAAAGCCCTCACTTCTTGAAGACAATCTTAGCTTCCAAACAGTTTTGTTCAAATTGCACACATCACACTTAGAGGGGAGGGTGGAGGTGTACACAAGAGAGAATGATGAGATTTTACTGAAGCCATTTGTACACAACCACAGCAACTGAATATTAGCTAAATTAGAAGCAGAAAATGGTTCTTTCTTTCCCTAGCCTCTCATCATGAGACTTAATCGTAAAAAGTGTGTGATGTCTATAATTCACATTCTTGTGTTATACTGATTTCTGCTGTTCTCAGACTTTGAAATCAGCCAATATGAAAACCCTGGACACCAAGCTGGCGGAATCTAAACAGCGATGAGTTGTCAAGAGTCCTGCTTTATCCATGCCTTGTATTCTGAACCATTTTCCCTTGTCAAGCTTTGTATTTAGGTTCTTTATTTGCCCTGGTTGCCCTGTCTCCTGACCTGTTGTCTCATCCCTTGTCTCCTGCACCTCGTACAGGAGGTGAATGATTTTTCTGGTGCTGACCACAGCTCTTCTGCTGGGTCAGAATTTCACATCGCCCATCAATCTATGCCTGCTTTTGATTTCTGTAGTGAATAATGCATCTACATTCTACTGGCATCCCTTTAGCTAGCCAGCATTTCCCCTAACTTTGTCATTCATCTCAGGACAGGATGTAATAGTCCTGTTTTTAGTAAGTCAAATAATTTTCCTTTTCTTTCCTTTGTTAAAATAGCAGCAACAACAACAACAAAAGTCTTCTCGGGTCCTAACTCCTTCTGTGGTGCTCTCACTTGTCAGAGTGAGGCTGGTTATGGAAGATGGAATTCCTGCCAGTTCATGTATCATGTGGATGGGTTAACTTAAGAGGCACAGCTCCACTCTTCTGTTAGGGCTCAGCAAAGGGGCACTTTCTTTCTGGGGAAAATCTGCAGACTTTAAAAAATAATAAATAATATTTTAAATTTATTTTTTCCTTGGTTTTTTAAATAAAAAGAATCCTTTTCTGTTCCAGTATCCCATTGAGGGTGACACATTTCATTTAATTGTCATGCCTCTGTAGGCTTCTCCTGGCTATGACAGTTTTTCAGGGTTTCCTTGTTTAGGGTAAACTTGACAGTTTTGAAGAGTAATGGTCAACTATTTTGTAGAGTGTCCCTCAGTAAGAATTTTCTGATTTTTTTCATGATTAGACTGAGGTTGAGTTTTTCATTTGTTTGATTTTTTGGAGAGGGAGGTGGGGGAACACTGCACTGGGTCTTAACTGTGGCATGTCAGATCTACTTCCCTGGTGAGGGATCAAACCTGGGCTGCCTGCATTGGGAGTGCAAAGTCTTAACCACTGGATGACCAGGAGAGTCCCAGACTGAGGTTTAGTTTTGAGGAGGAAGACCACAGATATAAAGTGTTATTTTTTTTTTTTCACATCATGTCAAAGGTCCATACTATCAACATGACTTCTCACTGTTGTGAATCTCAATCACTTGGCCAGGGTAGTGTTTGCCATATCCTCCACCATAAAGATACTCCTACCCCATGTCTACATGGCACTCACTGGAAGGAAACCACTGCCCAGTCCATATATTTAATTAGTAGGGGGTTAATGCCCCACTTCCTTGAGAGCAGAATATCTACATACATATTTGGAAATCTAGAAGGGATATTATTTATTCAATCATTTTAAAAATACCAGTATGGGCTCGTGGATATTTACTTTATACCTTGGGTTATAATCCAACACCATTTTACATATTTTGTTGTTCAAATTGTTTCAGCTTTGGTGGGTTTTGTTTTGCAATGCAAAAAGTACCTCTTTGATGGGGATTTCACTTCACATTTTCTTTTTAGATCAGAAGGAAGATAAACTAGGCTGGCAATAGAGGTGTTTGAATTTGAGGTTTTTGGCATAGAGTATAAGCAATAGCTTAATCATATAATCCACTTGTGCTTTTGGTATTGGTCCCTATGAACTGTGCAATTAGAACATCATGCTTCACATATTCCTTTTGTCTAAGATATTAGAAACCTAATATTCTTGCCTTGTTAGAGGGGAAAAGAAAACCTTTAGGTTTCCATAAACTTTTGTATTCCATGAAGTCTCTATTAACTACCTATTTACACAAGCATCCTTTGGCTCAGCAAGAGTTAGACATGGGGCAAGTTAAATGCTCCACTCAACCCTTCCCAAACAAGAGGATTAGTACAATCAATATAAGTATTATTATTATGTGATAAAGAGTAATGTTATCAGAAAGCTCCAGATGTAGTGCTCATAAGAATCAACACTTTCCTTTATGAATCATAAAACATTCAATTAAATATTAAATACACCCAGTGCCTCCTGGAATAAGAAATGGGAATCCATTCCAGTATCCTTGCTTGCGAAATTCCATGGACAGTGGAGCCTGGCAGGCTACAGTCCATTGGATTGCAAGGATTTGGACACGACTCAGCATGCATGCATACCCAGTTCCATACCAGGGGATGTAGTAGATACAATAAATATTTACTGAAATAATCAATTCATAACATTTAGAATGTTTTCATTTAATCTTATTAGTTGATTAAAATGCAGTAAATATGCTAATCCCATTTCTGTGTGTTACTTTTCTGAGTCCTTTTTATCATGTATCAACTACTCTAGGTCCTCCAGGTAGGTACCTAACCATTGTAATTTTTGACAAGATTGCAGCTATGTGAAAAACCGTATGAGTAAGAAATCTATGAAGAAATGTACCAAAAGAGTCATTATCTAGATACTGAGACTACAGATGATTATAAAGTTCATTCTTCATTTACATATTCTCACATTTTCTGTAATAACCTTTAATGCCTTGTTAGTGGTTCAGTTCAGTTCAGTTCAGTCGCTCAGTCGTGTCCGACTCTTTGCGACCCCATGAATTGCAGCACGCCAGGCCTCCCTGTTCATTACCATCTCCCGGAGTTCACTCAGACTCACGTTCATCGAGTCAGTGATGCCATCCAGCCATCTCATCCTCGGTTGTCCCCTTCTTCTCCTGCCCCCAATCCCTCCCAGCATCAAAATCTTTTCCAATGAGTCAACTCTTCGCATGAGGTGGCCAAAGTACTGGAGTTTCAGCTTTAGCATCATTCCTTCCAAAGTGGTTAAACATGCTTTATTTTTTTTTATGCAAATACTTATATGGCTGCTACATTTGGTCAGTTAGTGATATAAATATTGTTCCATATTTTTCTCCTGTTACAATGGAATCTGAAAAAAATTAACCAGGAAATTTAGATAAGTAACAAAACTATATTTTCATCATCAACAAGACTTTATCCCCAATAAATTGGGTCTGTTAAAAACAAGTAATATAGGATGTTATATCTTAACCCCTGGTAACCTATGGAAATTTGTGGTAAACCTATGGTGAAACTATGGAAATCACTGAAAAAAAGATCACAGAGCAACTAAGAATTCTTCTCTAATAAACTGTGGCTATCTGCATGAAAGCAAATCCATTCATGCTCTACAGAGACTGTCATTAATTACACGAGGAGAGTTATCCTCCTGGATGTTTATATAAGTGAGCATTTTATTCCCACTTCCATTATTCCGGGATGCAGTCAGGCACACTTACACTTGGAGGAGTGTGCCTTTGATTCTCTTATTTCTGACTGAATTACAAGTGAGAATATTGTGTGGAAGTGGATCTGCAGACTAATCCACATGAAGGAGGATCACTTAGCATGCTGTGAGTGTGCTAAAGTTTCCCTTTGAAGTCTGTTCAAGGGGAAGTTTTTGCTTTCCAACAACATAGGCATGATTCTCCCGAACTGTGCTTTGAGTTTATCAATTTGTGGAGGTTACAACAAGAGCAAAACTACAAAGACTCATATTCAGCAAGCGTCTAAGACCTTTGCCATGTGAGAATGCTCTGTGCTGAGGGGTTTTACGGTAGAGGTGAACAGGCACAAAAAGAAAAGAAAATTAAGGATGATTAACTGCTCTAAACATATACTTTACTTTTCGTCTTTTAATTTAAAAGTTAAAGTATTAAATTATAAAAATATTTATGACCCTCCTAGATACAAGTCTTTCTGTCACTAGTTATGATGATAATGAGCATGATGATAGCATTTTCTTCAAACACTATGAATCTCTACAATTTCTTTGAATCTTTTTAAACTTTATGCCTCAAATCACATAATCTTGGAGTTAAAATGAGGCCAAGCTAACAATCATCTCTTATTCCTTTGACATGTGCCCCCACAAACAGTTTCAGAAGCTTCAATCTTCATGTAGTATCAGAATTTATTTTTGTGAGTCTCTAGTTCATGTTTCAAAGATGCTTATGAAATGGTCTTATTAACTTCCAAGTGTAATCCTCAGTTGACTCTCCCATTTTGGCTCAATTCCTGCTTCCCCTGTCACCACTACCAATACCACTGCAGACGCTTCATGGTGTCAAAGAAGCACATCCTTGGTCTCCAGAATCACCAACAGAATGATGGAGCTGTGCTGTGTGGGAAGAATGCAGCCTCTGCCAAGAACCGATTTGACATCTTATTACATGGATGTACAGGTGACGCAGTGGTTAAGAATTTGTCTGCCAGTGCAGGAGACCTAGGAGACGTGGACTCCATCCCTGAGTCGGGAAGATCCCCTGGAGGAGGAAGTGACAACCTACTCCAGTATTCTTGCCTGAAAAATTCCACAGACAGAGGAGCCTGTGGACTATAGTCCATGCAAAGAGTCAAACATGACTGAGCAGACATTGTATATGTGACGTGGGTCTGCATTCCATGACTCCCAAAAGAAACACAGCTCTTGATTTGGGTTTGCAGCCCCATTCTCACTAGCATTTAGAAAGAAGCCCATGAAGTCTGACACAACGAGACTTTGGAGAAGAATATGGGCTGCATTTTCTGCTTTCACACCATCTAGTGCTCAAGTTCCTTCCATCAGAACCTCACTCCCTTCTTCAAGGTTAACGCACTGCTCCCTAGAGTTCCATCATCAACTGAATCAACTGGGCCACATTCTAACTTCTGCTACATTGCAAGATAAGATCTACAGCAGAAAACATTGTTTTCATGATAACTTCACTAATTATTAGTTTCTGTGGGCATATCCAATTCCTTACCTCTCTGAATATCTATTATCTCATTTGTCAAACAGGGCAGAAACTCTTCTTTGTTATAACAAGTTATAAAAATGGCTGATACAACATATACAACATTGAAATATCTGTTCTACCATTATAAGATAGTAAAATGCAAAGTATTAGTATTGGGTGACTTAGTGAGCTGAGAATCCTCTGGAAGAACTCTGGAAAAATAAGTTATCTGGTCAAAACAAGGAATTTCTCCCTGCTCTATAAATTTTCCTGTTTGGTGAAAAATGGACCTAGGAATTGGATATAAACATGGCAGTTGTTTTGAGAAAGCAGAAGGAGATCACCCATGAAGCCAACAGAATCATTTCATTACCAACCTTAAGTCTGAGAATTATGCTAATTATCCTCACCAAACTTACGGAGTTTTGCTGATTGTAGCATCAGTGCTAGGTCAGTGGGAATCAAGGTGCTTTGGGTTTCATGGACTGGAAATGTGGAAAAACATTACTGGGTGTAGTCAAGGTAAAAGGAATTTACAAATGCAAATCATCCAGAAGGTCTCCATATCTCCATATGCAGTCTTGGATTTCAGATAATTTCATGACTTCTGAAACAGGGAAATATTGTCTTCAAATCAGTATGTTGATAAAGTCATTGCTTTAAAGCATTGAAAAAAGTTGCACATATTATGATAGTGTCATTATGTCACTGCTCCCAAATTAAACATTAAAGGGAAGGAAACATATTTTTATTTTTGTTTCTGTCAAAGTGTGAGCTCACAGTCTTGGACATAGAGAGTCCACAAATAATTTTTTATTTCTTGAGATAAAGAAATGAATGGCTAAATTTGCCTTAGAGAAGTCATTAGACTATATGTACAGGACTCTGACACAGTTTCAGAAATTACTATTGATGGCTCCTTATTCTCTGACCAGCTTGCCTCTGGGCTTGCTGAGGAATCTGCTATAACCAGAACCCTAGGGAGTTCAGAGCTCTGGCCCAGAGGGAAAGGAAAGCACTCTGACGGTTATATGAATGGGGTAGAATGGCTCCACGATTTTTTGATGATGAATATTCCCATGACCCTGTTGAAATGCGCTACGGTATATTCTTTACACATTTCTCCTTCCTGGCTTTTGTCCAATTGCCTTCATTCAATTCATCAAGATGGATGTCTCTGTGTTAAGGTTTTACCTTATTTTTTTCTAAATATGTTTAGTGTCGTATAGCCAGAGACCAATAAACTTGCCCTTTAATTCTTAGAACCGATGGCAATTCAGAACCTCATTTACTGAGGGCTTTGTCCTGCCACTTTCTGTTAAATGAAACGAGTGGAAATGCTGGTGAAAGTTGTTCAGACTCTGGTTCCGACACTGCAGTTTCAGAGCTCACAGGCTGCTGGAAAGAACAATCACTAGATAGGTCAGGCAAGCTCAGGATTTCAATCCAGGTAGTTTCACTGAAGTTGAATTAGTTCTGTGCTTGTGAGTAAAAGGGGGAGAGCTGTGCTATCCTATACCAGCAATAGATGGGTGGATTTTAATAAGCCTATTGAGCAAATAAATCTTTCAATTCTGAGATAGGTTATATAAAGATCTTTCTGTTTTAAAAAGCCATCTAAAGGTACATATCCAAATCCAAGTTGGAAAGACCTACAGAGAAGTTTGTAAGTAGTAAGTGCCTGTGTTAGTCACTCAGTCATGTCTGACTCTTTATGACCCTATGGACTGTAGCCTGCTAGGCTCCTCTGTCCATGGGATTCTCCAGGCAAGAATACTGGAGTGGGTAGCTATTTCTTTCTCCAGCAAATCTTCTCAACCCAGGGATCGGATCTAGATCTCCTGCATTGAAGGATTCTTTACCATCTGAGCCACCAGGGAAGCCCAGTAATTGCCTGCCTGCAACAAATATTTATTTGTGAATGCTTGCTGTTCATACAGCTTTTTAAAATTTTTACTGAAATTTAATGTGACTGAAAGCCTGAAGTTTGTTGAAGTGGAGACCATATGAGATGCTGATAATCAACTGACCTTGAAATATTCTTTCATCATTTGGACATCAGTTTTCTTGGGAATAAAATGGGATAATAATTATTCCCTTATTTGATTATTAAAGGACATTTTTTCTATTACCTTGGAGTTTCATAAAAGTTGCAAATCTGAGAACAATAGGTGATTAATGAATCCTCTTTTATTCTAAAAATTAAGCTGAGCCTCGGACCCTCTCCAGGGTTTTCTATGACCTTCAACCTCCCATTCCCTTAGACTTCTAAGGAAAGAAGACTAGAGAACTTGAGAAATTTCATAGGCGTAAAGAGTTTCAGGCAGTAGGAATGTGAAGGCATTTGGTCTCTTTCTATCAAGGCATAGAAGGTGTACTCCCCACCCTGGTTCTAATTGGTAGGTGAGATCCCAAGAAGGTCCTCACAGAGATGTCCTGGGTGGAGATGGTATGGGGCAAGATCAGGAAGGCTCTGAAATTTCCCTTTAAAAGTGAGGTCCATATGAGGATATAGCACCTCTGAGAGGCATGCAAAGCGAGGAGAGAAGGTTCTTGATGAGGGCTCCACTTTCACCATTTGGCAAGAACACATGTGCACTTGTGTTATTAAATGAAATCTGGATGTTATTAAATGAAATCAGTCCTTAACAAGGAGATGGCCACAAGAGTCAAGTTAGATGTATAGCTGGAACTGGTGGCAGGGCCTTGAGATGTTAAACAAAGGCCACTGCCCTTTTGAGAAGCTGCAGTGCAGAAGATGCTGTGTCTGTGTGTAACGTGAGAGGAGTGCCTCTTGGAGAAACTCACCTACTCTCTAACACACAGCTTTGAAATCAAAGATAGTGACAGCTGAATGCATCAGTATTAACAACTTTTTGCCATATTCTTCTAATTCTCAACCTTTCCTGTGCACACTACCCCTCAAGTTCAGGCTTATACGCACTAGTCAATAACTCAGGGGATGAGAGTCAGGATGGCATGAGGCAGTACATAGTGCACACTTAGTACATAGTGAGCACTCAGAGGAAAGGCTCTTATGTACGTGATTACAATGACTCGGGGAAAGAGGAGTATTTGTTTTATGTGTGATATGTCATCAGATGAGTTTTACGGTTACTATAATAGGCTTATTTCTGAAAAGTTCATCATGAAATGAATCTCTTTATAGAAAATGCACTTCTTGCTACCGACTTAAATAATGAAACTAGAATTTTATTTCTAGTAAAGCAAGTAAGTTATTAGAATCAAAGAAACAAAGGAAACCAGAGATGAACAAGTAAAAAATAGGACATTAAACCATTTGATTTTCGGTTCTGATTTATTGGCATTAAAATCTAAAGGACAAAAGAAAAAATATTCTAAGCTAGGAAACATTGAACAGGCAAATCACTAATCTGCCATCAAGAATTTCTTCCTAATTCATTTTGTTTTTTATACCATCCTTTCCAATATTTTTGAAGTTATATCTTTATAGAATTTTATTTGTTTAATTATTAATTGATTTTCTCTATATTAAAAATCAGTGGACATGTACTTGGAGCTTGTAAGTTGCTTATCCTATACTGAGAGAGTATGGAGAGATAAAGATATACATACAGCAAAATAATGGTTCAACTCTTACACTAAATCATAAAATAAGGGCTTTTCTGGTGGGCCAGTATCTTGGACTCCGTGCTCCCAATGCAGGGGGCCTGGGTTCAATCCCTGGTCCGGGAACTAGAGCCTTCATGACACAACTAAAGATCCTGTATGCTGCAATGAAGACCTGGCATAGCCAGACAAATAATTAATTAAAAAAAAAAAGAATCATAAAGGAGAACCTGCAAAGCATGCAGAACTATTGTAGAGATGACACTAAAATTGATAATGTGACTTCTTGCTATTGTTTTCTAAATATGTTGCAATACTTAAAAATACAACATTATTCATTAGCATACTTTTATATTCTGTGTCATATTTGTTCAGTTCCAGCTCAGGGCTTTGTTTGCAAGATACTGGTTGCAGAAAATACACAGGTCATATATTCTAAAACTTTTTAATAATCCCCACAAAGGTTTATCTCATCTCTAAATTATAACTTGATTTTACAGGGTCTTGTATGTCCTTTCCTCCTAAATCTAATCATTGTTTCTTGGTGGTATAAAGAAGCAAGGGTAAAAATCATTTCTTTTCTTGGCACTGGGTCAGGAAATGGAGCAACTTCTTTTTTAAGCTGGTAGAGATTTTGTATTAGAAAGCACGGAATGATGTGCAGCATTTTTCAATACAAACTCACCCATTTTACTATTGATTGACTACTAAAAATCTTTCATTTAGGATTTCTGTCAGAGATTCTCATTTCCAGCAATGTCAAATTGGGATATTCAAATCAAACCTTCAACGATGCTTAAAAACTCCTTAGAAATATCAAATAGCTGACAAGAATGTAAGGAGCTTCTTGGCCAGCACCTAAGAGGAAATGAAGGAGAGAAAAACCAGATGATCACAGCCACTTTAGCTCTGAGGTTACTGGTGGATCTCAGGGATCATGGGCCCATGGCTTCTC
Source organism: Oryx dammah (assembly GCF_014754425.2). Lineage (NCBI taxonomy): Eukaryota > Metazoa > Chordata > Mammalia > Artiodactyla > Bovidae > Oryx > Oryx dammah. The sequence continues at coordinate 4,525,659 of NW_024070190.1, read as the reverse complement.
AAACACAAGCAACAGAGAATCTCTACATGGATCTGAGAAGAGATGAATTAGATCTATACCAACACCACCCCCTACAAGGAGCATCAGGGTAATAGGTGCTCTGTGCCTTAGGTCTGGTTTCCGCAGGAGCTAACTTGAGAGTCAGATTTGAGTGCAAGCAGTTTATTGACTGGCTTCCTAGGTGCTGCTAGTGCTAAAGAATCTGCCTGCCAATGTAGGAGATGCAGGTCTGATAATCCCTGGGTCGGGAAGATCCCCTGGAGGAGGCAATGGCAACCCACTCCAGTGTTCTAGCCTGGAGAATCCCATGCACAGAGGAGCCTGGTGGGCTACAGTCCATAGGGTTGCAAAGAGTTGTACACAACTGAAGTGACCTGGCACACACATGCAGTTTATTGGCAGGTGTAATGGATGTTATACTATGTGGCCTATGTCCCCATTCAACAACAACACACTCATTCCACTACACCTATGAATGTGGGATAGACCCAACTCTTGAGTCCTGAGGCTCTCTTCAGAATTTGCCCTCAGCTGAAGAGAGCCGCTCATGCAAGGTCATCCCCTCCCTGTCTGTAGCCCACATCTAATGGCTGGATTGTGTCATCTTTGTTTCAAAGTGGAAAATCTCTAAAGACTGGTCTATTGAGTTGACCAAAAAGTTCATTTGAGCTTTTCTGTAACACTTTATGGAAAAACCAGAATGAACTCTTTTTGGCCAACCCAATAACTCCAGAGCCTTCCAAGGAGTCATTTGGGGTGTCTGGGGCAATTACAGTAAGGTTCAACTTTTCTCTCTGCCCAGTCCTGCTTGATCAGTCTTTAGATATGGTAAAAGTACTCTCTCTTTGTTTGGCTGCACCACATGGTTTGCTGGATCATAGTTCCTCAGCCAGGGTTTAAACCCGGGCCCCAGGAGTGAGAGTGCCAAGTGTGAACCACTGGACTATTGGGGAATTCCCCAGAAGTACTCCCCAATAAGCCTCTTTTATTTAAAATCTCGGTGAAGTAAGCCAGAAAGAAAAACACCAATACAATATACTAACACTTATATATGGAATTTAGAAAGATGGTAAGGATAACCCTGTATGTGAGACAGCAAAAGCGACACAGATGTATAAAACGGACTTTTGGACTCTGAGGGAGAGGGAGAGGGTGGGATGATTAGGGAGAATGGCATTGAAACATGTATAATATCATATAAGAAACGAATCGCCAGTCTATGTTCGATACAGGATATGGGATGCTTGGGACTGGTGCACGGGGATGATCCAGAGAGATGATATGGGGTGGGAGGTGGGAAGGGGGTTCAGGATTGGGAACCCATGTACACCTGTGGCAGACTCATGTCAATGTATGGCAAAACCAATACAGTATTGTAAAGTAAAATATAGTAAAAATAAAAATTAAAAAAAAAAGACTAAAAAATAAATAAATAAAATAAAATCTCAGGGTCTCAGAAAAAAGCTTGTTTCCTGGGAAACCAAACTGACAGGAAGTATTCCTAGAGCATATGGATATGATCCAGGGTAGGTAAAAGGGTCAATATGGGTTTTGCTAAGCTGCTAAAGACTGCTTAGAGCAACTGTGGCTCAACATGACTGGGGAGCCCTGGGAGATGGTGCAGAATTTCCTCAAAGAGACAAGGAAATGGGATTATACACCCACTTTCATACATCATTGATTGAGGATTATTTTTAGAGTTGTCAATTGTCATGCCCTCTACATCATTTGAAAGACATACCAGCACTTTTCCATGGTTAGTGAAGGAATTTCTTCCTTGGAGTAAGACGGCAATGTCATCAATGGGAATGATGAGTTTTGGGTGTGATCAAGACATCAGTGCTATTTACTATACCTTCATTCTATGTGAGCAAAGTGAAAAAGGAAAGGGAAAAGCTTGTTCCTGTGTCCTTGTGATAAAGATCTAGTTCTGACATGAATTTCTATCTTGTGTACACTGTATCTCTCTGTGGTCCAAGGAATTTTTCACGTGAACTTGCTTTAAGTGGTTCTAGACTTAAGTCATGTCTCCAAGAGCCTGGTAGAAGGAAATGCAATATATTGTAAAAAGGGAGTTTATCATCCTACACTTGGTAAATCCCCACCTATATATTTTTAAAGGAGAGTAAAGAGCAAAACTTAAAAAAAATCAAGATGAGAAGAACTAAGAAGTCACAGTGAAGGAAAATCTGTAGAAATAATAAAAAAATAACATTTTTACTTATAAGGACTCTAGATATTGAACTTATAATAGATAATGCAACATCTAGTTTATTATGTATAGAGAAAAAAAACTTGAATATATCTGTAGGAATTTTTGTTGCTGTTTTAGTCACTAAGTTGTGTCTCTCTCTTTTGCCTCCCCATGGATTATAGCCCACCAGGCTCCTCTGTCCACAAGATTTCCCAGGCAAGGATATTGGAGTGGGTTGCCATTTCCTTCTTCAGTGGATCTTCCTGATCCAGGATTGAGCCCATGTCTCCTGCATTGCAGGCAGATTCTTTACCACTGAGCCACCTGGGAAGTCCTATCTGTAGGATAGAAAACTTTAAAAACTTTAGTATTTGAAAAAGTAGAGCTTCTAGAAATTAAAATGGAAATTTAAGACAATCTGAAATTCAATACTCAGTAAGTAGAAGACTTAATAACTGAATAGAATCCACTGACAAGAAAAGTGGTATAGTGGAAAGTAGACCAGAAAAATGATAAAGAATGTAACACATGGAAACAAAAGAAATTGGAAAATATGAAAGTACAATAAAAAGACAAGGAAGAAATGCATATAATTGGAGTTACAGAAAAATGGAGGAGGCCTAAGAGATATCTGAAGCAATATTGGCCAAAATTTTGCAAATTTGCTGAACCTATAGATGTACAAACCGAAAATGCTTGGAAAAGCCCAAGAAGAGAAATATGAAGAAAACTACATTAAATCACATAATAATCTTACATTCAAATTTCATGATAAAGAAAAAAATCTTAAAACAGGCAGAAAAAAATTACATATGGAAGAACAATAATAACAGTTATAAAAGACTTCTTGTCAGAAATTATGAAATTCTGAAGAGATGGTCATAGTCTTTGAAGTATAAAAAAAGAAAGAAAGAAAGAAAAGTCAACCTACAATTCTATACCCAGAAAAAATATCTTTCAAACATGAGGATGAAAGCCATTGTCAGCAGACCTGTATTAACAGAAATAGTAGACACAAAATGCTATTTAGTAATTGTAGGAACAACTACCAATGTACAGAACAATGTAGCATGAGTATGAGTGAAAGTTGCTCAGTCATGTCTGACTCTGTGACTCCATGGAATGTAACCCACCAGGTTCCTCTATCCTGGGATTTCCCAAGCAAGAATACTGGAGTGGGTTGCCCTTTCCTTCTCCAACAGAACAATGTGAGTGAATCTCAAAAAATGATTTGCTGAATGGTGCATATTCATAATATTTAATTCCACTTACATTAAGTTCTAGAACAAGCAAAATTAATCTACATTGAAAATATCAGAACAGTATATTTTTTTCAGTTGTTTTAGGCATGGGGATTGACAGGAAAGAAAAATGATATTTCCTGAGGTTCTGGTAATATTATGCATCTTGATAGAGGTTTGACTTTCAGACCTGTATATGTTTTTCAAAATTCAGTGAATGAACACATCAGACGTATTCATTTCACTTGTTTCCCTTCTAAGAAAAAGCTAAATAAGTATTAAACACAAATTAGCACTATGAGGAGGTCTTGGGCTGTCTGAAATTTACTTTGAAATGTATCAAGGAGGAGGATGATTAATAATTACAGGGGTAAATAGCTGGATGAATGGGCACTTGATACAATGTATAATAATATGTTAATGTAGAAGATCTAAGTGGAACATATACAAGTATTTAGTGTAAAATTGTTTTGCTCTATAATTGAAATTGTTCATAATAAACTTTGAAAAAATAACCAGTACAAAGGGAAAATATTATAACAAAAATTAGAAGTATTTTATAAGTTAATATTAAAAATACCTTTATGACACTGTGGATTTGTCTAGAACAGGACATAAAGAAAATGAACCATAAAGTAGTGGCTTAAATTCAACAATTACTGTTTATCAGAAGACAGCATTAATATAGCAAAAAGATGAGTTAGTGAGTGCAGGATGATATTTGCAACGCATATACTTGACAAAGAAACAGTTTCCAAATAAAAGAATTGTTACAAAATAATTTTTAAAATGACCAAGCAACACAAAACAAAAATTAAGCAAAACATGTGAGTGGGTATTTCAACAAAATTGAATCAAAATAATTTTTCAGTTCAGTTCAGTCACTGAGTTGTGTCTAACTCTTTGGGACCCCATGGATCTGCAGCACATCAGGCTTCCCGGTCCATCACCAACTCCCGGAGACTACTCAAACTTATGCCCATAACATCTGTGATAACATCCAACCATCTCACCCTCTGTCATCCCCTTCTCCTCCCACCTTCAATCTTTCCCAACATCAGGGTCTTTTCCAGTGAGTCAGTTCTTCACATCAGGTCCTGGAATTTCATCTTCAGCATCAGTCCTTCCAATGAATATTCAGGACTGATTTCCTTTAGGATGGACTGGTTGGATCTCCTTGCAGTCCAAGGGACTCTCAAGAGTCTTCTCCAACACCACAATTCAAAAGCATCAATTCTTTGGTGCTCAGCTTTCTTTATAGTCCAACTCTCACATCCATATATGACTACTGGAAAAACCATAGCTTTGACTAGATGGACCTTTGTTGGCAAAGTAATGTCTCTGCTTTTTAATATGCTGTCTAGGTTGGTCATAGCTTTTCTTACAAAGAGCAGGTGTCTTAATTTCATGGCTGCAGTCACCACCTGCAGTGATTTTGGAGACCAAAAAAAAGAAAAGTCTGCCTCTGTTTCCCCATCTATTTGCCATGAAGTGATGGGACTGGATGTCATGATCTTAGCTTTCTGAACGTTTCATTTTAAGCCAACATTTTCACTCTCCTCTTTCCCTTTCATCAAGAGGCTTTTTAGTTCCTCTTCACTTTCTGCCATAAGGGTGGTGTCATCTGCATATCTGAGGTGATTGATATTTCTCCCGGGCATCTTGATTCCAGCTTTTGCTTCATCCAGCCTGGAATTTCACATGATGTACTCTGCATATAAGTTAAATAAGCAGGATGACAATACACAACCTTGACTTATCCTTTCCTGATTTGGAAACAATCTGTTGTTCCATGTCCAGTTCTAACTGTTGCTTCTTGACCTGCATACAGATTTCTCGGGAGACAGGTCAGGTGGTCTGGTATTCCCATCTCTTTAATAATTTTCCACAGTTTGCTGTGATCCACACAGTAAAAGGCTTTGGTGTAGTCAATAAAGCAAAAGTAGATATTTTTCTGGAAACTTCTTACTTTTTCAATGATGCAAAGAATGTTAAATCTCTGGTTCTTCTACCTTTTCTAATCCAGCTTGAACATCCACAAGTTCACAGTTCATGTACTGTTGAAGCCTGGCTTGGAGAATTTTGAGCATTACTTTGCTTGCATGTGAGATGAGTGCAATTGTGTGGTATTTGGACATTCTTTGGCATTGTCTTTCTTTGGGATTGGAATGAAAACTGACCTTGTCCAGTCCTGTGGCCTCTGCTGAGTTTTCCAAATGTGCTGGCAGCAAATTTGCTGACATATTGAGCACTTTCACAGTATCACCTCTTAGGATTTGAAAGAGCTCAGCTGGAATTGCATCACCTCCACTAGCTTTGTTTGTAGTGATACTTCCTAAGGCCCACTTGGCTTCTCATTCTAGGATGTCTGGCTCTTTGGTGAGTGATCACACCATCGTGGTTATCTGGGTCATGAAGATCTTTTGTGTGTAGTACTTCTGTGTATTCTTGCCACCTCTTAATATCTTCTGCTTCCGTTAGGTCCATAACATTTCTGTCCTTTATTGTGCCCATCTATGCATGAAATGTTCTGTTGGTACCTCTAATTTTCTTGAAGACATCTCTAATCTCTCCAACTGTATTGTTTTCCTCTATTTCTTTGCATTGATCACTGACGAAGGCTTTCTCATCTCTCCTTGCTAGTTTTTGGAATTCTGCGTTGAAATGGGTATATCTTTCCTTTTCTCCTTTGCTTGTAGCTTCTCTTCTTTTCTCAGCTATTTGTAAGGCCTCGTCAGACAACCATTTTGCTTTTTTCCATTTCTTTTTCTTGGAGATGTTCTTGATCACTGCCTCCTGTACAATGTCATGAGCCTCCATTCATAGTTTTTATGGCACTCTATCAGATCTAATCCCTTGAATCTATTTGTCACTTCCACTGTAAAATCATATGGGATTTGATTTAGGTCATACCTGAATGGTCTAGTGGTTTTCCCTATTTTCTTCAAGTCTTTTTTTTTTTTAGTGTGAATTTGGCAATAAGGAGTTTTATTTATTAACTTTTGATTAATAAATTAAACCACAGCAAGAAACCATGTACATCACAACAGACCATGTATACTTACAAAGTCTATAACACATCATGCTATTGAGTATGTGGATCAATGAAATTATGTAACATTGCTGGTATTTGGTATTTTGGGAAAATTATTTGGCATTATCTATTAAATCAAATATTTATTGGAATCAAGATTGCCAGGAGAAATATCAATAACCTCAGATATGCAGATGACACCACCCTTATGGCAGAAAGTGAAGAGGAGCTAAAAAGCCTCTTGATGAAAGGGAAAGAGGAGAGTGAAAAAGTTGGTTTAAAGCTCAACATTCAGAAAATGAAGATCATGGCATCTGGTCCCATTACTCATGGGAAATAGATGGGGAAACAGTGGAAACAGTGTCAGACTTTATTTTTGGGGCTCCAAAATCACTGCAGATGGTGATTGCAGCCATGAAATTAAAAGATGCTTACTCCTTGGAAGGAAAGTTATGACCAACCTAGATAGCATATTCAAAAGCAGAGACATTACTTTGCCAACAAAGGTCCATCTAGTCAAGGCTATGGTTTTTCCAGTAGTCATGTATGGATGTGAGAGTTGGATGTGAAGAAAGCTGAGTGCCAAAGAATTGATGCTTTTGAACTGTGGTGTTGGAGAAGACTCTTGAGAGTCCCTTGGCCTGCAAGGAGATCCAACCAGTCCATCCTAGAAGAGAGCAGTCCTGGGTGTTCATTGGAAGGACTGAAACTCCAGTACTTTGGCCACCTGATGAGAATAGCTGACTCATTGGAAAAGACCCTGATGCTGGGAGGGATTGGGGGCAGAAGGAGAAGGGGGCGACAGAGGATGAGATGGCTGGATGGCATCACCGACTCGATAGACATGAGTTTGGGTAAACTCCAGGAGTGGGCAATGGACAGGGAGGCCTGGTGTGCTGCAGTTCATGAGGTCACAAAGAGTCAGACACGACTGAGCGACTAAACTGAACTGAACTGAACTTAACTGAATCTATATTGATTAACAGCGCGTACCTAATTGTTAAAACCATACAACAAATCTGAAATGATCAGTACAAACTGGAGGATAATGGTCCCTCACCATTATTCGTAAGGCCTCATCAGACAACCATTTTGCCTTTTTCCATTTCTCTTTTCTGGGGTGGGGGGCTCTCAGTTCAGTTCAGTTGCACAGTCCAACTCTCACATCCATACATGTGGAAAAACCATAGCCTTGACTAGACGGACCTTTGTTGACAAAGTAATGTCTCTGCTGGGGGGTGCTAGTAGTGTTCTGTTTCTTGACCCAGGTGGTGTTTACATGCATGGTCATTTTATTTATTAAACTATACCAATACCTGCTTAATTCACTCCTTCATATTTATACTATAATTTACAATCCATTCTGTTTTTTTAAAAAAATAATACGATATTACTGATAATGCTATAATTCTATGTCTTATCATCAGCACAGTATGGTGTTTTTCTTGATGATAAGCTTAGCTTTAACTTTATACAATCTCTCTAGTTGTATTTAGTGCCACCTCTCTCAACTTCAGCCCCCACCACACACACACACACACACACACACATGCAGGTGTGTGCGTGCACACACACACACACACACACACAGTTATTCCATAGGATACTGTGAGGCAGAGAGGGTAACCTAAGAAAGAGTACCCAAGGACAAACTTGCTGCCTCATCATTGACAATTTGCTCCAAAAAGGCACAATTTGTCTGCACATCCTGATGTGTCCCTCCAAAATGAGACAATGTACTCCTACATTGCGTTCCCGTGTGATCTGGCTCATGACAGCCCCTTTCTATCATCATGAGTCTCTTCCACATTTGATTCACAGTCAACTTGCCTGATGACTTATATGGTAAAGAATCTGCAATGCAGGAGACCCAGGGTCAATACCTGGTTTGGGAAGGTCCCCTGGAGAAGGGAACAGCAACTCACTCCTATATTCTTGCCTGGAGAATCCCATGAAGAGAGGGGCCTGGGAGGCTGCAATCTGTAGGTTTTCAAAGAGATGGACATGACTGAGAGACTAACACTTTCATTTTCATATCAAACATATGAGAATATGGTAAGTAGTAATAATTAAATAACTAAGTTTTTTTTTTTTTTAACCAGCTAATTCTTATTAAGTACTTACTATGGGCTGGGGATGTTTTAAGTGTTTTAGATGTATTACCTCTTTTAATACTTTTAGCGATTCTCTGAAGTTGGAGTAGTTATTTTTCTCATTTTACAGTTTAGAAAATTGAGGCACAGACAAGTCAAGTCATGGACTTGAAGTCACAGAGCATGTAAGTGTCAGAGCTGGATTTCAGACTAAGATGTTTGCTTCCACACTTGACTTCCATGCTTTTGAGAATAGTAATATTATAATATTATAATTATTTTATTATAATAATGACTTATTATTAATATAATATTAATGATATTATTGTTACCAGTCTCACTTTCCCATCTACAAAGCAAGAATAGTAATGATACTCACCTCAAAAGGTTTTAAATAGTATTCAAACCAGTCCTTAAATAGCATCTACTTTCTACCCCTGTGTCAGTACTATTTCTAATACAGTTTGGAAAATTAAGTGACATGCACTTTAAATTTTCATCAACATTGCACATTAAGAGTCTCTTTGAAATTAATAGGTATCTGAGGGATTTGATAGTATGTGTGGAAGAATTAATAATAAATTATGATTTTTGAATTGAGGTGACTAAAATCAAATTCTAGTAACTTCACTGTCAACTGATAGATGGCTCTATAATTCTATAAATGATTTAAGAAATTAACCTTCAATTATATAAAGAAGAATTAAATGTCAAGTTGAATAAGTGAGCTGTCTCTATTCCAGATGAGCCATAGAGGTTTAAGATTTTATGTTTTTGCTTTTGCTCATCTTTATTTTTTGCTAGCGTAACACAAATATTCTTTTCCCAGAATCATTTTCAGTGTCGCCAAAATGTTAATTAACGGTTGTTGGGATTTTTTTTCTGTTATCATTTTTATAACATACTTGGCTGCTGGCTCTGTGTTTCCTGAAATTAATGAAGCCAGAATTGCTATACCACTTCAAACCCAAAAGGAGAATAATAATACGCTCTATTACTACAGATTTTTGTATTACTAAGCATCCATAAATTGAGAATAATAACAATGCTCACCTCAACCTTGCAAGGCTGTTAAGAACAGTAAATAAACTAATACATGAATTGTGCTTATTTCTCAAGGAGATTTGGAAACTCCACCAGAGTGTGAATAAGTTGGCTCAGAGCAAGAGCTTCTCGTGTAAGGTAGAAAGGCAGAGAGCCACGTTCTGCATGTCTAAGGAGCATCACACAAGCACAGTGCTTTTGCATAGTGCTGGAGCTCAGAGGCAAAACTCCTTTAAAATTATGTCCGCCCACTCCCCAGGCTTAAACTTAGATCCAGTCACAATTTTGTGCCTCCTAATCCACTGGGGCACCTGAGAACTAATTTGCTGTGAAAGCTATCTGTGGAAAAGTCTTGAAAACAAAATGCCAGTTCTGAAATATATGCCAAAAGAAAAAAGACTTAACCTAAGGAATAAAGCAAGTTTTGGGCTTTTGGCCAGTAAAAAGTCAAAAACATAACTGGCAAGGGCAAGTCTGTCTGAATTGAAATGACAGAAACTCTGCCATTCATAATAAGAATAACAGGCAAGGTCATTCAAACTGAGAACCTACTCATTTAACATATGCTGTTACTTTTAATCTTTATGTTTTTACAAGTTTTTACAAATGATGACACTGAAATAAAGTTTTATACCCAGTGTGAAACATGTATTAATAGCAAGTGGTTGGTCCATGATTAAACTCTGTTTTTCATAGTAAATGACTTCCCTTAGTAAATTTCCCATAGTAAATGGGCTTCCCTTGTGGCTCAGCTTGTAAAGAGTCTGCCTACAATGCAGGAGACCTGGGTTCAATACCTTGGTTGGGAAGATCCCCTGGAGAAGGGCAAGGCTACCCACTCTAGTATTCTGGCCTGGAGAATTCTAAGGACTATAGTCCATGGGGTCACAGAGAGTCAGACACAATTGAGCGAGTTTCATTTTCACTTTTCATAGTAAATTACACCCATGCCTCTAACTTCACAATCTCTAAACTAACAGAGGCCCTCAGTATAACCTCTTATGCTTTTCACATCTGCCATGTCCCTTTTTCCTATTTGGGTGTCACTGACTAGCTGTGTGACTTCAGGCAAGTCACAAACTCTCTGTCTGTGGTTTTCTCATCTATAAAGCTAGAAGAATAATGCTATTCACCCTAAGGGAGTTTAACAGCATTTTTAAAAAGCTAATAAAAACATAACCCTTAGAATAATGCTGAAAGCATAGCAAGAACTATGGAAATTGATGACTGGGATTCTTATTTCACTGTAGACTCAATCAGATGAGCACTTCCTTATGCTCTATTGTTGGACTACAGTTACTGCCTGTATCTTATGCAAGTCCATGTAAACACCTTTGTTCCTATCGAGAGCCAATCTTTGCACTTTTAAACTGCAATGCATCTACCACTCAAGGTCATCAATTTAGCTATTCATCCTTTTGTCTCTATGCATCATCACATTTTCTTACACTGCTGGGTCACTGCTATCAATGTAATGCATATATTTTTCATCTAAAAACAAAAATGCCACAGTCCCTTCAGCCTTCGACCTGTTTGTGTCTCCCATCCACTCCCATCTCTGAAATAAAACTTCATCAAAGGGTTACAGAGTTACTGTGTTTTGTTTCTTCAACTCCTCTCCTTTCTGGATTAAATTCCAATTGATTTTCCTCCTTTCCACTAAACTGATCTTTTCAGGATTTCCATACTTACATTGAAATCCAATAATCAGTTTTTCTCTACTATCATACTTGATTTACCAGCATATGATGTGTCTTGACAGTATACCTTGCAAAACCCGATAGACCCTAAAGGGTGCTCCCGAGTACAAAGGCCTTTCAGTGTTCCCTGATTCTTGTTTGTAGCAAAAATATTGCAGCCTTCTAGACCTTCCCTGAGTTCTAAAGGGCAGATTCAAAGAATTACTGATTGTGCAAGTACGGGAATGCAGAAGCAAAGGAAAGACCATTAGGAAACAACAATTCAGCTTTAAAGTAGTCCTAGTTCCTGCTCAAGAGGTGTACAAAGCAATCTGACACAAGTCTTTGAGGTCTTCTATAGGAACCAAGGGCCTCCCAGCTGGCACTAGTGGTAAAGAATCTGCCTGCAATGCAGGAGACACAAGAGACACGGGTTCAATCCCTGGGTTAGGAAGATCCCTGGAAGAGGGCATAGCAACCCACTCCAGTATTCTTGCTTGGAGGATCCCATGGACAGAGGATCCTGGCAGGCTACAGTCCATAGGGCTGCAGAGTCATACACGACTGAATGGCTGAACACACACACATAGGAACTAAGGCCTTCACACAGCTGGAGGATTGTGACTACATGCTGACATCAAACACATAGACCTCAGACTGATTGGAAACAGAAGTCTGATTATTGAGACTCCAGAGCCATCAGCCTGCTACCTCACCACCAACCAATGAGAAGAAGGTCATGTATCCTGCAACTCTCATTCCCAACGTATGACCTTTAAAAATGCTTCCCTGAAAACCATCGAGAAGCTTTGGTCTTTTAAGGGGCTCATTCTCCTTGCTCGGCCCTTGCAATATACCCTTCTCTGCTCCAAACTCTGATGTTTAGGTTTGTTTGGCCTCACTGTGCACCAGGCACCTGAACTTGGGTTCAAGAACACTTATCCCCCATTAAAAGACTGTCTTCAGTTGGCTGCTAGAACATCCTACTCTCTGGAGTTTTCTTCTGTTGATCTGCTTTCACAGATTTCTCCTCATTTATTCTAAATATTCAAATGTCACAGTGCTCAGTCTTTGTATTTCTGAGTGCTTTTTTTTTTCTGACTCTTATTCTTCTGGTGATCTCATCTAGCATTATTGCTTTAAAACATATTCTATAAATTCCATTCAGTTCAGTCGCTCAGTCGTGTCTATTTGCGACTCCATGAATCGCAGCACGGCAGGCCTCCCTGTCCATCACCAACTCCCAGAGTTTACCCAAACTCACGTCCATCGAGTCGGTGATGCCATCCAGCCATCTCATCCTCTGTTGTCCCCTTCTCCTCCTGCTCCCAACCTCTCCCAGCATGAGGGTCTTTTCCAATGAGTCCACTCCGCATGAGGTGGCCAAAGTATTGGAGTTTCAGCTTCAGCATCAGTCCTTCCAATGAACACCCAGGACTGATTTCCTTTAGGACGGACTGGTTGGATCTCCTTGCAGTCCAACGGACTCTCAAGAGTCTTCTCCAATACCACAGTTCAAATGCATCAATTCTTTAGCTCTCAGCTTTCTTCACAGTCCAACTCTCTCATCCATACATGACCACTGGAAAAACCACAGACTTGACTAGATGGACCATTTTTGGCAAAGTAATGTCTCTGCTTTTGAATATGCTATCTAGGTTGGTCATAACTTTCCTTCCAAGGAGTAAGCGTCTTTTAATTTCATGGCTGCAATCACCATCTGCAGTGATTTGGAGCCCCCAAAAAATAAAGTCTGACACTGTTTCCACTGTTTCCCCATCTATTTCCTATGAAGTGATGGGACCAGATGCCATGATCTTCGTTTTCTGAATGTTGAGCTTTAAACCAACTTTTTCACTCTCCTCTTTCCCTTTCATCAAGAGGCTTTTTACTTCCTCTTCACTTTCTGCCATAAGGGTGGTGTCATCTGCATATCTGAAGTTATTGATATTTTCCCCAGCAATCTTGATTCCAGCTTGTGTTTCTTCCACCCCAGCGTTTCTCATGATGTACTCTGCATGTAAGGTGATTGTCCTCAAAACAGAATAGTTCTCAAAATTATTTGTTGAAAGAATGACTAATATATTTGTTTCTTTTTCTCACCTCTTCTAGTGGTGTTCTTTCCAGTTTGTTAACATTTTTACAATATAAGCTTATTCTAACCTCATAACAAAGCTATAACTTACATTATAAAAATTCATCTCTAAATCATGTATAAATAATCTACTATAAAGAGTTTATTGACTTGTGTAGAATTAGTCACAGTCCCTAATCCTATCTGTCTAAATCCATGTTACTAAATCTATGTTGCATAATTCAATGAAAATGAAAATAACTTTTTACTTTTGAAATTTGTAGAAAATCTACCTGAACTTTTTCTCTATTGAATGGTGTAAAAAAAAAAAAAAAAAGAGTTCTACATATACTGTTTCTTTTTTCCTTTATATCTCAGCATTTAAAATTGATTTATTAAAGACTATTGAGTGCTACCCTGAGTTAACACTGGAGATAGAACAGTATGAAATGCATGGGATTTATTCTTAAGAATTTTGCTATCTCTGTTAGACAAACTGAAGGCCTATATCTAACATTATTTTCATTCATAAGCATGTTCAAAATAACTACTTATATGTTAAATCTTTATATTTGCAAGATCCTTTAGTTTTAAACCACTAAAAACTGTCTTTTGAATGCTTTTCCTAGAGATAAAGGATGACCTATGAAATTTTCCTAAAAATGCAGGAAAGCAGGCAATGTGAAAAGCAATAAAATCAAGAACTACTAAGGTCAGGATGAAGAAAGGATTGGGGTGAATCCAGTGAGATTTGGGAGCAGGTGTTAAATACACGAAGATCTGTCAGCTCTGGAACAACAATGCAATGTGTCCCTGGTTCTTTCACTATTTATATTTCCATTCTTTTCATATTTCTTTTATGTTTCTAACCTCCCATTATTCAAGTTTTTCCCACTTCTGAATACTCCTTGACTTTGATTATAGGATATTTTCTAAAAATTATATGGTAGACATAGATACTAATAGGAGGTTCCCACTATTTTTAGGCAAAAGCTTGTTGCTCTCTTTTTTGGATACAAATCTTTGACCTTCCTTTAACTGCACTGATTGTCTCTATCCCTGCCTGCCTTCTCTGTACCCATTGTCTTCTTGGCCAGTGCACTGCAGCTGTCTCATTTATATAATTCAGCAAATGTTCAGAGAGACAGAATTGTGAACCCAATTGTTTCTAGCTGTAAATAGAAATGAGTTGCATTGTGTGTTTCTGAGTAATTTCAACTGTGCTTTCATTCAGATACCCTCACGAATGTTCTCGTCTCAGAAAAAATTTCCTTCTTTCCTCTATTGCCCCTGACTCACTAAAATAAATGTATGTGATCCATAAATTTAGCAAAAACTTTTATTTAAGTTTGCTAATTCTAGCTCTGCAACCAGCTACTTCATGTTATGCACACCATCTTTCAATGCTATCTCTAGAACTAAGCTAAAGAATTTAAACCTAGCAGGTTGCAAATTACAAAGGAACTGTGTACTTCCGAAGGTCTGACATTTTATCTTATTCAATCTGGTAACTGCATAGTTCTAGCAGAGCAGAAGATTGCATGAGTAAATTCCTGTGAATTACATAATGATATTTAAAAATCCTTATCAAAGAATGAACAAAATGCACATTGCAGTCTGAGGTCTTTTCTTTTCTTGATGTTAGTTTGTCTAACCACCTCTCAGATGTCACTTTCAAGTTTTCACTCGCCTAGTGCAACCTAGCCCTATAACATTTAGCAATAAGCTTTTCTCAATATACTAGTAACCAAATTAAGGACATATAAATTGATAAGAATATAAAAAGTGGATGAAATTCCCTGGCAGTCCAGTGGTTAAGACTCCACACTTCCACTGCAGGTGGCACATATTTGCTCCCTGGTCTGGGAAGTGAGATCTGGCATGCCGTGTGGTGCTGTAAAAAAAAAAAAAAAGAAAAAAAAATATATAATATATATACATATTACATATATAAGGCTTCCCTGGTGGTTCAGATGGTAGAGAATCTGCCTGCAACGCAGATGACCCACATTCTATTCCTGGGTTGGGAAGATCCCCTGGAGAAGGGAATGGTTACCCTTTCACAGAATACACTCCAGTATTCTTCCTTCAAGAATTCCAAGGACAGAGGAACCTGGTGGACTACAGTCCATGGGATCACAAAGAGTTGAACACACTGAGTGACTTAAGCACAGCACATGGTGCTACTTTACATGCATTATTTCATTTAATCCTCAAGACAGCTCATTTTGAATATAACATGAGGAGAGGTTTATAGTGGCTAAAGAACTTGCCAAAGATCCCAGTGTGATAAAAAAAGAAAATGTAGTAGAATTTTATCCTAAGGTGTATCCCAATCAGAGCCTTTCCCTCTTCACTTTAAGCCATAATTTTTCAAAAGATAGTATATTAATGTTGATGCCCTTGGGGAGGTTCATAAGCTAAGTAAAATGCATACAAATCCCAAGTTGGACAGGGGAATTCAACAAATTCTGTTTTGAAAATTTGTGTAGGACACCAAATTTCTCTAGAGAACTTATAGATAATCAGGACTCAGTCTCTTTCCATATGAAAGTGAAAAAAACTTAGACAAGCACAAACAAAGCTCCAGTACAAGGCTGATGATGGCAAATTTGATTAAGGATGTTTGCAGTGCTTTGAGGATGTCTAAAGAAGGAAAGAGCATATTCTGTTGAGGGTGCAGGTTGATAGGGGAGAGAAAGAGAGAAAACAATGTCCTTGTTAAATGTGTTGCAGTGTCTTACAAAATGGGCAGGAGTCCAACAAAGGTGATGAGAAAGGAAAGAGAGAAAGGCATTCCTTAAAGAAGAAGGTGGATGAAATGAGGTGCAGAAATCAGTTTACAAATCTCTCAAAGTAGAAACTGGATGGGAGACTGGAGAGAGTTTGGAGCCTAAGTTTTAAAAAGAAAGACTCATATCTTATTGAATAATTTAAGAAAAATGTAGCCTAGAGAAGAAACTCTCAAATACAAACACAATAGCCACGTGCTGTGTGTAACCTGTGATAAAGGGCACAGGTAAGATTACAGGATGCAGGGTACTGAGGAATATGGAATGACTTAGAAGTGATGCTGGTTTTCTTGAAGCACACAATGTTGACTATTAAATCAGTTCAGTTCAGTTCAGTCGCTCAGTAGTGTCTGACTCTTTGCGACCCCATGAATCGCAGCACGCCAGGCCTCCCTGTCCATCACCAACTCCCGGAGTTCACTCAGACTCACGTCCATCGAGTCTGTGATGCCATCCAGCCATCTCATCCTCGGTCGTCCCCTTCTCCTCCAGCCCCCAATCCCTCCCAGCATCAAAGTCTTTTCCAATGAGTCAACTCATCGCATGAGGTGGCCAAAGGACTGGAGTTTCAGCTTTAGCATCATTCCTTCCAAAGAAATCCCAGGGTTGATCTCCTTCAGAATGGCTGGTTGGATCTCCTTGCAGTCCAAGGGACTCTCAAGAGTCTTCTCCAACACCACAGTTAAAACGCATCAATTCTTCGGCGCTCAGCCTTCTTCATAGTCCAACTCTCACATCAATACATGACCACAGGAAAAACCATAGCCTTGACTAGATGGACCTTAGTCGGCAAAGTAATGTCTCTGCTTTTGAATATACTATCTAGGTTGGTCATAACTTTTCTTCCAAGGAGTAAGCGTCTTTTAATTTCATGGCTGCAGTCACCATCTGCAGTGATTTTGGAGCCCCTCAAAATAAAGTCTGACACTGTTTCTACTGTTTCCCCATCTATTTCCCATGAAGTGATGGGACCAGATGCCATGATCTTCATTTTCTGAATGTTGAGCTTTAAGCCAACTTTTTCACTCTCCTCTTTCCCTTTCATCAAGAGGCTTTTTAGCTCCTCTTCACTTTCTGCCATAAGGGTGGTATCATCTGAATATCTGAGGTTATTGATATTTCTCCTGGAAACCTTGATTCCAGCTTGTGTTTCTTCCAGTCCAGCATTTCTCATGACGTACTCTGAATATAAGTTAAATAAACAAGGTGACACTATACAGCCTTGACGTACTCCTTTTCCTATTTGGAACCAGTCTGTTGTTCCATGTCCAGTTCTGACTGTTCCTTCCTGACCTGCATACAGATTTCTCAAGAGGCAGGTCAGGTGGTCTGGTATTCCCATCTCTCTCAGAATTTTCCACAGTTTATTGTGATCCACACAGTCAAAGGCTTTGGCATAGTCAATAAAGCAGAATTAGATGTTTTTTTTCTGGAACTCTCTTGCTTTTTCCATGATCCAGCGGATGTTGGCAATTTGATCTCTGGTTCCTCTGCCTTTTCTAAAACCAGCTTGAACATCAGGGAGTTCACGGTTCACGTATTGCTGAAGCCTGACTTGAAGAATTTTGAGCATTACTTTACTAGCATGTGAGATGAGTGCAATTGTGCCGTAGTTTGAGCATTCTCTGGCATTGCCTTTCTTTGGGATTGGAATGAAAACTGACCTTTTCCAGTCTTGTGGCCACTGCTGAGTTTTCCAAACTTGCTGGCATATTGAGTGCAGCACTTTCACAGCATCATCTTTCAGGATTTGAAACAGCTCAACTGGAATTCCATCACCTCCACTAGCTTTGTTCATAGTGATGCTTTCTAAGGCCCACTTGAGTTCACATTCCAAGATGTCTGGCTCTAGATGAGTGATTACATCATCATGATTATTGGGGTTGTGAAGATCTTTTTTGTACAGTTCTTCCATGTATTCTTGACACCTCTTCTTAATATCTTCTGCTTCTGTTAGGTCCATACCATTTCTGTCCTTTATCAAGCCCATCTTTGCATGAAATGTTAAATAGTATTCAGTTAATACTGATTTGATCAACATTTATTAACTTTATTCAATGCCAGTGGTATGGAAGTCTCTCATAGTAAGTTATGCCAGTGGTAACAACAGCACAACTGTTTCACAAGTCACATTTAAAAATTGAGAACCAGTAGGAAGTAGGGCTCCTGAAAAGGAGGTAGGCACCTTGCTCCACTTGCATGCTGTAGCCACTCGGGGATGGCATAGGTGATGACTCATTTCAGTGTCTGGGGTTGCCCTTTGATGGACAGTCAGAGAATCATTGCTGTTTTGTGCTTCCCCTGAGTCCAGAATCCCACCTCCAGAACACTGATTTAAGCAGAATACAGGAAACAGGGGGTCATAGAGCCAGTATAAAGCAGAAATGTGCCATTCTTTTAGGAATTTTTGAAAGTGAACTTGTAATTGTAATAGAGAATCTTTAAAGCATAATTTATAGAAATATCTTGATTTTGTTGTTTGGTAAATAAAAGCATGTTATGTTAAAATATTTTTCTCAAACAACTATGCATCTCTTCAATGAATTCTGTTTTACATCTCTGGCAGCTCCATACTCAAAAGGGAACTCTATTAATATTATTCTAAATAGAAAGTCTTTAACGTTCATTTTTTTAAGAGACTCAGAAGCTTTTATTAATTCATGATGTGTTGAAAGCTAGCTATGAAATGATAGAAATAAGAAGATTCATGGTATAATTGGCTTCAGATCATTTATGTAATATAGACTATCATGATTTTCTTGATAGTTGTGGCAAATGGGCAATCAAGAGATGTAGACTTAGCAGCTATTTTGTGTAGAGTACTTTACAAGTGACAGTGGGGAAGGGAGAGAAGAATAAAACACAATAAAACACAAGTTCTACCCCAGAGAAGCTTATAAACTAACATAACAGAGAAAAGTGCTTCTGTGTTTAAAATATGACTAACCAACTTTCTCTAAGAGATATGTTAGATTCAAGGGCTTTGGTTGGCACCTTCCCTGCTTCCATTTTAAGTTGTCGAGAGCCCAAAGTGATCTGAACAAAATTTCAAGTGTTCTAGTCAATTATCTTTACTTAATGAAAAAAAAAATGTTATTTACTCATTTACTGAGAAGAAAACAATTCAGTAAGGATTATTTCCCTCTTAGAGGACTGTATCTTTTCTTTTTAATCCTTAATTCATTATAAGTAATGAATGTCAATTAGTAATGTCCTTATAAGTAAAGAATGT
>NW_024070190.1:4184761-4506266 GCF_014754425.2 Oryx dammah | reverse complement strand
AATCCTTAACAGCATTGGTTCACAATTGTTGCTCATCCAAAATGCTAAATAGCGCTGACATAACTTGTGGCAGATAAAGTGAGATACTACTTCACACCAGACCTCCTTATTATAGTTGGAATTATTTCTCAGGTTTTTGATGTTAAGAATTCTATTAAATTGATGCAGAGTTAAGCAACTTAAAGAACTTGTGCCTGTTAAAAAAAAACCTGTAAGATAACAGTGTTAGTTGCCAGGAAAAATAAAACTTTCATGCATTGCAACTGGTTAACCATTCATCTCTGAACTATAGTAAGTTTGTAAATACACCTTTGTAGGATGTCAAATAACTATTTATTGCTAGGTGACATTGAATGTTCCCAATAGCCAGGTTAAGACAGTTACCCCCAAATCCTGCCCCAAATCCTGTTCATCAAAATTTCTCTCCATAATTTAAAGATGCACTGACAGACCTTCCCTATCAACCTCCATCCATATTTGCTCTGTGTGTACCACCTCCCTTCAGTTACTATTATAGTACTACTTAAAACTGACATACCTTAAATTAGTTTGTAGCAGAGCACTTGGGAATGCAGATCGCCACTTGTCAACTGTGTGACCTTAGCAGCTTCTATAACTGCTTTTGACCTTAATTTCTTTATCTTTGAAATGAAAATGATGATATTATATATTCATAGTGTAGTTGTTGAGTAGATTAAGAAATAGAATTCATGTAAATGTATTAATTATATGACTGTATGTCACATAATAAATTCTTGTTTAAGTTCATAATAAGTTTTCATTTAATTCATTTTTTATCTTAATACATGTTTATCAAGCTAGTATATTTTTTAATATTAATACTTATATTTGTGTATTTGACTGTGCTGGGTCTTGGTTGTGGCATGGAGGATCTAGTTCCCTGACCAGGGATTGAACCCAGACCCCCTGCATTGGGAGTGTGAAAGTCCAAGCCACTGGACCATCAGGGAAGTCCCCCAGGTTATTATTTTCATAAGTATTTACTAAATGGATTAAGCTGCATGTTCTATTGGAGGTGTTCAAAGAGGTGGTGAGAATGAACAGATTCCAAGTGGTTCTCCCTTAATGGAGAATACACTCTAAGGGAGAAACAAATGACAAGGACTAATGTGTACTATAACAGGAGTCACAAAGCATTATGATAGCTCAGAGAATACAAATTCCTTTTGCAAGATGCAGACATAGAAAACGGACGTGTGGACACAGCAGGGGAAAGGAGGGTGGGACAAATTGGGAGAGTAGCATTAACATATATACACTACCATGTGTAAATTGACAGCTAGTGGAAACCTGCTGTATAGCACAGGGAGCTCAGCTCAGTGCTCTGTGATGATCTAGAGGCGCGGGATGGGGGTAGGGTAGGAGGGAGGCTCAAGAGGGAGGGCCTATATGTGTACTTATAGCTGATTCACTTTGTACAGCAGAAATGGACACAATATTGTAAAGCAATTATACTCCAGTGATAAAATGAAAAGTAATAACAAAATGCATTTTACAAAAGAAAACAAATTCCTAAAGATGTATTCCTATCATCTTCTTTGACTTGTATGTCA
This sequence comes from Oryx dammah, assembly GCF_014754425.2. Taxonomy (NCBI): domain Eukaryota; kingdom Metazoa; phylum Chordata; class Mammalia; order Artiodactyla; family Bovidae; genus Oryx; species Oryx dammah. The sequence goes on along the minus strand of NW_024070190.1, from coordinate 4,504,692 downwards.
ACACTTCTCAAATCTCAGCAAACACATTCACAAAATATCTTCTAAACTGTGTTCTCTCCCTAGGGAAAACATCACCACACATTAAATATTCTCAGGGTATCATATCCAGAGGCACATGTGTTCACTTGTTCCTTATTAGTCATGTTAATTTTGATCATTATATGAAGGTTCATTTTCTCCACTGACTAGTTATCATGTATCCACCAGGAATGATCTCTATTTGGTAATCTCAAATACTGGACTAAACGTCCTTTACTGTGTCAGTTACTTATTGCCATGATAGATGGCAAATGTGTAAGAGCAAGAAAGACCCACAAGGCAAAACCATCTGCAAGACTCTGCTTAAATCATTCTTGTTAATGCTCCACTAACTAAAGCAAGTCCCATAATGATGCAGAGTCAGTTTAGAAGGCACTACAAAGATACGTGACAGAGGGAAGGGATAGATAAAGAATTAGGGCCACGGATGCAATCAATCTACTATGTATAATGCTAAATTAAGGCTTAATCAATGTAGATGCTGGGCTTCCCTGGTGGCTCAGGTGGTAAAGAATCCACCTGCAATGTGGGTTTAATGCCTGGGTCAGGAAGATCCCCTGGAGGCGGGCATGGCAACCTACTCCAGTACTCTTGCCTGGAGAATCCCCAGGACAGAGGAGCCTGGCAGGCTACAGTCCATGGAATCACAAAGAGTCGGACAAAACTGAGCAACTAAGCACAGCACAGCAAAATGTAGACGCTAAGGGAAATCTTGATATAAATATTTTAAGATAAACAAACTAATGTATTCATACTCTGCAACTGTTCCCTTAATAATTACAACACAATATAAAATACACAATTTAGGGATAGGTGCATTGTTTTATTCCAATTCTTTTTGGTCTTTGGAATTGAAATGGAGCAGGATGCTGTGGTTCTTCCCCTGTCCCCACCCCATTCCTCTGCCTGCCATTTTTCTGTGGAAAAACTTTAGCCAAAGATTAAGTTTAATCAGAGAAATGAAAACAGGCAGAAATGAAGGAAAATAAAGGAGACCAAATAATAATAGTTCAGTCATTAAGCATAGTCAAGGACCTTTAGTTCCTTCTCAAGGGACATAATATACTGAGCCATATCCTGTGAGCTGTCTTATAGATACTGAAACACTCGGTGAGGAAGTTAACTATATGGTGACCAGACTGTAGCCATAACACAAGCTGCCACAATTCCAAGAACTTGCCTTAAGGAAATGGAAACCAACAGACCCTGGAATTGAACGTTAATTGTACCTAAAACAATCAAGATGATGCTGGTCAGACCACCGATGACCATTTCAAGATGACTGTTGGAGCAGACTGTGTTGTTTCTGCACTAAGCGCGGGCAGCTGCGACTGGTGCACTAAGCACGGCCAAGAGGAGCAACCCCACGTCCGAGGTCAGGGGCAGAAGCCGGGAGGATCCCATGCCCGAAGGGTGGTGGCCAAGAGGAGTTACCTCACTCAGCAGTGGCCACAGGACTGGAAAAGGTCAGTTTGCATTCCAATCCCAAAGAAAGGCAATGCCAAAGAATGCTCAAACTACTGCACAATTGCACTTATCTCACACGCTAGTAAAGTAATGCTCAAAATTCTCCAAGCCAGGCTTCAGCAATACATGAACGGTGAACTCCCTGATGTTCAAGCTGGTTTTAGAAAAGGCAGAGGAACCAGAGATCGAATTGCCAACATCTGCTGGATCATCGAAAAAGCAAGAGAGTTCCAGAAAAACATCTATTTCTGCTTTATTGACTATGCCAAAGCCTTTGACTGTGTGGATCACAATAAACCGTGGAAAATTCTTCAAGAGATGGGAATACCAGACCACTTAACCTGCCTCTTGAGAAATCTGTATGCAGGTCAGGAAGCAACAGTTAGAACTGGACATGGAGCAGACTGGTTTCAAATAGGAAAAGGAGTACATCAAGGCTGTATATTGTCACCTTGCTTATTTAACGTATATGCAGAGTACATCACGAGAAATGCTGGACTGGAAGAAACACAAGCTGGCATCAAGATATCTGGGAGAAATATCGATAACCTCAGATATGCAGATGACACCATCTTTATGGCAGAAAGTGAAGAGGAGCTAAAAAGCCTCTTGATGAAAGTGAAAGAGGGGAGTGAAAAAGTTGGCTTAAAGCTCAACATTCAGAAAACGAAGATCATGGCATCCGGTCCCATCACTTCATGGGAAATAGATGGGGAAACAGTGGAAACAGTGGCAGACTTTATTTTTTTGGGCTCCAAAATCACTGCAGATGGTGACTGCAGCCATGAAATTAAAAGACGCTTACTCCTTAGAAGGAAAATTATGACCAACCAGATAGCGTATTCAAAAGCAGAGACATTACTTTGCTGACTAAGGTCCTTCTAGTCAAGGCTATGGTTTTTCCTGTGGTCATATATGGATGTGAGAGTTGAACTGTGATGCTTTTGAACTGTGGTATTGGAGAAGACTCTTGAGAATCACTTGGACTGCAAGAAGATCCAACCAGTCCATTCTGAAGGAGATCAGCCTTGGGATTTCTTTGGAAGGAATGATGCTAAAGCTGAAACTCCAGTACTTTGGCCACCTCATGCGATGAATTGACTCATTGGAAAAGACCCTGATGCTGGGAGGGATTGGGGGCAGCAGGAGAAGGGGACAACAGAGGATGAGATGGCTGGATGGCATCACTGACTCAATGGATGTGAGTCTGAATGAACTCTGGGGATTGGTGGTGGACAAGGAGGCCTCGTGTGCTGAGATTCCTTGGGTCACAAAGAGTCGGACACGACTGAGCGACTGAACTGAACTGTTATGTTTCTGCATGTAACCCCCTTCCTCAGCCTTTAAAAGCTCTTGCTGGCTGACTCTCAGTTGGAGGATGTCCGCCTTAGGACAGGTGTCTATCCCTGCCCCACACACCACCACCTCCCACTATTGCAGGAGCGAACTGAAAGCAAACTTCCCACTAACCTTGCCTATTTAATAAATTTTGAGTAGAGAAGAGCTAGACCCTGGTTCTGTAACAGATCTATTTAATCATTTATTAGTATTTTCAAACATTAGATGCTAAATTTCTGGTGTGATATTGACTACAACGATGGAGCAGATACAAATTAATCATTTCAGAATTTATACTTGCACTTAGAAATTTCCACTGAACTGTTTTTTATATAGGATTCTACATAAAACAATAGTAACAATGTAATAGACTGTGATAGACCAACTTCCATAAAACATGATTGTTATCAGTTCTACGATACCCCTTTTAGAAGACATGACCTTGATGTCTCATGGTAAACTATAAGAAGACAAACTTTATATAGCAAATTTACAGATATTATCCTTGTGTAAAATGCCACAAAATGAGCTATGCAGCTTATTTCCTCAAAATGTTCTAAAAACCCTTCATTTGGGACCAAAATTTAAATAGCTTATAGGGACATCCTTTCCTCCAATAAAACTTTTGTCATTGCTTCACCTTTCACTGAATAAATCGATAGGAATGACCTAGATCACTGGAACTGAAGCCCTACTTATAATATCAATGCCTCACAAAGCTCTGCTCAAATGAAGATTTGATAAGAACTGATGGAAACTGACTGGCTGCCCTTGGGCATTCACTCCCTACATTTTTTTCTGAGCAAATGTAAAACTTTTGAGACTGCTTCCAGCTATTGTTTCTTTACCTTGAGGGTTTATCCTCTCAAGGGCTTATAATCCTTACTACAGAAATTATCTGAAGGAATGATAGCAATTAAAATTGACAATGGGAGTGCTGAGGTGTCAGGCTCTCTCCATTGGGGTTCATTCCCTTTCCTCTATTTAAGTTGGCTTTGGGGCATGATAAGGGTATGGGATTAAGAGACATGAGCAACTATGTGCAAAATAAATGTGCAGCAAGGATATACTGTACAGCATAGGGGAAAAGAGCCATTATTTGTAATAATTTTAAATAGGGTATAATCTATAAAAATATTGAATCACCATGTTGTAAACTGGAAACTAATATTGTAAATCAACTATATTTCAATAAAAGTAAACTAAAATATAAAAAATAAATGGGCTTTTCTCCAATGTGCTTGTGTGTGCTAAGTCGCTTCAGTTGTATCAAGGCCTTTGCAACCCTTGAGATTGAAGCCCACTGGCTCTTCTGTGCATGGGATTCTCCAGGCAAGAATACTGAGATGGGTTGTCATGCCCTCCTCCAGGGGATGTTCCTTACCTAGGGATTGAACCCACATTTCTTAAGTCTTCTGCATTGGAAGGTGGGTCTTTATTACTGGCACCACCTGGGAAGCCCTTTTCTCCAATATGTAATACCAAATAGGACAGAATATCTACACGTCCATGCCCCTGCAGAGCATAAACTCAAAGGTCAATATAATTGCAAAAGAGGAAAACAATAGAATGGGAAAGACTAGAGATCTCTTCAAGAAAATTAGAGATACTAAGGGAATGTTTCATGCAAATATGGGCACAATAAAGGACAGACATGGTATGGCCCTAACAGAAGCAGAAGGTATTAAGAAGAGGTGGTAAGCATACACAGAAGAGCTTTAAAAAAAGATCTTCATGACTCAGGTAACTACGATGGTGTGATCACTCACCTAGAGCCTGACATCCTGGAGTGTGAAGTCAAGTGGGCCTTAGGAAACATTGCTAAGAACAAACCTAGTGGAGGTAATGGAATTCCAGGTGAGCTATTTCAAATCCTAAAAGATGATGCTGTGAAAGTCCTGCACTCAACATGCCAGCAAATTTGGAAATCCCAAAAATGGCCACAAGATTGGAAAAGGTCAGTTTTCATTCCAATCCCAAAGAAAGGCAATGCCAAAGAATGTTCAAACTACTACACAATTGCACTCATCTCACATGCTAGCAAAGTAACGCTGAAGATTCTTCAAGCTAGGCTTCAACAGTATGTGAAGTGAGAACTTCCAGATGTACAAGCTGAATTTAGAAAAGGCAGAGGAACCTGAGATCAAATTGCCAACATCCACTGGGTCACAGAAAAAGTAAGAGAATTCCAGAAAAAATATCTACTTCTACTTCACTGACTACAGTAAAGCCTCTGACTATGTAGATCACAACAAACTGTGGAAGATTCTTAAGGAAATGGGAATACCAGACCACCCTACCTGCCTCCTGTGAAACCTGTATGCAGGTCAAGAAGCAACAGTTAGAACTGGACATGGAACAATGGACTGGTTCAAAACTAACAAAAGACTATGTCAAGGTTGTATATTGTTACCCTGCTTATTTAACTTATATGAAGGGTACATCATGTGAAATGCCAGGCTGCAGTGTACATTATGTAAAATGCCAGGCTGGATGAAGCACACACTGGAATCAGAATTGTGGGGAGAGAAATATCAATAACATCAGGTATGCAGATGACACCAGCCTTATGGCAGAGCCTCTTGATGAAGGTGAAAGAGGAGAGTGAAAAAGCTGGCTTAAACCTCAACATTCATAAACTAAGATCATGGCATCCAGTCCTAGCACATCTTGGCAAATAGATGGGGGAACAATGGAAACAGTGACAGGCTTTACTTTCTTGGGTTCCCAAATCACTGCAGATGGTGACTGCAACCGTGAAATTAAAAGACACTTGCTCCCTGGAAGTAAAGCTATGGCAAACCTAGACAGCATTTTAAAAAGCAGAGATATTACTTTGAGGACAAACGTCCATATAGTCAAAGTTATGGTTTTACCAGTAGTCTTGTATGGATATGAGAGCTGGACTATAAAAAAGGCTGAGCACCAAAGAACTGGTGCTTTCAAACTGTGGTACTGGAGAAGATTCTTGAGAGTCCCTTGGACAGCAAGGAGATCAAAACAGTCAATCCTAAAGGAAATCAACCCTGAATATTCATCGGAAGAACTGATCCTGAAGCTGAAGCTCTCATACTTTGGCCACCTGATGAGAAGAGCTGACTCATTGGAAAAGACCTTGATGCTGGGAAAGATTGAAGGTAATAGGAAAAGGGGACGACAGAGAATGAGATGGTTGGATGGCATCACTGACTCAATGGACATGAGTTTGAGCAAACTCCAGGTGATGGTGAAGGACAGGAAAGCCTAGCATGCTGCAGTCCATGGGGTCAAAAATCAGACAGGAATGAGGGACTGAATAACTTCAACAACAAAAAAGTGAGACAATGCTTATATCAGTCAGAATGGGAAAGGTTTTTATGGGATAGTAAAAACTACAGAAATCTCCATCATGCAAAAGCATTAAATGCTGTTGGTCACTCATGTTACATGAGGAGCATGTGTTGGTGAGGGCGGTGGTGGGGGAAGTGAGGAGAGAGGCTCTTTTCCTCTTGTTCACAGACCTAAGCTGATGAAGCCATCTTCCATTTGCACCAGTTGAAACACAGGATATCTTGGTCACTAAAGAAGACAAAAACAGGACTGGATAATGAAGTACTGGCAATCATCCTGAAACAGACATATGTACCTTCTACTCATTTCATTCTCCAGCACTAAATACATGGTTCTGTCTACCTTTAATGGTATGGAAAAATGTGAACTCTTCAACATCTAGAAAAAAGAAGAGAGCTAAATGTGGGAAAACACTGCTAATACTTACCACAAACTCATTCAAATAAAGACTTTAAGAACTGACAAATCAAACTTTTAAGATAAGTAACCAAACACACGCAAAGAAGAAAAATATTAAGATTATGACAAAGGATACAAGAAAAAAACTTAAGATTATGATACAAGAAAATCATAAATAAAAGAACTATGTGAAAATATCAAGTCTGAGAAATTTCATAGTTGACATAAAAATGCTGTAAATGAGATAAATGGTAGCTTGATATGTAATTACTTACTGTGTTAGAAGACCAGATCAAGGACTTCCTTTAAAAAGTGTCATGGGAGGAATACATAGACAAAAATAAATGAAGTCTTGCTAAAGACTTGTCTTATTAGGAGGAATATAAAGATATTGATAAATCTAAATAATCAATAAACTCACATGGGTTTTAAGTTATAAGCTACTACTGTAAGAACTAAAATATAATATACAACTTTTAAACAAGCAGCATATTAAATGACTCATCAGACAGAAAACAGAAATAAAGAAATGATAAAATTAGTATTATTAAATGAAATGTGAATAACATAAGTTAGTATAACAATATCTGTAATAAAAATTAACAGGTTAAACTCACCAGTTAAAACACAGAGATTCTTAGGTTAGCTTAAAATACATAAGAACCAACAGAGACACACAAAGGGGCAAAAACACAGACAGGTTGAAGCAAGAACAAAACTGGAATATTGGTGACAAGATGTCTTAATGAAATGACATAAAAGCTGACTCTGAATGGCCACAGTGTATGAAACTGGTATCTTGCATTAATATTTTCCCCAGATATTTCAAATGTGGAGGTGGCTCTCAGTCGTCCTATTATGAAATGCCTGTTAAGGCTCTTTCCCCTTTGTTTACCCATAGGCTCATGAACAACATGCATCTGGTGAAAGGGAGAGAAATTATCCGCTGTAAACTTAACTCCATTATTAGGTATGTGCATGGCTGATTCAGTTTGCTGTACAGCAAAAGGGAACACAACATTGTAAATCGACTATATGTCAACAAAAATTAACTAAAACAAAAACAAAAACTCAACTCCATGGACTTTCCCTCACCGAAGATGAACTGGCTACCATTGTTATTGATTTGCAATCTGCAAAGAGCAGAGACAAATGCTGAGCCCCTAGCATCACACTTAGTAGTGACCAGGCTCCCATTTGAGGGCAGTTGCTTATATGGGGTGAAGGGGAAAACAATTTTCCTCCACAAAGGGGAGAATGTGTTTCACTACTTCAAGTTTCACTAATTCTAGATATGGAATTGCTTTGCTTTACCAACAGTAATTTGGCTGACATGACCATCTGCAGATTAACTGAATTCCTTATTCACCATCACAACACCTCACACAACAATTCTGACTAAGGAATTTGTTTTATGAAGAAATAAACGAGACAACTGGTTAACAATCCCGGGATTCTATGACCTTCTCAAGTCTTATAAGCAGGAAACAGTTGAACTAATTAAATATTTAGTTTTTTTCAAGTTGTGGTGTTGTTCTACAAGAAAAAAATATATGCTTCTATAAGCAACTTACTATTTTTTTGAGTAACAGTAAGTTACATGTGACAGAAAGTGAAGAGGAACTAACGAGCCTCTTGATGAACATGATAGAGGAGAGTGAAAAAGCTGGCTTAAAACCCAACATTCAGAAAGGAAGATCATGGCATCTGGTCCTATCTCTTCATGGCAAATAGATGGGAAAACAATGGAAACAGTGACAGACTTTTTTCTTGGGCTCCAAAATCACTGCAGATAGTGACTGCAGCCATGAACTTAAATATGCTTGCTCCTTGGAAGAAAAGCTATGACAAACCTAGATAGTGTATTCAAATACAGAGACATCATTCTGCTGACAAAGGTCCGTATAGTCAAAGCTATGGTGTTTGCATGGATATGAGAGTTGGACCATAAAGGCTGAGTGCCAGTGCAGAAGAATTCGGAAGACTCTTGAGAGTCCCTTGGATAGCAAGGAAATCAAAACAGTCAATCCTAAAGGAAATCAACCCTGAATATTCATTGGAAGGACTGATGCTGAACTGAAGTTCCCATACTCTGCCCACTTAATGCAAAAAGCTGACTCATTGGAACAGACTCTGATGCTGGGAAAGACTGAAGGCAATAGTAGAAAGGGACAACAGAGGATAAGATGATTAGATGGCATCACAGACTCAATGGACATGAGTTTGAACAAGCTCCAAGCGATGGTAAAAGACAGGGAAGCCTGGTGTGCTATAGTCCATGGGATCACAAACAGCTGAACATGACTTAGCAACTGAACAACAACAACAACAGAAGTTGCACAACAAAAAAAGTTGCTTGCAAAGAGCATACACTGAACTCATGGGTTCTTGTTAAGAGCACACACTAAACTCATCAGTCCAGAAACTGAAGGTTAGATGTAGAAGTGACAAGTTTCCTTTTTATATATCTTGAGCAGCTCATAAAATTTTTGCTTTTTATCCTATTAATTAGGACTAAGTTCCCAGAAAAAACAACAACAGCAACAACAAACTTCCACTGCAGGATATACAACAGTTGCACTGAACTGGAGATTAAGACCACTACCTGGACATTTTGACGCCTTATGCCACTGAATCAATAGGCACAAACAGTGTTTACTCTTTTGGCAGGGACTATTACCTCTGAATATCAAGGGGAAACTGCCACTATACAATGGGCACAGTGAAAATAATGAAGTTATCCTCTAGAATTCCTCCTGATATTTCTATGTCCAGTGGGCAGAGTATGTTCTTAGTCGTTCAGTTGTGTCTGACTCTTTACGAGCCCATGGACTGTAGCCTGCCAAGCTCCTCTGTCCATGGGGATTCTCCAGGCAAGAATACTGGAGTGGCTTGCCATGCCCTCTTCCAGGGGGTCTTCCCAACCAAGGGATTGAACCCAGGTCCCCCACATTGCTGGCAGATTCTTTACCGTCTGAGGCACCAGGGAAGCCCAAAATTTAATAGTAGCCCACAGCAATCTGGTAGTAGAACCACTACAGACTCAGAATCTTCAACAATAAAAACCTGGGTTACCCCACAAGTAAAGATCTGTAACCAAAAGAGAGGTAGGCTAAAGCCAAAGAAACATGTATTGGGTAGTAGAGGAATAAAGTTATAAACACCAATTATCTTCTCTTTACCAGTAACAGAAGCAAGAATTATAAATAACTAGTTAGATTTCTTTCCTTGTTTTAATTAAAAATATAGTTTGATTTATTCATAAATTTCTGAGCATCTAGTGTGTGACTGACAGTATTCCAGGTATTAGAGATATAGCTCAGAGCACAGCAAAATCTCCCCTCATGACACTTAATTCTAGTGAGACTGACAAACTATTGGGCTTCCCTGGTGGCTCAGATGGTAAAGAATCTGCCTGCGATGCAGGAGACCTCGGTTCGACCCCTGGGTCATGGAAGACCCCCTGGAGAAGAGAACGGCAACTCATTCCAGTATTCTTGCCTGGAGAATTCCATGGACAGAGGAGCCTGGATGGCTATAGTCTAGGGAATCACAGTCTGACACACCTGAGTGACTAACAGTTTGACAAAATATAAGTGACCAAACAAATGGGTACAAAATTTACTGTGAGGTAGTAATACGTGCCAGGAAAGGAAGAAACTGTGTTTGCTGATCTGTGTTTCCCTGTTTAATGGCTCCTTAATTTGTTTCATCAATAAGAAAACACTCAAGATTTTATGAGTTTCTATGATTCACCAAGAAGAATAAATGAATGTTTATCTGCACACACATACACACACACGACTCTTTAAAGATTTCTTAAAATGTAAATTATTTCAATCATTTGATGCCTTCAAACTCTTTAAGAAGCTAGTCTCAGTCCAGCAGGAAATAAAGAAGCCATCAAACTTCAGTCATGAGGAAACTCATTAAGTAATTCATTTTGTTTTATGCTCTTACACATCAATCTTCTCTGAAGATCCATTAAGATTTAATCCAAAAATTCATTCTCAAAGGAAGGTATATGGACTTCAGAGCACAGAAAATATCAAGGTTACCATTAGGAAAATATATCATCTCTAAAATATGGAGCTTTGTTAATTTGGCATTTTAAATCTCTCTTTTATCCATCAGTATTGAAATGAGTTTGAAGGGCTGGAATGTGCACTGCACTAAACCACTGGATTTTTTAAACTCCAATACATCTCATTGAACTTTTACAAGTTCACTGTTATATTGAACTGTTTTTCAACGCTCATTACCAGGTATATCTCCATTCATTGATTTCTTTTTGTTTTTGGCCTCTATCTTTTCTAAGTCATCAGAAGTAATTCAACAAATGGAGAAAGTAGCATTGATATATATACACTATCTTGTGCAAAATAGATAACTAGTGATAAGTTGCTATATAACACAAGGAGCTCAGCCTGGCGCTCTGTGATGACCTAGAGGGGTGACTCAGGGGGAGGGAAGGGAAGCTCAGGAGGGAGGTGATATGTCTATAATTATGGCTGAACTTCATTGCTGTATGGCAGAAACCAACATAATATTGTAAAGCAATTTTCCTTTAATTAAAGAGTAAATTTAAAAAGAAGTAATTAAATGAGGTGTTATGGCACTTTAAGAATAATGGGTTGAATGTATATCTATTGCTATTTTCTTCCAGGAGACTTTTCAAAAGTAAATTTTAAAGAATGCATAAAATGAAGTGAAAAGTGAAGGTCTCTCGGTCGTGTCCGACTCTGTGACCCTATGGACTATACAATCCATGGAATTCTCCAGGCCAGAATACTGGAGTGGGTAGCTGTTCCCTTCTCCAGGAGATCTTCCCAACCCAGGGATCAAACCCACATCTCCCACATTGCAGGCAGATTCTACACCAGCTGAGCTACAAGGGAAGCTCAAAGAAAGGATAGGCAAAGTGAAATCTACAGCACGTGTTTCCTTAAACCTCTTCTTTACAAGAGGAATTGTAATTTTGTTGAGCAGTTAACAGTTTCTCAGAAAACATGGGTGGACTGAGAAACTTTTATTAAATCTACTGATGTTGATTATTCTTACTAATTTTCAAACTCAATTTTTTTGCTATACAATTATAGCAGGGTATAGAGTTGAAGAATGATCTCTGAATATGACAGTGAATGAAGAAATGCATATTAAACTTTCTAATAATATTTTTTTGATTTCTTTTTCTTTCCTTTTATTTTTCTTTCTCAAATTTCAACCTATACTTTCTAAAGAAGTAAGCAACAATGGAAAATAACTGTTATTTCTAATTACCTATGGAGAAGAAAAGATCATCCAAAGCACATAAACTTCTCACAACAGAATTCAAATATTTTGAACCAAGAATTGAGTTTTGAATCACTACTCAGAAACCTGATGAAGAGTAAGCACACCTCAACTAGGCGTTCAAAATGGACAAAGTACAGTTCAGTTCAGTCACTCAAACGTATCTGACTCTTTGCGACCCCATGGACTGCAGCATGCCAGGCTTCTTGGTCCATCTCCAACTCCCGGAGCTTACTCAAACTCATGTCCATCGAGTTGGTGATGCCATCCAGCCATCTCATCCTCTGTTGTCCCCTTCCCCTCCTGCCTTCAATGTTTCCCAACATCAGGGTCTTTTCCAGTGAGTCAGTTCTTCACATCAGGGAGCCAAAGCATTGGAGTTTCAGCTTCAGCACCAGTCCTTCCAATGGATATTCAGGACTGATTTAGGATGGACTGGTTGGATCTCCTTGCAGTCCAATGGACTCTCAAGAGTCTTCTTCAACACCACAGTTCAAAAGCATTCATTCTTTGGCACTCAGCTTTTTTAATAGTCCAGCTCTCACATTCACACATGACTACTGGAAAAACCATAGCTTTGACTAGATGGACACTTGTTGGCAAAATAATGTCTCTGTTTTTTAATATGCTGTCTAGGTGGGTCATAACTTTTCTTCCAAGGAGCAAGAATCTTTTAATTTCATGGCTGTAATACCCATCTACAGTGATTTTGGAGCCCCCCAAAATAAAGTCTGTCACTGTTTCCATTGTTTCCCCATCTATTTGCCATGAAGTGGAATTCCATGAAGATGGGAATACCAGACCACCTGACCTGCCTCTTGAGAAATCTGTATGCAGGTCAGGAAGCAACTGTTAGAACTGGACATGGAACAACAGACTGTTTCCAAATCAGGAAAAGAGTATGTCAAGGCTGTATATTGCCACCCTGTTTATTAAACGTATATGCAGAATACATCATAAGAAATGCTGGTTTGGATGAAGAACAAACTGGAATCAAGAGTGCCGGGAGAAATATCAATCACCTCAGATATGCATATGACACCACCCTTATGGCAGAAAGTGAAGAAGAACTAAACAGCCTCTTGATGAAAATGAAAGAAGAGAGTGAAAAAGTTGGCTTAAACCTCAACATTCATAAACTAAGATCATGGCGTCCAGTCCCATCACTTTATGGTAAATAGATGGGGAAATAATGGAAACAGTGACAGATTTTATTTGGGGGGGCTCCAAAATCACTGCTGGCATATTGAGTGCAGCACTTCACAGCATCAACTTTCAGGATTTGAAATAGCTCAACTGGACTTCCATCACCTCCACTAGCTTTGTTCATAGTGATGCTTTCTAAGGCCCACTTGACTTTACATTCCAGGATGTCTGGCTCTAGGTGAGTGATCACACCATCGTGATTATCTTGGTCTTGAAAATCTCTTTTGTACAGTTCTTCTGTGTATTCCTGCCACCTCTTCTTAACATATTCTGCTTCTGTTGGGTCCAGACCATTTCTGTCCTTTATTGAGCCCATCTTTGCATGAAATGTTCTCTTGCTGTCTCTAACTTTCTTGAAGAGATCTCTAGTTTTTCCTGTTCTTTTCTTTTCCTCTATTTCTTTGCATTGATCACTGAGGAAGGCTTTATCTCTTCTTGCTATTCTTTGGAACTCTGCACTCAGACGCTTATATCTTTCCTTTTCTCCTTTGCTTTGTGCTTCTCTTCTTTTCACAGCTATTTGTAAGGCCTCCTCGGACAACCATTTTGCTTTTTTGCATTTCTTTTCCATGGCGATGGTCTTGATCCCTGTCTCTTGTACATGTCATGAACCTCTTTCCATAGTTCATCAGGCACTCTATCTATCAGATCTAGTCCCTTAAATCTATTTCTCACTTCCACTGTATAATCATAAGGGATTTGATTTAGGTCATACCTGACTGGTCTAGTGGTTTTCCCTACTTTCTTCAATTTAAGTCTGAATTTGGCAGTAAGAAGTTCATGATCTGAGCCAGCAGTGGCCACAGGACTGGAAAAGGTCAGTTTTCATTCCAATCCCAAAGAAAGGCAATGCCAAAGAATGCTCAAACTACTGCACAATTGCACTCATCTCACATGCTAGTAAAGTAATGCTCAAAATTCTCCAAGCCAGGCTTCAGCAATACATGAATCGTGAAATTCCAGATGCTCAAGCTGGTTTTAGAAAAGGCAGAGGAACCAGAGATCAAATTGCCAACATCTGCTGGATCATGGAAAAAGCAAGAGAGTTCCAGAAAAACATCTCTTTCTGCTTTATTGACTATGCCAAAGCCTTTGACTGTGTGGATCACAATAAACTGTGGAAAATTCTGAAAGAGATGGGAATACCAGACCACCTGACCTGCCTCTTGAGAAATCTGTATGCAAGTCAGGAAGCAACAGTTAGAACTGGACATGGAACAACAGACTGGTTCCAAATAGGAAAAGGAGTACATCAAGGCTGTATATTGTCACCCTGCTTATTTAACTTATATGCAGAGTACATCATGAGAAACGCTGGGCTGGAAGAAACACAAGCTGGAATCAAGATTGCCGGGAGAATTATCAGTCACCTCAGATATGCAGATGACATCACCCTTATGGCAGAAAGTGAAAAGGAACTAAAAAGCCTCTTGATGAAAGTGAAAGAGGAGAGAGAAAAAGTTGGCTTAAAGCTCAACATTCAGAAAACGAAGATCATGGCATCCGTACCCATCACTTCATGGGAAATAGATGGGGAAACAGTGGAAACAGTGTCAGATTTTATTTTTCTGGGCTCCTAAATTGCTGCAGATGGTGACTGCAGCCATGAAATTAAAAGATGCTTACTCCTTGGAAGAAAAGTTATGACCAATCTAGGCAGCATAGTGAAAAGCAGAGACATTACTTTGCCAACAAATGTCAGTCTAGTCAAGGCTATTGTTTTTCCAGTGGTCATGTATGGATGTGAGAGTTGGACTGTGAAGAAAGCTGAGCGCTGAAGAATTGATGCTTTTAAACTGTGGTGTTGGGTAAGACTCTTGAGAGTCCCCTTGGACTGCAAGGAGATCCAACCAGTCCATTCTGAAGATCAACCCTGGAGTTTCTTTGGAAGGAATGATGCTGAAGCTGAAACTCCATTACTTTGGCCACCTCATGCGATGAGTTGACTCATTGGAAAAGACTCTGATGCTGGGAGAGATTTGGGCAGGAGGAGAAGGGGACGACAGAGGATGAGATGGCTGGACGGCAATACTGACTCGATGGACGTGAATTTGAGTAGACTCTGGGAGTTGGCGAAGGACAGGGAGGCCTGGTGTGATGCGATTCATGGGGTCGCAAATAGTCGGACACCACTGAGCGACTGAACTGAACTGAACTGAAAATCACTGCAGATGGTGACTGCAGTTATGACAAAGCACAAAGGAAGACAAAGGAACCAACGGTTCCCAGGGACTAGAGCACTAGAGGGTGCTGTTAAATTCAACAGAAGCCAGTTTGGGCTCTATCATACTTACTGTCTTCTCGTTTATCCTTGAATCCTTCTCATGCTTTTTTTTTTTTTTTTTTTAAATTCAAGATCATTTGATTTTACATTTCATGTCCATGTTGCTATACTGGTCATGTTGTTGTAGATAACAGGCAGCATAGGGTCTGAAGGAGAACCTTACACTTGTTTGCAGCTTAGATTTGGCAGTCAGCAATACTAGCCTTCAGCAAAATTGAAAGAGTAATCTTGTGTTTTCACAATTTATGCCATATTTCCCTTCTTCTTTCTCTTTTCTCCCTTTCCACTTGTCAATGAATATTTGCTCTTCTCCTGTTCCCTTTGCCATTTTCTAGCTATCCACAATCTTATTAAAGTGTCTATACTCAAGTTTCTTTGCTCCAAAATCACTCCTATTTTACCTTATCACTTCATTAAGAGAAGAATAATTCAATATATTATTTACAGAAAACTGTCTGACTAAATTACATGTCATTAACATGTGAAAGAGTTTGGTTAGATTTGCAGTAATGAGTTTTGAGGAGTACCTATTAAGTACAGAATATCTCACTATATAAGCAAATTAATTTGAGGCATGAGCATATTTCTATAACATTTTCACAACCTTAAGTCAGAAATAAGGCAGTGGGTTCCTTCACCTGTAAGTAAATTTAATCTACTTCAGAAGCATAAAAATATAACATATTTATCAGACTAGAAACCAAACAATAGACGTAAAATTCTTGAATTTTTCAAGAAAAATTTGTTTTCAAATTCTCTTTGAATTTTTCAGATGACAGAGTGGATAGGAATCTCAATCTATATCCTCGGGGGGGGGGGGGGCGTGTGATAAATAGGGATTTCCTTTTTTTTTTTTAAGTTCAACTTACCTCAGATTTTCAGGCTTCATCTTTCACTAATGAACCTGTACTGTCAGGAAATTCAATCTTAGTCAATTCACTCTATTCTTCAATGTTTGTTTTTCACTGAGGTCATGATCTTAGCACTGGACGTGAGAGGACCCTGGTGTGGTCTGAGGAAACCTAGTCCCACCACGCCTTGAATTTACCCAAAGCCTTGAGGTCGTCTGCTTCTAGGCCACCACTGGGGAAGATAAATCTTTGGTTGGACTGGTGACATGTGCGTTAGGTTGCAGTCTCCCTAAGTGCACTACACAGGCATCCTTGCTAGAGGTCATCACATTACCACTGCCTGGGATCAGGATGGGGAAAAAGATATATAGAAATAAGAGGATTATGTTCTAGGTTACAAAAACGTTTTACTGATCGCAATTGAAGTCTGTATGGAGAATATTTTCAAAGCATCACTGAATCAAATAAAATGTCAGTAAACAAAAGACATGTCAAAATCACAAATATTTTCAAACAAATTTGTAAATAATGAATTAAAGACAAAATATAGCAAGGAAAATTATAAAAATAATTTTAATTAAATGATAGTGAAAATAAAACATATCAAAATTTTGAAGATGCAGCAAAAGCAGAACTGCAGAGAAATTTATAACAAAAATTTATAATTTAAAAGAAGAGAAACCCCAAATCAATAGCATAAGGTTATATTTGAAGCAGCTAGAGGGAAAAAAAGGACAAAATAAATACAAAGTGATTTGAAGAAAGGAAATATAAAGATAAGAACAGAAATCAGCAAAATAAGGAACAGAGAATTTAAGCAAAAAGCTGATTTTTAAAAAGAGCAATAAAATGTATAAATCTCTAGATGCACTGATCAAGAAAGGAAAGAGAGCATAAATCATCATATTATGTAAAAGCAAGTTATCACCTAATATCCTTCATGAGTAGAGTATTAAAGAATATCATGAAAAATATGCCAACACTGGCAAACCTTGGTGAAATGAACAAATCGCCTGAAAAACACAGTTTACTGAAATTGACATAAGATGCAACAAATTTGAAGAGCTCTATGTTTATTAAAAACAGTGAATTTTGTTACCTCAAACCTCCCCTAAAGAAAATGCTATACTCTAATATCATTAGTATATTTTATCAGTCAAGAAAAACAGCAATAATACCACCAATCAAGTACAAACTCTTTCAAAAAGTAAAGGAAAAAAGAACTCTGCTGAACTCATTTTAAGAACCCAACGTATCCTGATACTGAACATTGACAAAATAATAAAGACTGCTATCACAGAAGTATAGGCTTCCCAGGTGGCGGTGCCAATGCAGTGGACGTAGAAGACGCAGGTCCAATTCCTGGGTCAGGAAGATCCCCTAGAGGAGGGCATGACAACCCACTCCAGTATTCTTACCTGAAGAATCCCATAGACAGAGGAGCCTGGTGGTTTATGGTCCACAGATTCAGAGTCGGACACAACTGAAGCAACTTAGCATACATGAACACAGAAGTAGACACTCAAGGAGTTCCAGGAAATTTTAGTGAGTGATGATATAATGTGAAGTGAAGTGAAGTCGCTCAGTCGTGTCCGACTCTTTGGGACTCCGTGGACTGTAGCCTACGAGGCTCCTTCGTCCATAGGATTTTCCAGGCAAGGGTACTGGAGTGGGTTGTCATTTCCTTCTCCAGGGGATCTTCCCAACCCAGGGATTGAACCCGGGTCTCCTGCATTTCAGGCAGACGCTTTACTGTCTTGAGCCACCAGGGACTGGGGAAGAACAAATCTGACTCCATATTAGATCTGTTTCTTTTAATCTTTGTATTCTATTGCTTTTCCTACAAGTTAAGAATATTGGCTACAGTCTGAGATATATAGGATAGCTCCTTCTCAAGGCTCTGACCCTGAAAGTTATAAAAAGTTTCAGAACAGAGTAACACTCATTGGAGGTTTGCAGAAACATCATGACCTGACCTACTTAGATAGCTACAAGAGCAAAGGATTCTGACACCAAGAAGTTTGCAACCAATCACACTCCTCCAATGAGGGGAGCAAGATGATTCTCTGGGATACATGAGTTCACCATGTTCTTGATCTGCTGACTTTCTGAATTAAGGTGCTATTCCTTGCTCCAGACTGTCATGGAGTGAGAAGAAGAAGTACCATTCCTGGAAGTGGTAATATTTAAATTCTTCTTCTTTGATGGTGGGGAAAGTTGACTGAGGGAAGTAGAGAACTCAGGTGTGCACATTTGTCAAATCATATTAAATTGCATATTTTAAACAACTACAGCTATTCCTGTAATTATACCTCAATAAAGTTGAATGTTTTAATTCAAAAGAAGAATATGGGAATTAAAATGGCACATTGGGGCTGGAAATGGAAAGCAAAGCATTAAGGTTATATTCTCACAATTGAAATAGAAATAACAATGAAACTGACAATGAAAGAGCCAGTTGACACATTGTAGTTGGCTTTTTGAATCATCTGTGGTTCTATAGGTATTACAATCAGTGCTGTCTTTATCCAGGTTGCTGCATGCATGCACCATAAGTCATTTTAGATTGCCTCCTCAGTAGAATATTATTGGCAATTTACCAGTTGTTCTGTGGAGCAGACATCCCTTCTGAATCAGATTACAAGGTGATGCTGCTACTGCTGCAAAGTCGTTTCAGTCGTGTCCGACTCTGTGCGACCCCATAGACAGCAGCCCGCCAGGCTTCTCTGTCCCTGGGATTCTCCAGGCAAGAACACTGGAGTGGGTTGCCATTTCCTTCTCCAATGCATGAAAGTGAAAAGTGAAAGTGAAGTCGCTCAGTCGTGTCCGACTCCTAGTGACCCTATGGACTGCAGCCTACCAGGCTCCTCCGTCCATAGGATTAAGAGGTCCCTTTTCAAATACGATGTTTACACAGGACAGAAGATTTTGGAACTGAAATGCTAGAAATGTCCATAATACTCCTTCAAATGTTCAGTGAGTAATTCCCTAAACAAGGAATCTAGAGTACTTGTACCCACAATCAATGAACTTCTTAAAGCATCTTCATCCAGTAGTCCTTTAGCAAGTTGGTTCTTCTTCATTTTAGTCATAAGGATAACTTTATTGGTGGGTCTCTGCAAGGTTGCACAAGGGCAGCTGTACTCTTCAAATCTGTGTACATTTCTGTATGGGAATTTCACATCAATCTAATAAAAATGCAAAAATTTTCCAAATAATCTTAGTGGTTAGAGATATTTTTGTTTTTTTTCTCATGAAGGGCTTGTGTGTATAATCCATATTTAGATCTCAAAATTTTAAAATCCTTTGAGTTTTTTTGTCATGTTAGATCATTGTTAAAAGCAACAAGGAGTAATATAATATTGTTACATCAGATTTGACAGTCCAGGTATGTTTTAAAGTGAGGAAAGGAAGAATAATACTCTTGCACTTCAAAGAGAGTAATGTCTCTAAAACCCTGGTTTGGTTCTCAGAATCATTTGTCAAGAAATGTGGTTTTAGTGTCCTCATGCATGCATGCTCACTCTGTTGTGTCTGACTCTTTGCAGCTCTGTGAGCTGCAGCCTGCCAGGCTTCTCTGTCCCTGGAATTCTCTAGGCAAGAATACTGGAGGGGGTATCCATTCTGGACTACTCAGGTTCAATTCCTGGGCAGGGGAATGAGATCTCTTTTCAGGACTTCTCACTGCTGTCTCTCTGAGATCAATATTGAAGGCTGTTCTATTCAGACTGTGAGATAGCTAATGAAATAAGAGATTGTGCTCATGTTTTGTAGTTACCCTACCTACCTTTTGAGTCATTTATACTTACTGTGACAAATTCTTACACTTTTTATATTATGTGCAACAAAGATTACTTGAAATATTTTGTAGGATTATAATTTGTTGATCTAAGCTTGATTTCATGCTAATGAAAGCAGCACACAAACTGCTTTGAATGTAGTCATAGTCTGTTCACTTCATGGAGCAACTCAGATAAGCACACTGGTAAAACCCAGAAAACCAAATTAAGGGTGAAAAAAGTGGAGGCAGGGACCGATCAGTTGGTGCTTCAAAAATTGAAAATACATTTCAGCCTTGAAACTGGTCATTTCTGTAGAAGATAGGAAAACGTCCAGGATTTTATTTTCATAGAAAAGGGAAATTTGAAGGCTATAGATCTTTAGCACCCGAGGGGAGCAATTAAAAGTGCCCGTGCTTTGTAGCAATTGCTTGAAGCAATGCCTGTGGCCTGACTGCCCTGGGAGGCTACAAAAGTGAAGTCAATTATTTTGGCTTTCTTACTTTGGAACTTTCTTATATTTTCTCTTGAAGGGCAAGGAGACAATATTTGATATATGTAATAAATGTATTAATTTATTTAACAGACAGATTACCTGTCATAAATTTATCTTTAAAACCGAGCTTCTCTCTTGAGAAACAGACCATTTCTTTCCCCCCATTTGGGAACAGAAAGACTCGGCATTACTGCAGCAAAGCTAGGGTGAAGTTTTATTGTGGAGTTTACTACTAGGTGTATAGATGAGTTGGAGCTGAAGTAACTCATTCTATTATCTAGGAAAAAGAATAGAATTCTGCTAAGGGACAATTTGATAAAAAGAAATCCCATTTCTTTGGAACGTTTGTCCTTCTCTGAGCTGACGTTTGTGCCTGAGATGACAGGCTTTGAGCTGGGCAGCATTTCCCCCTTTTAGCCAGTAACATACACGTCACGAGCCTCAGTAAAATTACATCCCTGCTTGTAGTTTACATTCATCACTGCAAACATATGCTTGACAACTCATATTGTCCAATAGGGCCATTGTCATAAATGACATGTAGGTGTGTGCTAAGTCCCTCCAGTCGGGTCCTACTCTGCGACCCTATGCACCGTAGCCCACCAGGCTCCTCTGTCCTAGGATTCTCCAGGCAAGAATACTGGAGTGGGTTGCTGTGTCCTCCCCCAGGGGATCTTACCAACCCAAGGGTCAAACCCTGTGGCTCCTGCATTGCATGTGGATTCTTTACCACTGAGTCACCAGGGAGGCCCAAATTGTATGTATACACACATGTTTTTTCAGTAACTACAAAAAAATGAAAAAATAATGTTTAATTCTTCAGCTTTGTGATATAACTGACATATCATATTACAGTTTAATGTTAAATATATATATTGAAACTCAAAGTTATAATTACTTAACAAATTGTGTGTGTGTGTGTGTGTGTGTGTGTAGGCACAAGCATATGGAATATGAGGGAGAGTGTTTAATCTTTTGGAGCTGGCATGGGTTCCTCACATCAAGAGATAAGGAAGAAACTGTCTGTCTAAACTGAAAAGATGTAGGCCAGAAAGTAAATTGGAGCCTGTGGGTTTTGGAAATTTACTTTGACAGAATTTTTTTTCGAATAACCTTGTCGTCAAAACTGATTTGATGCAATTAAAATAGAGAGCAAGTATTGTGTAAATCCCCTTATCTATCAATTTAAAACACAGGAGATTTTATATAATTTAATAAACAGAAAAGGGAATGATAAAAGGAACTCAATTAAGAGAATGAATGCTCTTCAACCATTGGCAAGTAATTCTGAGATAATTGAATAATTCTAGAGAGAATGAATGGCAAATTTTAAATTGCAAATCATTTAATGGCATTGCAGAAGAATTGGCAATTGAAAGGAAATTGAGATGAGAGTTATTTGAATGTTTACAAAACTATAAAGTTAACTTCTGGGAAAGAGAATTCACAAGAATATAAAAATATAGACATTTTGCTTCAGTTAGTCCAGTTGCTCAGTCGTGTCCAACCCCACTTTGCGACCCCATGGACTGAAGCACATCAGGCTTCCCTGTCCATCACCAACTCCCAGAGCCTACTCAGACTTGTCCATCACGTCCGTGGTGCTACACAACCATTTCATCTTCTGTCATCCCCTTCTCCTCCTGCCTTCAATCTTTCCCAGCATCAGGTTCTTTCTGATGAGTCGGTTCTTTGAATTAGGTGGCCAAAGCATTTCAGTTTCAGTTTCAGCATCAGTCTTTCCAATGAATATTCAGGACTGATTTCCTTTAGGATGGACTGGTTTGATCTCCTTGCTGTCCAAGGGACTGTCAAGAGTCTTCTCCAACACCACAGTTCAAAAGCATCAATTCTTCGGTGCTCAGCTTTCTTTATAGTCCAAGTCTCACATCCATACATGACTACTAAAAAAAACCATAGCTTTGGCTACACAGACTTTTGTTGGTAAAGTAATGTCTTTGCTTTTTAATATGCTGTCTAGGTTGCTTCAGTGAATATGAACAATATAACACAATAGGTAACAGGGTAGGTTTACTCCAATCATTAAGGCCATGCCTCATTTATCTCCAACTAATATGTTGATTTCCATTTTGTTCTGCTTTGCTTGAGTACCCAGTATAGATTTTTCATTTTCTTTTCTTCACCAAACATATGTGAAACAACTAATCTTGTTTTCCCTGTGAATTTTATCTGCTTTCTAACTTTTTACCTATTTTCATTTTACCTGTCAAATTTCATATTCTCATGGTATCACGCTATATTTTTCCCATATATTTTCTCATGTATTTCAGTTCTTCCTTCAATGTGTGCATTTTAAATGAGCCAATTATGTATAAGACATAGTCAGTTCATTTTACATTTGTTTTACCTAAGTTTAAATATCAAAGTATTTCCTTAAATTATCCAGATATTCTCATCCTGTTGCCTTTTCTTGGTGAAAAAAATAAAAAATTCTCATTTGCACATTCAATGATTAAATTCTATTTTAATGAAAGCCCTTTGAGGGTTTTCAATATATCAACATGGATTTGTTCACAACTAAAGAAAGAAAGCTAAATCTTTGATATATTTCATAAAGGGATAAACAAGTATACTGGGACACATTGCCCAAGTCTAATCAAGAATTGCAATTATAATGTGATCTGTGTACCTCTACATGCCAGTATAACAGTGTTCTTATTCCCATAAGATCAGAGCAATTCTGATTGTTTTCATTTCATTGCTCTGACATACTTGGTAAGCACATAAATAATTTTGTTCTATTTATCAACTTGAATTTTTGTTCTTCATCATTAAAGCCCCATATTTAATTATAGACTAGTTATTAAAAGAAAGCCAAAAATATAAAATTCTCTATAGACTTTTAATGAAATAGCTTATTAAAACAATTTCAAGCTAAAGTGACTCTCTCTGCTGGACAGCTGAAATTCAATATGCGACCCACAATTCTAATCATAAACATCAAAATATAATTGCTCAACTTTTCTGTATTGTATTTTTGTAAATATCCTTGTCTTCAAATTGGCAAACGATATAAATATACATCATTAATCTCATTCCAATCAGGTAGCTGAAATGTAATTTTCAGTTACTATTCTCATTCATTATGAACTTGCATGCAAAACAGATAATTTTACTTCATTATTTCCTTCCTTTCTATCTCACTTTATTCTGTGATTGCCTTGTTCTCGTTGAAGTACTAAAACATCAATCTAAGGTTCAATCTAAGGTCAAAATATATTTTTACCAGGTGCCCAAGTGACCCTTAGTTTCTCTAATTATACTTTCTTTCTTGATCATGAGATTGACTTTTGCCTTTCTTTTTAAGATGATATCATGTCTTCCCATTACACAGTGTATCAGATCCTAGATTTTCTTATATATATCGTAGATCTTCCTTATAGCAACTCTTTAAGACACTATGATACTCTTAACTGTCATTTCTTCTTTGATTTATACTCACCATTACTTCTTCTGAGTAAGTTTGTTTCACTCCTTTAAGTAGTATTTTTTGGTAAATTTTACCTGTAACCCCAAGATATAACAACTTTGTGTGTGGGGGGAGCAAGGTTCAGTCTTCAGGTAAGTGTGTTAACGTAATTCCTCTAAGTATTTTAGAAATTCCTTTAAGTGGATTATCTGCAACAAGTCACTATTTTATTGAGGTCATTTTATTTAATGGTTAATATTTTCTAACTTCAGTGCTACTATACTAAAGGAAAGTTTATTCATTTTCCATTGTAATTATATGCCACCGAGGTTAGAACATTTAATCTACTATATTATATAGAATAATAAATGATATGTAGGAATAAAATATTGTAAGTTCTTCCACTTTGGGTATTTTTAAATTGATGCACTTACTGAGATGATGAGCACCGACTATGGTGAAATCTGCAAATTAATAGGGCATAGAATAGGGTAGAATTCTTTTGTGCTTTGGATTAAAATAGTGATCTGACCTTTCTGTGTTTATTTGATGAAAATTATATAATATTTCACATTTTTATTGGGGCTAATCCTTAAGTCCTGTGGGCAACAGTGATACCTTGACATTTTGTTCAAAAGAATTATACTATAAACATAGTTTATCTCTACATTTCAATCACCTTTACAATTGTGAGACTATCAATAATACTATTAAAGTGTGCGTAAGAGTGTGTGTGTGTGTGTGTGTGTGTGTATGTAGTAATAGTGCCTTGCTGTTTTGGCTTTGTGTCATTAAACAGCTGTAATCATACACTTTAAAAGTTGTTGAATGTAATCTTATTAAGAATTGCTGGATTCAATATCCTTCCTTCACAACGCAAACTAATTTTTAAAAATCTTTTTAAAATGTGCAGACTTGGAAAACGTTTCAAATAGAAAGTAGAAAACAGTAGTAGTTAACAAAGAGTGTAATAGAACTATAAGAAAAAAGCATAACCATTAAAGGAGACTGCTGCTAAGTCACTTCAGTCATGTCCGACTCTGTGCGACCCCATAGACGGCAGCCCACCAGGCTCCCCCGTCCCTGGGATTCTCCGGGCAAGAACACTGGAGTGGGATGCCATGTCCTTCTCCAATGTATGAAAGTGAAAAGTGAAAGTGAAGTGCTCAGTCATGTCTGACTCTTTGTGACCCCATGGACTGCAGCCTACCAGGCTCCTCCACTCATGGGATTTCCCAGGCAAGAGTACTGGAGGGGAGGGTGGTGCCATTGAGTTTATGGTATGTTTTTAGCTGAATCTGTGTCTCTTAACACAGATGTGAACATAGATCTTGTACTAAAAACTATAGTCATATTGACATATTTCATCCCTTCAATCTGCAAACATGTCAGGGACCTATTACCTACTTATATTCTAGTGGAGTGATACATCATAACCAAATCAGCACATTATGAATAAACTGATTTGTCAGTAAAATGTGATGGTGGTTTTTCTCAGTGGTTAAGTCCATGACCGACATTTAGTAGATTCTCAATGCATGTATATTAAATAAATGGATCTAGTGTGTTTTGTGGTAAATCAAATGCAAGTTCTGTACATGTGAAATTCACCCTCTGTTTCTTAGAGTTGGAATAAGAAATTTACATTTTATAAAAATTCACCCTGATTGTTAATAGTCTCGGCAACATAAAGTGAAACTAAGAGGGAGAAAATTTTACATAAAAAACTTATATTTAAATTGACAATAAAACAATTTACTCTTGTACTCTTAAGAAGATTTTAGAGCCTCAAGACAACACTGCAGTTACAAAGTCAAAATGGACTCTAGCTTTTATATCAGTAGCATAAAAACAGCATATCACAGCTACCTAGCTTTTTATACTTAAATATAAAGTAACAATATTTTGCATCCAAATATTATACATCTAATTCTTTTTAAGCTAACAAAAAATTAACTAAAAAATAAGTAAAAAAGAAATTCTCATCACTTGACAACCAAAGAAAGATTATAAGAGACTCATTGCTCCTTGCTATCTATCTTTGTTGGTTTTGATATCCATTTTTATTCATGTTATTAGATTCATTACTGCTAAGAGATATATAATTCATTAAAACACATGATTAAAGACTGACTTCATTGTATTTCCATTTGTAATGCAAGTTCTAGCACCATTTTAATTGCTTATAAAACTTTACGTTAACAAAAAGTTCCAAAAAACTCTTTTATTTCAAGTCACTGATAATATGAATTCTTAGTGTAAATATTAGTTATTTGATGACAAGATAAACAGAAGAATGCTAAACCAGATCACAATCATCACCCAGTATCTATTGCTGCCTTTATTAAAGCTTTTTAAAAATGAAAAATAATTGATTGGAAAAGATTTTCAGAGGCCGAAAATTTGAGAAAGAATTTTTGAATATGGAAATGCATGGATGACCTTTTATGCAGCTGTTTTCATGAGCTAGTTAGCCATGAATTTTATGTGCATTTGATAATTTGGCCAAATAATTTCAAAGTTAGCAAAAATTATTTTAATTCACTATATGCTATATTTCCAAATTGCTGGTATTCATGCCAGTGCTGGTTGCTTCAACCATAAAAAGTGAAGATGTTAAGTCATGTAAAATGTAACAGATGGGATATCTAAGTACACAAAAATATATTTAAGGTCAAGTATAGGATATACTTTATACTTGATATATTTTGAAATTCTTAAGAGATGAATTTCTAAAAGTTATGATTTATTTAAATTTAAGCTTCTTAACTATGGTCTTCTTATTCTAAAGCAGATTTGCAAGGAGTTTTCAAACACCATTATTTGTGCAAATATTAGCAGTATTTACATTCATAATATTGTTCAATGAATCTCTGGAATGTTTTTGTTTTGCAAAACTGAAACTCTACCCCACTAAACACTGCTCCCCACCCTTGGCACCCATGGTTTTAATTTATGTTCCTACTAACTGGCCACTTGAGGGACTTCACATTAATGGAACCATACAGCAAAAAATAAAAATCCAAAATATTTACTACGGTTGACTTCCTGTTTGCTCTCTTTAACTTAGTTTACCACTCATCTCTATTTCTTTGCATCTATTTGTATTTTCACTTTGAAAGATTTATTTGAGAAAAAGAGACTGCAAAGTTTTAAAATTTATGTTGAAGTCTTAAAATATTAGCATTATATAAAGCTGTTGTTGTCTTGTTGCTATATAAAGTTCAAAAATATTTATTGAATTTGAAGTAATGTGAGGTGAATTTTGGTTCAGATTTTGGGAAACATATATAAGAATAGAAGAAAAAAGTTAAATCAGCTCAAGACTTCCTCCATCTTGAATGCACCATGTGACCCTCTAACATACACTTTAATGTCTGTGTAAAATGAAAATATTTGATGAAATTATTTCCATTGTTGAAAGTTTATTACTCAGCTCTTCTTATTACTAACATGAAAATTCAATTTGAAAAATGTTTGAGAATATTTAACACTATGACATAACTTTTGTGTTCTATTAAAAATAACAAAAAATTTGTCTCAAGATAAAACTAAGATTATACAAAAATGATAAGAAATAAAAGTGGAAACATAATCATTAAAGAAATAGTTATACTTAAAATGCTTGGACAAACAGAAAGTGTTCAAATACCAACTACCTAGCATATCAACTATTCCTTTATACTTATAAAGCATTAAAAAACCTGTAGTAGACTGCATTAGAAATATAGTTCTAAGTTTTGTTTTCACATTTTCTCACATGGATGGCAGTCACTGCAGCCAAATGTGTACTTGCTTAAGGAGCTTAATGTTCAGAGAGAAACTAACTCCTTTCCAAATTTTGAGCTTTGACATATCTACAATAAGTAATCAAGAGTAGGAAAATCAACATTTTATGTATGTCAATCTCAATAAATTAAAATTCACAATTCAACGGGAAAGAGGCTACTTTCCTTTCTCGTCCAAGCTCAAATATGTAAGATAAGCAAATACATAAAAATGATAAATCCCATAAATTTGGACTTTACTAATTATATTCTTATAATCCCTAAAGCAGAGATATTAGAGTTATTAATATACCCTCTAAAGAGGGGACATAAAACAAATATAAATCATAAATTAAGAGATTGTATCTCATAACTGAATACATTATTTTCAAGTTACTTTAGAAAAATTTTTGTTATTTCAGTATAAGCAAAAGTTAACATCACTGACTCAATGGACTTGAGTTTGAGCAAACTCAGGGAGATAGTGAAGAACAGGAAAGCCTGTTGTGCTGCAGTTCACGGGGTCGCAGAGTCAGACACGACTTAGCAACTGAATAACAAAATACTCATTAGCTTCATAATTTCATATTTTAATTTTAAACTAAGTATGCTGCTGCTGCTAAGTTGCTTCAGTCTTGTCTGACTCTGTGCAACCCCATAGACGGCAGCCCACCAGGGTCCCTGTCCCTGGGATTCTCCAGGCAAGAACACTGGAGTGGGTTGCCATGTCCTTCTCCAATGCATGAAAGTGAAAAGTGAAAGTGAAATGGTTCAGTCGTGTCTGACTCTTTGTCACCTCATGGACTGTAGCCTACCAGACTCCTTTGTCCCTGAGATTTTCCAGGCAAGAGTACCCACTGGGTCCACTCCAGTACTCTTGCCTGGAAAATCCCAGAGATGGAGGAATCTGGTAGGCTACAGTCCGTGAGGTCACAAAGAATTGGTCACGACTGAGTGATTTAATTTTCACTTTGTTCGAAACTAAGTATATGTATTTTTAACAATCACAGAAGCAATAAGTTTAGTTCAAGATATTCAATTTACATGAAAATTTGTAGATAGTAGGGCTTCCCTGGTGGCTCAGTAGTAAAGAATCTACCTGCCAATACAGGAGACACAAGTTTGATCCCTGGGTTAGGAGGATCCCTTGAAGAAGGAAGTGGAAATCCACTCCAGTGTTCTTGTCTGGGAAATCTCATGGACAGAGGAGCCTGGTGGCCTACAGTCCATGGGGTCACAAAAGAGTTAGATGGACATGACTTAGTGACTAAACAATAATAACAATGTAGATATTATGTAATAAATTTTAAAAAGTCCTATATATTTTCATACAGATTGGGAAAAGGACACGATTAAGAAGAAAAAAAAAAACTTGAATAAATAGCTTACTTAAAAAATAATAGTATGTTTGAAAACATATGCTGCTG
Source organism: Oryx dammah (assembly GCF_014754425.2). NCBI lineage: Eukaryota > Metazoa > Chordata > Mammalia > Artiodactyla > Bovidae > Oryx > Oryx dammah. Next base: position 4,475,587 of record NW_024070190.1, on the reverse strand, counting down.
CCCATTGTTCTCCCTTGCCATTCAAATGTTAAAGGAAAATGTACTAGATCTTATCTGAATAAATTTCCATCTTTGAGCCAAGATCTCTTCCAGGAAACAACAAAAACAAAAAAGAATTAAGAGAGCAAATATGCTATTATCTCAGGAAAATTAGATAAATCCTAGAATTGATGAATAAAAAGATAAAAAATAAAACAGGGTACATCTTCCAATAATAAAGCATCAGCCAAATTAAAGAAATACAGGAAAGTTTGGAATTTGTTACTGTTAGAAGTTCGTGTTAAATCAACACTTCCTAAGATAAAATTCAGTGACTCTGGGAACACATACAATCAAAGTTATCCCTGGTATACACTCAAGAGATGAAATAGTATTTTGCACACAAAACTCAGACACAAAGAAACAGACTTTATAATCACTTTATCTTTTATCTGACTTCCCTGGTGGCTCAGATGGTAAAGCAGCTGCCTACTTGCGGGAGTCCTGGGCCACATGGAAAATATTTACTAATTTTCTATATTCAATTATGCTAGTATTTTTAGGTATTTGGCTAAAAAAAAGAAAGTTAATGAGACTTCCAGGTCAAATTCAAAATTAGGAAAATAAGAGTTTGAATATTATACTTCAAATAGCCTGGAGCAGGAATAATATTCATCAAAATATGTTTATGTGTTACTAAATTTTTGACTTGTTAAAAAATAAAACAAAAACCTCTATAATAAATGCACTAAATAAATTTATACTTTGAATATTTTATCTATGCTAGTATGTTATTATTACATATCAGTCAACTATGGGTTAATAGCATGTTTACTGGAATAATGTGAATGGAATCAGATGCTGAATATAAAATAAATGTATGACTTGAATGAATCACCTTTTATATTCTATCAAGGTAATAATACCACTTTTACCAGAACCACTAAAAATTGAGAATGATAATTTTCCATTAGGCTAAAAACGATGGATATTTTCTGGAAAATACGTTAATAGATACTGAAGTTGCTGAATTGTTATTAACAGCATTTCTCAGCAAGCAATGCTACTGAGATGTTTTATGCAAGAAAACCCTTCCTAACAGCTGAACATCTTCATACTTGCCTGTACAGCTTACTCTTTATTCTATGGATCCTATGGGAGTAGGAGTATGGAGGGAAGAAATAATGTGAAAGTATTGTGAGTGGTACAAAGGAAATAAATTCAGCTGGACTTGGTTCAATGTAGCAATAATCAGGCTGCATGGGGTACTTCCTTGGTGACAGGAAGGATTGCCCAGGGAAAAAAGCCTCATCAAAAACTGGTAAGTGAAAAGCATTTCCATGCTACAAAGCTGCCATTGAAATATTTACTGGTCAAGGAAAGCAACTTATCTAATACTACACTCAAGCAAGAAACAGTTATCTTATTGTAGAAAACAAGCATTAAATTGCCTAGTACTCTACCGTTAGTTGAACATCTAGAATTAGCCTTGTATCGGTTGATCAGAGATTATTTGTTTCTCCAGGTGATTAATTCAAAGGCTAGAAAATGCTTATTACTACCAATGACAAAGAAAATGCCAATTACTACCAAAGACAGAGAGCACATTTGAGCATCAGAATGGTGTATCTATACCTGTATCTACAAACAGATATGTTATATTTGTTATACATCTAGAAGAGTCAGAAGAATTGATGTTTTTGAACTGTGGTGTTGAAGACTCTGGAGAGTCCCTTGGACTGCAAGGAGATCCAACCAGTCCATCCTAAAGGAAATCAGTCTTGGGTGTCCATTGGAAGGACTGATGTTGAAACTCCAATATTTTGGCCACCTGATGCAAAGAGCTCACTCATTTGAAGAGACCCTGATGTTGGGAAAGATTGAAGGCAGGAGGAGAAAGGGACAACAGAGGATGAAATGGTTAGATGGTATCACTAACTCAATGGACATGATTTTGGGTAAACTCTGGGAGTCGGTGATGGACAGGGAGGCCTGGTGTGCTGTGGTTCATGGGGTTGCAAAGAGTCAGACACGACTGAGCGACTGAACTGAAGGAGTCATTATTGAGTTTTAGGTATTTTTCTCTGAGAAATAGTAAGGGAAGAAAAACACCAACGAAAGCTCATCAGTTCAGTACAGTTCAGTCGCTCAGTCATGTCTGACCCTTTGTGACCCCTTGGACAGCAGCATGCCAGGCTTCCCTGTCCATCACCAGTTCCCAGAGCTTGCTCAAACTCATGTCCATCTAGTCAATGATGCCATCCAACCATCTCATCCTTTGTCATCCCCATCTCCTCCTGCCTTCAATCTTTCCTAGCATCAGGGTCTTTTCCAACGAGTCAGCTCTTCATGTCAGGTGGCCAAAGTATTTCAGCTTCTGTGTCAGTCCTTCCAATGAATATGCAGGAGTGATTTCCTTTACGATTGACTGGTTTGATCTCCTTGCAGTCCAAGGGACTCTCAAGAGTCTTCTCCAACACCACAGTTCAAAACCATCAATTCTTCGGCACTCAGCTTTCTTTACAATCCAACTCTCACATCCATACATCAGTTCAGTTCAGTTCAGTCTCTGTCATGTCCACTCTTTGTGACCTCATGGACTACAGTACACCAGTCTTGCCTGTCCATCACCAACTCCCAGAGCTTGCACAAATTCATGTCCATCAAGTTGGTGATGCCATCCAACCATCTCTTCCTTTGACATCCCCATCTCCTCCTGCCTTCAGTCTTTCCCAGCATCAGGGTCTTTTCCAGTGAGTCAGTTCTTCACATCAGGTGGCCAAAGTATTGGAGTTTCAGCTTCAGCATCAGTCCTTACAATGAATATTCAGGACTGATTTCCTTTAGGATGGACTGGTTGGATCTCCTTGCAGTCCAAGTCACTTTCAAGAGTCTTCTCCAACACCAGAGTTCAAAAGCATCAATTCTTCGGTGCTCAGCCTTCTTTGTGGTCCAACTCTCAGATCCATATATGACTACTTGAAAAACCATAACTTTGACTAGACAGACATTTGTCAGCAAAGTAATGTCTCTGCTTTTATGCTGTCTAGGTTGGTCATAGCTTTTCTTCCAAGGAGCAAATATCTTTTAATTTCATGGCTTCAGTCACCATCTGCAGTGATTTTGGAACCTATAAAAAAGAAAGTCTCTTACTGTTTCCATTGTTTCCCCATCTATTTAGATTATTTTTTTCAGTTCAATATGTCTTAGTCTCAATTGAGAGTTGCTTCTAAGACCCTTCTCTGTGATGTCCCTGCAGATTACCTGCTCTAGATGCAAAATACCTAGTTCTTTGGTTGTGAAGATAGGGCTGAGGTACAGTTCTGCCTCAAGGAATTAGAAGAATTGAATGTGTGTGAATTTTGTGGGGTTCAAACAGAAAAGCAAGGACTTCCGTGGTGGTCCAGTCATTAAGAATCTGCCTTCCAATGTGGGGGTCACAGATTTTATCCCTATTTAGAGAACTAAGGTCCCCATGCTTCAGGGCAACTAAGCCAGCTTTCCACAACTAGAAAGCCTACATGCCACAACTAGAGAAAACCCGTGCACCACAACAGAGACCCACTGAAGCCAAAATAGAAAAACAAGAAAGGAAATCCGAAAGAGGAAGGGAGGTCCTAAAGAACTACTGTCTTTGGTATTGCAAATCAGGATTTCAAAAATATTAAAGGAGAAAAATTAGGCTTGGCTTGATTTTTGATTGCCTTTTTAAGAATGTTTTATTTCTGATCATTTATGGATAATAAGCATTCTTCCTTTGGCTCTGGTCTGAATTTATCCAATGAAGATAGAAGTAGGAGGTGACATCACAGAGACAGATCATTTCTGACTTTTTTCCCTCTCACAAGTGCAACCAACAACTTTTCAAAAGCATATACCACTGAGAACCATAGAACACAGGAATGAGACTGAACCATCCCCTTGCACCTAGAGATCAAAGCAAACTGTATTAGAAGGGTAAGAGAAGGGGCTACACATTAAACTCACTGTTCCTCAGGCCAATGTGGCACCACGTGGAAAGGTCTCTCCTTAGCTTCTCATTCTTTCTGTGAAAAAGAGAACCCAGAGGGGACAACCAATCCCCACCAGCACTGTGGACTGCTTTTATGGGAGCCCCTACTCTGATCTCTCACTATGGATATAGCACTATGTGGGGCTCAATTACTGAGAATCCCACTGTAGTGGAGAAGGGGAGAGAGGCTTACAACAACCAGCACATGGATCTTGGCAGACAGAGTTCATAACTGCAGTGCCCAAGTAATCCCAATCAGAAACTTTGGTCACCTGCAGAACCACTGGGAGGTGGACTCTGACCAGGGAATCCAGCAGGGTACAGATCTGTCTAATTCAGATCCTCAGATGAGTTCTGCTGACGCTGGAGCCTAGTTTGCCCATACCTAGGCAAGGTGCTGAGTCACAGCACACACACACACACCCCTGCCCCACCCTGTGAAGAGTGCCTTCCAGCCCTATCTGACCAAAAGGTCAATGAACAGAGCAAAGGAACTTCTTTACATGGATTGGTCACATTATAGGAACTAGCACACAGATAACTAAAGAATGATTCACGTGAAATTTGGCGAAAAGGGTATTATAGGATGATCCCCTGGAGAAGGAAAAGGCTACCCACTCCGATATTCTGGTCTGGAGAATTCCATGAACTGTATGGTCCAAGGGGTCGCAAAGAGTCGGACACGACTGAGCGACTTTCACTTAAATCACTTAAGGCAGTGTTAAGGCTCCAGTCCATGGGGTCGCAGAGAGTCGGACACGACTGAGCGACCTCACTTTCACTTTTCACTTTCATGCATTGGAGAAGTAAATGGCAACTCACTCCAGTGTTCTTGCCTGGAGAATCCCAGGAGCCGCGGAGCCTGGTGGGCTGCCATCTATGGGGTCGCACAGAGTCTGACACGACTAAAGCCACTTAGCAGCAGCAGCAGCAATAATGTGTACCAAGATCCTAAACAAAGATCCTGAACTGAACAAAACATGGCACATTCAAGCAACAGAAAGAAGTCCAAAGTGGGTGAGGGATTGTGGCATATCATGAGGGACCAGCAAGACCATCAAATATGAGGCTAAAAAGGGCCCTCTTGACAGAGATCAAATTGCCAGCATCCAATGGATCAGCGAAAAGGCAAGAGAGTTCCAGAAAAAAATCTATTTCTGCTTTATTGACTATGCCAAAGCCTTTGACTGTGTGTATCGCAAGAAACTGTGGAAAATCCTGAAATAGTTGGGAATACCAGACCACCTGACCTGCCTCTAGAGAAACCTGTATGCAAGTCAGGAAGCAACAGTCAGAACTGGACATGGAACAACAGACTGGTTCCAAATAGGAAAGGAGTATGTCAAGGCTGTCTATTGTCACCCTGCTTATTTAACTTATATGCAGAGTACATCATGAGAAACACTGGGCTGGATGAAGCACAAGCTGGAATCAAGATTGCCGGGAGAAATATCAATAACCTCAGATATGCAGATGACACCACCCTTATGGCAGAAAGTGAAGAAAAACTAAAGAGCCTCTTGATGAAAGTGAAAGAGGAGAGTGAAAAAGTTGGCTTAAAGCTCAGCATTCAGAAAACTAAGATCATGGCATCTGGTCCCATCACTTCATGGGAAATAGATGGAAAACAGTGGAAACAGTGTCAGACTTTATATTTTTGGGCTCCAAAATCACTGCAGATGGTGATTGCAGCAATGAAATTAAAAGACACTTACTCTTTGGAAGGAAAGTTATGACCAAACTAGACAGCACATTGAAAAGCAGAGACATTACTTTGTCAACAAAGGTCCATCAGGTCAAGGCTATGGTTTTTCCAGTGGTCATGCATGGATATGAGAGTTGGACTATAAAGAAAACTGAGCACCGAAGAACTGATGCTGTTGAACTGTGGTGTTGGAGAAGACTCTTGAGAGTCCCTTGGACTGCAAAGAGATCCAACCAGTCCATCCTAGAGGAGATCAGTCCTGGGTGTTCATTGGAAGGACTGATGTTGAAGCTGAAACTCCAATACTTTGGCCACCTGATGCGAAGAGTTGACTCATTTGAAAAGACCCTGATGCTGGGAGGGATTGGGGGCAGGAGGAGAAGGGGACGACAGAGGATGAGATGGTTTGATGGCATCACCGACTGAATGGATATGGGTTTGGATGAACTCTGGGAGTTGGTGATGGACAGGGAGGCCTGGCGTGCTGCAATTCACAGGGTCACAAAGAGTTGGACAGGACTGAGCCACTGAACTTGACTGGATAAGTATTTCAATCTACTGGAGGGCTTTACTTAGTGCAATGTTGTCATCTTATTTAGATTTTTTAAGAATGATAATCTTGTTATTTGGTAAACAAAGGCTGGACCCAATCATGGAAGTTGTGGGACTGAATAAGAAGAGACTTAGAACAATCCCTAAAGAGTGACATCATTAGCAATTGGGTGGAAGAAGAGAACAAAGAAGAAGTTGAAAGAACAGGGAAAGAAAGTGACACTATGCCCCAAAACACAAGAATATTTCAAGGAAAAAAATACAACATTATCTCTGGAATGTTATGCTGAAGTCACATTATCTTAAGACAAAAAATTACATCATAAGAAGCATTGATTATACGGAAAAAAATCCCAAGAGTTGGGGTGTTGAGGAGTGAAGGTTATCGCCCACTATCAACAGGATGGGGTCGTCTCTACTAGCTCTGCAGGACACAATCTATTTCCCAAATGCCATTTTACCACTTGTTTTATTGGCCCACTCCTGATACTGTGTGATGTTGGGTTCTCTGGAAAGTAGCTGAGGTGGAGTTAGGACTGCAGAAGGTATACTGTAGATTCGGAGCTTCACTCTCAAATCCTAAACTAAAGGGATTATTTTACTGAGGAATTTATAATCAATAAGAAGAGAAGAAAACTAGGTCATTTTTCTGCCATTGGCATAGTCAAAGTTTTATTTACTCACTAGTGACTCATTGCCAAATGCCCAAAATACTGGAATTTCAACTAATACATATGCATGCATGCATGCTAAATCGCTTCAGATGTGTCTGACTCTGTGTGACCCTATGGACTGTAGCACACCAGGCTGCTCTATCCAGGGGATTCTCCAGGCAAGAATACTAGAGTGGATTGCCATTCCCTCCTGCAGGGGATTTTCCTGACTCAGGGATTTTCCTGAACCCTCATCTCTTATGTCTCCTGCATTGGCAGGTACTTTTTTTTACCACTAGCACCACGTGTGAAGTCCATATATATATATTATATATTTTACATTTGGCCCCACATATACAGCTGACTCTTGGACAATACAGGGATTAATCTGCCTATAGCTCATAGTTGGGCTTCCTTAACTGGAGTCCCTTCACATCCACAGACTCTTGTTCAGGGGTCAACAGGGCCTTGTTTCTGCCACATTTCTCTCTACTTCCCTTTGGCAAAAAGCTTTTGCGTGTGTCACATTTTTGTGATTTTCATGCTGCTTTCTTGAACCTCCGTATTTTCCTTTGCTAGTTCTTCCTCCTCTTCCGTTTTTCTAAACTTGATCTGTCCAGTAGCATATATATCTAATTAGATCTCAACTAATTAAATAAACATAATTAAGATGAAATTCCCTCAGTCACATGTGAGTCACATTTCTAATGCTTAATAACCACAGGTGGTAATGGGTACTCTATTAGTCATTTCTGTTATCACACAAAGTTCTGTTGAACAGCCGAGAATACAACCTACTCAAAAATCTTCACTTTTGTCTATGAAGTTTCCCACACCCAATACATCAGAATCAGAATTATGTTTACCTCCTTCCACCTGATTTTCAAATCTCAGTCTTTCTATCTCAATAAATGGCACCAACCTAGTTACCCAAGCCAAAAATGTAGGTGTTATTTTGAATTCCATTTTCCTGCTTACCACCTGATATTAAATTTCTCAGTCAGTCCTGTGAGCTTACCTCAAAAATGCTTCCAGCAATCAACTGCATCTCATTGCCAAATTTTTAGATTAACCTATCATCATTCTCATCTACTGAAATTTTAATTTGCATTCATCCTTCTGCTCTTCCCTTCTACACTCAGTGTTATACAGAATACCCGGGTGATCTTTAAAAAATGTAAATCAGACTACATCACTGCTTTAGAATCCTCAATGGCTTGCCAGCACATTTGGAATACAATCCCAACTTTTTGTACAGCTTATAAATTCTGTGTGAAATTATCCTTTCCTAAATCTCAGACATCTTATGCTGTGTGTACCCTTTCTGCCTCCCACCCACTGAGATCCCTTCTGCCCAGCCCCACATTGGCTGTTCTCACCCTCTGAACTCTCCTCAAGATTTAGTTTATTCTTTTACTTCAGTTGGGTCTCTATGTAAATATTGTTCCCTTGCTAAATAGGGAGTATTCCATGAAGACACTCTATAAAATAGCCTTTTCTCCACATTGGTAGGTTACTTCTTATTGATTTATCTGTTTTACTTTTTTCTTCTGAGCACTAATCAGTGTCTAAAGTTGTATCTCTCCAGCTAGAATGTCAACTCAGGGAACCCTGGATCTTTCTTTTTCTTATTCACAGTGTTAGCATATAGCGTGTGCCAATAAATATCGGTGGAATTGATAAGTGAAAGATAGTATTATCAAGGAATATCAGGAATTTCAGAGCTAAAAATAAAAAGGAATATAGTCCAAGAGGATTTCCATCTTTGGTGTTTTGTTTAACCAGTGATATGAATGAAAGGAGGACTTATTCTGATTAACACTACAAAAGACAAAATTCAGTTTCTATCCTGTTTGCCTGGTACATATTTGTGTTACTCATTCTAAGATGAAGGTGCCTATGCTCTGGACCCAAGACTGTATAAAAAGTGTTGGATGTGAACAGTTGTTATAACTAACAGTCAGTGAACATTATATTTCTCACTGGTATCATAAGACCGGAAATAAAAGTATATCTATATTTGATCATTTCAAGCAATACTTGACTGCTTTACCCATGAACAATAGCCTATGTGGATCTCTCAGTAGACAGCAGAAATTCTAAGAAGTGAAAAACTGCTGAAGTTATAGGGAGCTATTTCAAAAGGCATTTTATTTCCTAGTGACAATTATGATGATAATGGTGATGATGTCTTTACACAATTTTAAATATGTGTTATGAGTTGTTTAATACCGTGTTTTGTGTTGTGGGCACTTAATAGTCAAGTTAGTTATTTAAAATAGTACATATAATAAAAGACCACATAATTAGATGGACTTGTATATTGTATTGTATTGTATTGGGCTTCCCGGATAGCTCAGTTGGTAAAGAATCTACCTGCAATGCAGGAGACCCAGTTGGATTCCTGGGTTGGGAAGATCGGCTGGAGAAGGCATAGACTACCCTCTCCAGTATTCTTGGGCTTCCTTTGTGGCTCAGCTGGTAAAGATTCTGCCTGCAATGCGGGAAACCTGAGTTTGATCCCTGGGTTGGGAAGAGCCCCTGGAGAAGGGAAAGGCTATCCACTCCAGTATTCCAGCCTGGAGAGTTCCATGGACTGTATAGTCGTGGGGTCACAAAGAATCGGACACAACTGAGCGACTTGCACTTTCACTTTCTATACTGTATCATCTATAGGAAGGTTAATTATATTCATTCTTTTTACATATATTTTATTAGCTGATAAAAAGGAGATAGATAAGGGAAGTTGAATTGTTATAGATAAACAATTACTAACAATGTAGATGAAGAAAGTGAGATTTAGACTTTCATTTGAAGTTTCTCCTCTCTTATTTTTCCCAGTTTCAGAATTCTAGAATAGTTCATTTTCCTTCAGTTACATTATTATAAAAGAAAATAGGTTTTAGTAACCATTTATAGTCACAAGGGTCATTCAATAGATAAAAATTTTTTTAACTATAATAAAAATCCATTCCCCAACAAAAGAAAACAAAATATGAAGAGAACATAGAGATCCTATAATGTTAATTTTTGTAAGTATGTTTGCAAAATACTTTTGTATTTATACCCTCATTACTACTTGTTCAATATGTATGAACTTTTACTCCTTATTAAAGTAGTCATTTATTTAGTTTAGAACTGATTTAATATAAGGCTTTGACACTCTATCTCATGCTATAACTAGAGGAAATAAACCACTTATTTTTTCCTGATAAAATGATATTAAAATACAGGGCAAGAAGCATCTTAGCTTTGAAATTTAAGACTGAGAACTTAGGATGTTTCTTTTTCTTTGTAAAGGTAATAGTTCAGAGCATTGATATGCTGATAGATGATTCACCACTGTAGCCATTTTTCTGCTCAGAATCACATGTCTTGAAATGCACTAGGAGGTTTATGACTCCCAGTGTTTAGTGTTTGTTTTTAGCTATACTCTCCTGGAATATAGAGTTGCCTGCATGCTAAGTTGCCTCAGTCATGTCTGACTCTGCAACACCATGGACTGTAATCCACCAGACTCCTCTGTCCATGGGATTCTCCAGGCAAGAATACTGGAGTGGGTTGCCATTTCCTCCTCCAAGGGATCTTCCCAACCCAAGCATCCCACCCTCATCTCTTGTGTCTCTTGCATTAGCAGACAGGTTCTTTACTGCTGAGCCACCAGGGAAGCCAATATAGTTGTTGCTGCTGCTGCTAAGTTGCTTCAGTCATGTCTGACCCTGTGCAACCCCATGGACTGCAGCCTACCAGCCTTCTCCATCCATGGGATTTTCCAGGCAAGAGTACCGGAGTGGGGTGCCATTGCCTTTTCTGCCAATATAGTTATTAGTGTCCAAAATTAGAATTTTGAGGACTAAATCCTCACAGGACACCATTGTCTGTGGTTTACCTTCTAGCCGTTCATGTTTGCAATAAGAATGATCTCTTTATCTGCTTAACCCTTTTATTTCAGCTTCAAAAACTTAGTTATAATGTACTGAAGAAGTACAGAAATAAAGCACCATGAGAATAATAGAGTACGCTAGAACTCTATTGTGATTCCTAGGTGGTTCAGTGGTAATGCAGGAGACTCCTGTCAGTGTAGGAGACAGGAGACATGGGTTCAGAAAGATCCCCTGGGAGAGGAAATGGCAACCCACTCCAGTATTCTTGCCTGGAGAATCCCATGAACAGATGAGCCTAGTGGACCACAGCACATAAGGTTGCAAAGAGTCAGACGCAACTGAACACACACACACACAGAACTCTACTGTAAAGTGTTTTTCATCCTTAATCCTACATGAAATTCATTAATTTTTAAAATTTTTATACAAATGAGCAGCATGGTACATTGGGTAGAATCCTAAAGGCAAGTCAGGGAACCCTCAAGTTTAATTCCATTCCTGCTTTTGAAAAGCTGTGCATCTTGGTAACACATTATTTGGTAACATATTACTCTTGCCATAAACTTTCAGATGAGAAAAATGTAGGATATGACAAAGTTTCTTCAAAGATTGCAGTGATTTTTGGAATTTAGTGTGCAAAGTTTTCTGAACCTGAACCTGTGTCTATTGTCAGGAACATATATGGTGGAAAGAAGAAAATGAAAACAACCAGGAGATTTTCTTATGTAAAACAAAATGTTATCCCAAACAAGGAAAGCGAGAAATGATGATTATAAGGTGCATGTTCTATTAAGTTCATGCATGGTCTAGTAAGTCTGCTTGAACCTTTACAAAATCCACTGTGACAGTCAATTTGGCCCCAAATCCTCAGCCAAATATATCCTCCAAAGTTAGAATTTAATCTGCGAAAATTGATAAGATGCTGTAACTTCATGACTTGTAAGAAGTGGGCCAGGTTTCTAACTAATTTAGCATCTTATTTAGGCAACACTTTTCAGTTCAGTTCAGTTCAGTTGCTCAACAAATAGCTGTGAAAAGAAGAGAAGCGAAAAGCAAAGGAAAGATGTAAGCATCTGAATGCAGAGTTCCAAAGAATAGCAAGAAGAGATAAGAAAGCCTTCCTCAGCAATCAATGCAAAGAAATAGAGGAAAGTGACAGAATGGGAAAGGCTAGAGATCTCTTCAAGAAAATTAGAGATACCAAGGCAACCCCTTTAAAACTATGTAAATCTCCATTCTTCAAATGCTTCTTAAAATAGATCCTTAACCAACCTGTTGGTTCATATATTTAATAAGTTAAAATATTGACATGCAAAAATGTCTTTTGAGAACTGCACTATCATAGTCTTGGTCTACTTTGTGTTAAATGCCTTTTAGATTTCAGTCACCAAATAAGTTAACCCATTTTTTAGTATAATAATGCTTTGTCATGATGACATTTGGTTTATCTTAAAAATTTTTTCAAAGTATACACCTGTGTTAAAATATTTCAGAAAGTCTAAATATTGCTCCCTAAACACATCAGCATAGCTCAGATGTCAGGGCCACTGCTGTGATTCCCTTAGGGTATGGATTTGCATTGTTTCATGCAAAGCTACTTCTTTAGTGTAGGGAACTTGTCCTGAGAGGTTGACCATGGTGCTGAGATGTGGCAGCATCTAACTTGCAAATGGCATTAGCCTCGATTCTATTATACAGTATGGCTGGAGAAGGACTGAGGCACAGAATTGAAGCAAATTCCTCCTACATAAGGTGAAGAAGTTAGCTTAGTTTATGACAGTTCACATCTCTGCAGTGCTCAGCCATCTGTGAAAAGCATTCTTTTATTCGGTTATGAAGTGTACATTTATTATCTGCCTGCCTGCTACATACCAGTGATTCAAGTGCTTTCTAGTAGTAATATGGAGAAGAAATGTTTTTCTTATAATTTTGGACTCTTCACATTGGTTTCTGCCCAATAGAGTCAGAGTTGACAACCCTGTTTCATGAAGGGAAGTATACCAGGCCATGCTGGAATACAACATCTCGTTAGAAACATGTGTTATCCTGGCTTCCTTAAGGATTGATTGGAATTGCCATATGGTCATTGTAACAGACTGAGTGATCATTGAATATTGATGGGGCCTTGACTACAGAATCCACCATGCCATTGCCAATTGAGTGTCATTTAATGACACAATGTTCAAATGTATTTCCAGGCCAATCGATTTGGTCTCATCTGTAATTACATGGGTATTTAAAATGCCAAGTACATGTTCTAGGCGAAGCTTCCTATTTTTTCTGTCTTATTTCTTTCTACCACCAATGTTGAATCATTACTCAAGCAAAAATGCTTACACTATCCCAAATATGACAAGTTTTTTCTTTTTCCTTTATGTCTGTTATTAGAGGGATAAAGTACAACTTAAGCTGTGTCCCTAGTATCTAGCTCAATGCATGGCACACACTGTGTACTTGATAAGTATGAATTAATGTGAAATTTATTTCTCTTTTATTATACCAATTGTCTTTGTTTCCTCATTTCAAAATATACTTCAAATCAGGTTTCTCTTTTTGTCCTTTCCCCATCTCATGTCTCTTTACCTAGGTACTATCTATAAAGGTTACAACTTTGGAAATGTTTTATTATTCTTTACTTGTTTCTGTACTCTATATTTACAGATATATTGCAAAGCTTTGAGCATTGTATAATGGTCATTATTGTATGGTGTGTGTGGCATAATAGTTATTCTATTTATTCTCTGATTATATGATATGCCAATAAATTAATGCCAATAAAACATAATCTAACCCAACAAGAAATCAAGCTAATGTTGAAGATTTTATATCAGAGGGACTTTTCCCACTTTCGTTTTCTTTCTGATTGATTTTCAATCCATATGACACATCCAATTACCAGGTATGATTTTCTGCAGCTGTGGACTTTTGGTGAAAATCATGCCTTTCTGAACAGGCTTAATTTACTATGATTAAAGTAGCATGATTAACTGTGGAATACACTGCTTTGTATTCAATTGTTTAATGAGTTTAGGTTCTCAATACAGAGGAATAGGGCCAGCAAGCACACTTGAGGGAAAGTGCATGTCATGCTTTTTTATTTACTGGTTTCCACTCATTCCTCAGAATAGGACATCTTCCTGTAATCCTTACTGCAGAGTCAAAGCAGATCAGTATGCCATAGTGTACTTATTTCAAATTGTCAGTTTGTTGTTAAGTTTGAAAATATGCTCTGTGTTACTGTAAAAATGAATCAGAATCTTTGATGGGCCAACATTTCTATGCTAGAAACTTGATAACATGCCACTTCTGTAACTTTTGGCAGTCTAGAATTCAGTGTGATATTGACAAACACAGCCATTTAACATTCTAACACTTTGTAGCTGACTGAAAGAAGAAGATCAGATTTTGCAAGGAAAAACCCACAAAACACATTGCACATCAGAGGATAAACAAGGGCTAGCTGAAAGCATTCCATTATTTTTTAATGGGAAAGTTAGAAGCAGAACTACTGAACTGATCTTTCAAAACAGATTTCTAAGTTACAAAATGCCAAATATTAACACTGTGGAATATGAGATTTCTTTTGTATGAACATGGTAGCTCAGAGCTCAAACTCCATACTAATATGGATTTTGCAAAGAAAAAATTATTTGGGAAAATTTTTGTATGTTGTCAACTGTAGTCCCTTGTTCCTTTCTAGCATGTACACATGTGCTGTCTGATCATCCCACAGACGATAAAAATATCTCCTCCCAGATAAGCTACCAAAATGAGCACCAGCCAGGAGTGATATGAGGGTTGTAGTTCTGCCTGTAGCCCAGATAATTCTATATCTGCCAGATTTCTAGCATATGTGTAGAAAGTAAAACTTTAGACAAAAAGCCATAAAGTCAGAAATCGATAGCACTTTAAAAACGATAGACAGATAAAAACAATAGAGTGCACGAGAGAGAGAGAGACAAACAGATAGATACACAGAGAGAGTTAGTTAAAAGCTTCCATAAGATAATGAGATAGTATTGACTCTGCCAAAGAGCCTGGCAGATATGAATGCTTCTTATTTCTCATTCAGCTATGAGAGATTATGTCCCTTTAACTTCGTTGATTTCCCTTGAATTTCCTTTGTATATTTCCTGACACATGTAGATATTAAAGCAGATATGTTATCCACAATACAACTAGCAAATTAAAAATTGCTGATACATAAAAACTATAACTAGGTAGGCAAAATTATGTAACAGTTCATTTTGGCAATGATTAAATTAAAATTTCCACGCAAGTTTATATCCAGAGTAAAAATATAGGATGACCTGCCTAGTTTTTCAAATTTATGGCACAGCCAACAAGTTGATTTTTGCATAATTAATAGAGCATTTTGGCATCACATAAACTTAATATTAAATCAAATGTAACCTTTGAGCATGGATGTCTACGTAACACTGAATTCAGTTTCTCAAAGAATAAATAGCAACATAGATATTCTAATTCCTCTTAGATTATTATTATTTCTCTTATTATTACTATAAAATTTAACAAAGGTATAAGTACTCATTTCGTCAGGAATATATCACTACATTGTTCTCCCAAGTGATATTAAAAAATCCTTGCATTGATTGTGATAATCTTAGAGGCCTGCAATAACTTAATATTAAAATTTTGAAAGAAGTAAGTTTTGCTAATAGATTCTTGATTAAATGATTTCAGACACAAATTAGAATTTTAAAAATGCATTAAGCTTAAAATTTAAGCTTCATCTACTTAGTGGAGAGAAAAAAAAGCAAACATCCTTCCAAAATACTCAATACAGATCAGTTCACTGATTAACTTGTAACATTTCTTGTGTTCCATTTATTATTTATCTAATGGATGGGGATCACTGCAATCTTGAGGTGCCTTATTACAATTGTAGTAGCCAAGCATCTCTGGGTCCATGATGATTTTTTTCCTTACAGTCTTCAAATATCCTCCCAGAAAAGAATGAAAACCCAGTGAAATGTCTGACAGATGGAAACACAGATGCAAAGCCAAGTCACAGAGGAGTCAAGATTTTAGTGGAGATGAATTGGGTTATACTCCTGGGGTTAGAGATTAAACCACTCAACCATAACGCTGAGTGCCCAGACGAAGGAATCAGATTAATTACAGGTCCACAGAGATGGAAGCAAAAGTCAGAACCTGCCAAATAGACAGGCTAAAAACTGATGAAGAAATCAAATGTAAATTTATATGCCTAATGCTCAAAATACTTAACTACAAAATTTAAATTTGCTCTCATTATAATATATAAAAAATATGTTGATATCTGTTCTCAAAGGAAAGTAAACATTCAAAATACATTCATTCAAATAATTTTTTCAGATCATTCTCTACTCCATCAATTGTAAGATATCTTCTTTATTTATTTGTTGAATAATTTATAGGGGAAAGTGACAAGCATTAAAGTATCAGTATCCTCGCCAAGGCTCTTTCAATCTCAAATTGAAACATATTGATTTTTATCATTTAATAGTAACTGAACCGTTTCTTCTTATGTGAGAAAACTTTCTTAAATTCTATTTTCTATTTTTTTAAGAAAATAATTTCAAAAGTAAAACTTACTTGAGGTATTAAATTTATAACAAGATGCATCATCTATTGACATTTCAACACAATGAAGTATATACTTAGTAATAAATATTGAGCCTAAATTTTTGAGTGCCTATTTTAATAAAAAGTAGAGCCCTACATCGTTTTCATTTAACTATATTTGTGAAGCATTTAACGAGCTGAAGTCAGAGGTGAAGAAAACCCTGGTTTCCTTAATTCAGTTCAGTTCAGTTTAGTTCAGTCACTCAGTCGTGTCCGACTCTTTGTGACCCCATGAATCGCAGCACGCCAGGCCTCCCTGTCCATCACCAACTCCCGGAGTTCACTCAGACTCACGTCCATCGAGTCAGTGATGCCATCCATCCATCTCATCCTCTGTCGTCCTCTTCTCCTCCTGCCCCTAATCCCTCCCAGCATCAGAGTCTTTTCCAATGAGTCAACTCTTCGCATGAGGTAGCCAAAGTACTGGCTGATCTCCTTCAGAATGGACTGGTTGGATCTCCTTGCAGTCCAAGGGACTCTCAAGAGTCTTCTCCAACACCACAGTTCAAAAGCATCAATTCTTTGGCACTCAGCCTTCTTCACAGTCCAACTCTCCCATCCATACATGACCACAGGAAAAACCATAGCCTTGACTAGACAGACCTTAGTCGGCAAAGTAATGTCTCTGCTTTTGAATATGCTATCTAGGTTGGTCATAACTTTTCTTCCAAGGAGGAAGCATCTTTTCATTTCATGGCTGCAGTCACCATCTGCCTTAATTCAATGTTAGTTATAAATACAACTTGAATAAATACAATTTCTGAATAAACATACTAATTCTAGATGCTTATCTCAGACCTTGCTATGCTATAATAGGTACTAATTATGGTATGTGCTCAATAAGTGCTTATTAAAAGTAAAATGATCTAGAAGGAAGGCAAAGATGGGAGAACTGTCAATTAGGAAAATACTTTGTACAGAAATGCTTGGCTTGTGAACATCTTGGTTAAAATTTCCAATTTGTAAAGCATTTCAGACAACTATCTAAAACTAATAGTCACTTTATCAGCTCAGAAGAAATGGATGCTCTATCTGTAGTTATGGAAGTTTATGCTCATATGTGTAATAGATATTAAACTTAAATGTTCTGCCCACCCTGTTGGTATGATGATATTTTAAGCAAGTTGTGAACAAGAGGCAAAATCATGCTTTGTTAGCAAAATGGCTTATTATGCTGTTATTGGTGTTCAGTCACCCGGTCATGTCTGACTCTTTGCGACCCCATGGACTGTAGCACACCAGGCTTTCCTGTCCATCACCATCTCCTGAAGCTTGCTCAAACTCATGTCCATTGAGCTGGTGATGCCAATCAACCATCTTGTCCTCTGCCATCCTCTTTTCCTCCTGTCTTCAATCTTTCCCAGCACCAGGGTCTTTTCTAATGAGTTGGCTCTTTGCATCAAGTGGCCAAAGTATTGGAGCTTCAACATCAGTCCTTCTAATGAATATTCAGGATTGATTTCCTTTAGGACTGACAGATTTTATCTCTTTGCAGTCGAGTCTTCTCCGACACCACAGTTCAAAAGCATCAATTCTTTGGCGCTCTGCCTTCTTTATGGTCCAACATTCACATCCAGACATGACTACTGGAAAAACCTTAGCTTTGACTAGATGGACCTTAGTTGGCAAAGTAATGTCTTTTTATGTACTTAGTAACTATTTCAGTAACTTTAGAAATATGTTTTCAATATTGAATAGAAATAATATTTAGATATTAAATATGTTTTATGTTTAGAAATAATTGTTGTCACAGGAAACATCTTATTTTTCTATATGCACTGTACACATTTTTCATGCATTTTTTTCCTTGTCATTGGTTGTGTCTAATGCAAGCTGTATAGTTTTATTACATCAAATAAACATCTTCTGTGGATGAAGGAAAAAAAAAATCTTTTTCTGTTGAGACTGTGTATGTGTAAAAAACAATTATCTAATTGTGCATGTAATTATCTGAAAAGGATAATTAAAACTTTATATACATGTATTATGCTAAATAATAAGGATAGCTTCCATTTCATGGTTTTATAATGTACACATATTCTTTTATCTATCACTATTTTCTCTAATTTGTCAAAATTTAGCTGATTTCCAATATAACTTATGTAACATTCATATGTAACTTTAATGAAGATTTCAATCATATGTCTTTAGGGCCATCTGATTTTTTTGTTTAATAAATTTCTTTATAAAATATATATAATAAATGGATCTTAATTAAATATTATAGAATGTTCATATAAAATTACACCACCACAAGAATATAGGGGTGCCACTATGCACACTTTAATACTGTATATTTTGTTTAAATATCTGAGCTCTACAATATTCATATATTATTTTCCATTTACTTGACTAGCAAGTAAAATATTTTAAATATATATTTTTAATCTTTGGTTTATAGAGCATGGATGATTATCTCATTCATGGGCTTTTCTAAATGCTCTTTAAAGATCTTTCACTACTTTTGTAATAATTTGAAGAAACACCTTTTACTTAAGATAAAGGTAAAATTGCAATAAGTAATATTTTATAATGCTGTATGCCTTAAAGATAGTATATTTTATAATAAAATTGCATGTTACACACAACTTTTATAGAATTTAGTTTAATGCATTTTTATATCATAAAGTAATATATTTATGAAATTGTTGTTATATAGCTTATATGTTATATTGCAATGTAATACTAAACATATAGTATATTATGTATATATTGGTAGGCTTATATTATATATTTCATAGTTTATGAGTATTATTAATTTTATATGATGTACACTACATAAAGTACTTTGCTTTAAAATTTTTGCAAATAATTGTCCACTCCTTCAATTCCTTCAATTGGTGTTTAATTAATTAATGGTGTTTTTTGTATACACATTTTCAATTTTTATATATTTAAACATATCATTTTATACTTCCATTGAATTTATTCTTTAAAATCATTCCATCTCAAGTAGCTGATAAAATTATAACTTTCTTTGAGTTATATCATTGAGTCAGTTTTCATAATGCTTTGGAAATGATTTGACTTATGTTAGAGAATATTTTTCCCAAATTATAATCATTAATCAAATTGTTATTACAACACTATTTATAAGATGTTGACCCTCACTATAATAAAATATTCTTGTATTATATTTTTAACAATATTTTGGGATATGGACCATTATTAAAGTCTTTATTAGATTTGCTACAATATTGCTTCTGTTTTGTCTTTGTTTCTTGGCTGTGAGACTATGGGATCTTAGCTCCCCAACCAGAGATTGGAGGTGAAGTCTTAACCACTGGTTGCCAGGGAAGTTCCTTCCTTTATTGTATATTTGTCCTTGTACCTGGGATTTTTTTCTTATTCCATTTCACTATCTGTGCTGCAGCTCCATAGTATGGATCAGTTCAGTTCAGTTTAGTCACTCAGTTGTGTCCAACTCTTTGAGACTCCATGGACCACAGCACCCCAGGCCTTCCTGTCCATCACCAACTACTGGAGATTGCTCAAACTCATGTCCATCAAGTCGGTGATAACATCCAACCATCTCATCCTCTATTATCCCCTCTCCTCATGCCTTCAATCTTTCCCAGCATCAGGGTCTTTTCAATGAGTCAGCTCTTCGCATCAGGTGGCCAAAGTATTAGAGTTTCAGCTTCAACATCAATCCTTTCAATGAATACCTGGGACTGATCTCCTTTAGGATGGACTGATTGAATCTCCTTGCAGTCCAAGGGACTCTCAAGAGTCTTCTCCAGCACCACAGTTCAAAAGCATCAATTCTTTGGCACTCAGCTTTCTTTATAGTCCGACTCTCACACTCATATTTGAAAAACCATAACCTTGACTAGACAGACCTTTCTGGGCAAAGTAATGTCTCTGCTTTTTAATATGCTGTCAAGGTTGGTCATAACTTTCCCTCCAAGGAGTGTCTTAATTTCATCACTTCAGTCACTATCTGCAGTGATTTTGGAGGCCCTCAAAATAAAGTCAGCCACTGTTTCCACTGTTTCCTCATCTATTTCCCATGAAGTGAAGGGACCAGATGCCATGATCTTAGTTTTCTGAATGTTGAGCTTTAAGCCAACGTTTTCACTCTCCTCTTTCACTTTCATCAAGAGGCTCTTTAGTTCTTCCTCACTTTCTGCCATAGGGTGACATCATCTGCATATCTGAGGTTATTGATATTTCCTCCAGCAATCTAAATTCCAGTTTGTGATTCCTCCAGCCCAGCGTTTCTCATGATGTACTCTGCATAAAGTTAAATAAGCAGGGTGACAATATACAGCCTTGACCTACTCCTTTTCTTATTTGGAACCAGTCGGTGTTCCATGTCCAGTTCTAACTGTTGCTTCCTGACCTGCATACAGATTTATCAAGGGGCAGGTTAGGTCTGCTATTCCCATCTCTTTCAGGATTTTCCACAGTTTATTGTGTCCACACAGTCAAAAGCTTTGGTACAGTCAATAGCAGAAATAGATGTTTTTCTGGAACTCTTGCTTTTTTGATGATCCAGCAGATGTTGGCAATTTGATCTCTGGTTCCTCTGCCTTTTCTATACCCAGCTTAAGCATCTGGATGTTCACAGTTCACATATTGCTGAAGCTTGGCTTGGAAAATTTTGAGCATTATTTTACTAGTGTGTGAGATGAGTGCAATTGTGCAGTAGTTTGAACATTCTTTGGCACTGCCTTTTTTTGGAATTGGAATGAAAACTGACCTTGTCCAGTCCTGTGGCCACTGCTGAGTTTTCCAAATTTGCTGGCATATTGAGTGGAACACTTTCACAACATCATTTTTGATGATTTGAAATACCTCAACTGGAATTCCATCACTTCCACTAGATTTGTTCATAGTGATGCTTCCTAAGGCCCTCTTGACTTCACATTCTAGGATGTCTGGCTCTAGGTGAGTGATCACACTATCATGATTATCTGGGTCATGAAGATCTTTTTTTGTACAGTTCTGTGTATTCTTGCTACCTCTTCTTAATATCTTCTGCTTCTGTTAGGTCCATATCATTTCTGTCCTTTATTGAGCCCATTTTTGCATGAAATGTTCCCTTGGTATCTCTAATTTTCTTGAAGAGATCTCTAGTCTTTCCCATTCTGTTGGTTTCTTCTATTTCTTTGCACTGATCACTGAGGAAGGCTTTCTTATTTCTCCTTCTATACTTTGGAACCCTGCACTCAAGTAGTTATGTATTTCCTTTCCTCCTTTACTTTTTGCTCCTCTTCTTTTCAAAGCTATTTGAAAGGCCTCCTCAGATAGCCATTTTGTTTTTTTGCATTTCTTTTTCTTGGGGATGTTCTTGATCTCTGTCTCCTGTACAATGTCACGAACCTCTGTCCATAGTTCATCAGGCACTCTACCATATCTAGTCCATTAAGTCTATTTGTCACTTCCACTGTATAACCATAAGGGATTTGATTTAGGTAACGCCCGAATGGTCTAGTGGTTCTCCCTACTTTCTTCAATTTATGTCTGAATTTACCAATAAGGAGTTCACGATCTGAACCATAGTCAGCTCCCGGTCTTGTTTTTGCTGATTTTGTCTGCAAAGAATATAATCAATCTGATTTCAGTGTTGGCCATCTGGTGATGTCCATATGTAGAGGCTTCTCTTGTGTTGTTTGAAGAGGGTGTTGCATTCTCTTGGCAAAACTCTATTAGCCTTTGTCCTGCTTCGTTCTGTACTCCAAGGCAAATTTGCCTGTTACTCCAGGTGTTTCTTGACTTCCTACTTTTGCATTCCAGTCCCCTATAATGAAAAGGACATCTTTTTTGGGTATTAATTCTAAAAGGTCTTCATAGAACTGTTCACCTTCAGCTTCTTCAGTGTTACTGGTTGAGGCACAGATTTGATTTACTGTGATATTGAATGGTTTGCCTTGGAAACAGAATAGTAGTAAGGATGATTGCTACTTAATAAAATAGCTTATATCTATGACTGATTTTTTATAGTCATATGCATTCTGGATTCAAACTCCTTCCTGTGTGTGTGTGAGTGTGTGTGTGTGTGTGTGTGTGTGTGAAAGAAAGAGAGACACAGAAAGAGAGAAGTGGAGGGAAGAAGCGAGATAGACATTAAGGAGATAATTTTTAGCTCTAGCTGATGTAGTGGGTATGCCTTTTTCCACACCATTATGTCAAAAAGGGTACTCAATCTCAGAAGAGAGAAGTATTTTTTTTTTTTTTCAGGTAAAGACTTGTTAGGTAGGAAGTTAGGCCTGAGCAAGGAGCGGTGTGTGCTTGTGCTTAGTCACTCAGTTGTGTCCAACTCTTTGCGACTCCATGGACTGCAGCCTGCCACGGTCCTCTGTCCACTGGGATTCTCCAGGCAAGAACTCTGGAGTGGGCTGCTGTGCCCTCCTCCAGGGAATCTTCAAAACCCAGGGATCAAACCCAGGTGTCCTGCATTGCAGGTGGGTTCTTTACCATCTGAGCCATGAGGGAAGTGGTTTAGTGGAAAAATATGCAAGCCGATCTCTAAACCCCCACCCCCAGACATGCCAGGAGAGCTCACAGATATACTACAAAATTACCATGGAGACTTCCACAGAGACTTTTCCAACTTCTGCCCATTTGCCCTAGGCATACAGAGGATACAAACTATGCAAAGCTGTGTCCTCAAGTAACCTTAGGCAGCTAGGAGCCCATTAGTGTTAGTCACTCAGTCATGTCCAACTCTTAGACCCCATAGACTGTAGCCTCTGTCCATGGAATTCTCCAAACAAGAATACTGGAGTGGGTTGCCACCCATTAAGGGTTCATAAATATTCTATACATACACACGTCTGATCGCAACAAACTGAATTATGAGAAAGACATGCACAGTAGAGCCTGTTGTTATGTAACTTCCAACCATCAATCAAAAATCAGTCCACACCCACACAGATGAATATGTAAAAGCATTATTTTGCATATGCCAAGACACACAACCCTTCCCTGATTGGCCTCAAGCATATATCCATTTGCCTTTTGCAAAAGGCAGAACCAAGAGGAGGAGACAGGGAGTATAAAAAGGGAACTCAAGAGGGATCATCACCATTCCTTCAGGGTCAGCTTGCTCCCATGTCTTGAAAGTGTACTATCTGCTGTCTGTTTAATAAAAGATCTGTCTGCTTGAGCTGTAACTGAACTATAACTAGTCTGTTGTTTCAAATCCTTGCAACAATGAGAGAAGAACCGAGGGAGAGAAATAAACCAACCTGGTAGATCCAACACAAGGATGAAGGGTCATATACATGACTGTGTCCTTCTCAAGGGAACAGCAGAAATGTCTTTTTGTTCACCTTCACACAGCCAACGTCCTGTTTTTGGTGAACAGTCACAAATTCTTGAAACATGTTTCTAGTCCCAGAACCTCTGTTACTCATCCTCAGAGTATGTTCAGCCTCTTCAAAACCTATAAAATTCTTCCCCTGCTAACTGTTTTTAAGCAGTTTATTTTAGAGTCTCTCTTCTCTATCCAGTTAGTGAAAATAAACCTCCCCTTTTCTCAGGTTTTCTTGTTTGAAACAACTCTGTATAAATTTTTGGTATCTCGATTATTTCATAATAATTAAATATAGCTCTTTAACTAAAAGAGTCTCTTAACAGTTCCTTCCGGTGCAGAGTGCATTTCTTGTTTTGGAAGGGGAGGTGTTAATCAGGAATAGATTATAATTCCCTCTTTCATGCTTGCCTTCACATTTTCTAGCAGCTCTTCCTCTTCTCTAGTCCAGATATCCATCTTGTTTCCCTCCCACAGCAACCATCAAAACATTCTCCAACTTTGATCCTAAGCCCTGGAAAGTCCCTGATTTATGATCATGATCTGAAGGCTGAGATGATCTCCCTTAGGCTTGAACTTAGATAGATGTTGTTGATTGCTGCAAATCTCTTTCCTGGGTTGGTAGACACTTCTTTAAGTTTTCCCTATTCACTCTGAACAGACATTTATGGTGGTGTATAGAACAGTGTCAGACTTTATTTTTGGGGGCTCCAAAATCACTGAAGATGGTGATTGCAGCCATGAAATTAAAAGATGTTTACTCCTTGGAAGGAAAGTTATGACCAACCTAGAAGCATATTAAAAAGCAGAGAAATTACTTTGCCAACAAAGGTCCGTCTAGTCAAGGCTATGGTTTTTCCTGTGGTCATGTATGGATGTGAGAGTTGGGCTGTGAAGAAGGCTGAGTGCTAAAGAATTGATGCTTTTGAACTGTGGTGTTGGAGAAGACTCTTGAGAGTCCCTTGGACTGCAAGGAGATCCAACCAGTCCATTCTGAAGGAGATCAGCCCTGAGATTTCTTTGAAGGGAATGATGCTGAAGCTGAAACTCCAATACTTTGGCCACCTCATGTGAAGAGTTGACTCACTGGAAAAGACTGATGCTGGGAGGGAATGGGGGCAGGAGGAGAAGGGGAATGACAGAGGATGAGATGGCTGGATGGCATCACCGACTCGATGGACATGAGTTTGAGTAAACTCTGGGAGATGGTGATGGACAGGGAGGCCTGGCGTGCTGCGATTCATGGAGTTGCAAAGAGTCAGACATGACTGAGCAACTGAACTGAACTGATAGAGCAGAAGAGTAACTTAGAAGAGACAGTGGGAGACCGATTTTGTTGTTGTTGTTGTTTTGTTCTGGTAGTAGAGGAGTGGAGAAAATGTATAATCCTTAATGATCTAAGTGTCTGTGATAGAAATGTTACTAACTGTACCAGAGTGCAAGTGAGAAACGGCATTAATGCCATGCAATGTCCACCCTGTCACTATATTTAGTTCTAAAACCATTTCCAACAGGGCCGTTACCATAGTTTATTGTTGAATACTTTCAGCTCTGTATGAAACATATTGATGTGTGAAATGGTCAATTATAACAGGATAAACAAAATCGCTTGGATAAAATATTGTTAAACTCTATGGCTGGCTGTTTAGCATTCATAAAGGGAGTGGATGATTTGGCACTTCAGAAGGATAATTTTGTAAACGAATTCACAGTTAACATGACCAAAAGATCTCAAAGTCAATTTCATGCTGAGTTGTTTAAGCCATTTCCACATCAAACATTTCATAACTTCCTTACTTTGCAAATACTTCCTAAAGTTTGACTTTCTGTGGAAGTAGACCATACATGATTTTCCCCTCTGTAATCCCATTGGGGAATTAATTTAATTGGTAGAAATATTCTCATATATTGATACTGATAAAATAGATACAGGAGAGAATACTGAGAATATAATTTAAAATGTCTTTCAATACATAGCCCCGATACACATCACAAGTTGATGCATACTGTGTTTGCTGAAATGTTACTTATGAAACCCATGGTTCCTGCATTGACTGAGGGCTTAATTATCTTTTTTGAGATTCTCTGGCTTAAAACAGTATTAAGTGCCTTTGTTATGTTGTATAAGAAATATTTCTGGAGTATTTATTCCTTTGAGATCTCAACAGATACGTATTTCTAGGTATAGGCTGGTATTTTCTGGTATATCTGTTCTACACTTAGAATTTTATTTGGGGCTAATTTTAGCCAAGATTGGGAAGCAAATGAACTCTCTCATTCTAAGTCTCTTAATAAAAAGATTTAATAGGAAATTCTTCAAGTATTATTCTGTCATCCTTCAGGTACCCTCATTTAGTAATCTTTGTGAAGTTCTGTGGGGTTCAATGGACAGAAAATCTAAGAATATAAAAACTTGATGTGAACCATAGTTATCATTTTTTTTATATATGTCTCAGGAGAGATTTCCGAGCAAGCAGCAATAGCAAAAAGAAATTCTCTTTCCAGTATATTGGCTGGTATGCCTAACTTCCAAAGATCATATCTATTACTATGGTTGGAAGAGATACAGTGAAGATGGTTGTGGTATATAGATAAAGATGAGAAACAGAGAGAGGAAGAAAGAGGAGGGAAAAGGAAGAGAGAAACAGAGAGAGACAGAAGTAGAGTCAAAGACATAATGATAAGAAAGAGAGAGAGTAACTAGAATTGGAGTTGCTTGATGAGACGAAGCAGAAAAGTTGTTAGTCAGTGGTCATATTCAACGCCTTTAGCACATTGCCTATCACTTAGAATCAGAGGAACATCCTCTTGAGATGAAGCCTCGAGTAGTAGCATGAGAAAAACCCCACTGATCGTTGCTCTTTCTTAGGTGTCCAGAAAAGCCTGTTGATGATTATTCAGATGCTAAGATTTTACAAAGTGTCTCAGAGGCTCTATGTCTACATATCATAAATTTTTCCTTAAAAAACTAAAAACAGAATTACTGTATGAGCCAGCAATCCTATTCCTGGGTGTATATCCTAAGAAAACTATAATTCAGAAAGATACATATACCCAAACATTCACAGTATCATTATTTATCATAGCCAAGACATGGAAATAACTTAAATGTCCATTGACAGATGACCATATAAAGTAGATACACCATTTGCAGCAGTATGAATGGACCTAGAGATTATCATGCTAAGTGAAGTAAATCAAAGACAAATATCATATTTGTAGATATTCTACTTATACGTAGAATCTAAAAAAATGATACCAATGAACTTAATGACAAAACAGAAATAGACTCACAGACACAGAAATCAAATTTACAGTTACCAAAGGTGAAAAGGGAGGAGGAATAAATTAGGAGTTTGATATTAAAATATATATATACTACTATATGTAATATAGAAAACCAACAAAGACCTACTGTATAGCACAGGGAATTATACTCAATATCTTTCAATACCTGTAATGGAAAGGAATCTAAAAAGAATATATATATATATACACACACACACACACATATATATGAATCATTTTGCTCTACATCTGAAACTAATACAACATTGTAAGTCAACTATATTTCTATAAATTAAAAAATATAGTGACTGTTAAGTACACTAAAAACTTGTAATGAAATAATATTAGTAAGAAAATTTCATTTTTTAAAAAAACAAATTTCCTTATGTTAAAAAATCTAGTTTTGAAGTATCATTATTCACCTGAGATCATTTCTAGTTTTCAGCTAGCAGTTAGTGTATTCTACATCCATTAACTTGTCAACAAGGAAATAATTTCTGCAAGTATTGTGGACAGTTATGCGGATGCACAAGTGTATTGTATTGTGCATGGGAGCAAATAGGATTTAGAAAAGAGAAAAAGAACATTTTGTCACTTTCTTCTTAGGATTGCTTTTCCCAAGGATAAAGAAAATATGAGAGACTGACCTCCTTGAAA
The DNA here is from genome assembly GCF_014754425.2 of Oryx dammah. Classification (NCBI taxonomy): domain Eukaryota; kingdom Metazoa; phylum Chordata; class Mammalia; order Artiodactyla; family Bovidae; genus Oryx; species Oryx dammah. Next base: position 4,447,968 of record NW_024070190.1, on the reverse strand, counting down.
GTCTGGGATGGTCTCTCTGGAAATTATCTATGCATTTTAAATAGTTGATTATGCTTTGGTGACTGAATTTTACTTCAGCTCAGAAAAAATGAAATGTCTTGGGGGGAAAAAAAAAAGAGTGAGCTTGTTTTACAAAAGTTAGAAAATTTTATTTAAAAACCAAATTTTAAGAGTTAAATTAGTAATTTTATAAAGCATAAAGTAAATCATTAATTGTGGCGTGACTGTCCCTTTTCCCCTTGTTTCTGAAAATAGGCCTACTTGTGCTGTTCTTCAATTATAAGCAATTTTGTTATACTTCATGAATGACAAAACATGAATTTTAACAAATCTATGTTGAACACAAAGATATTAATTTTGTCTAATCATAAAGTTAACTTTGCATTGATTTAAGACCATCTTGTATAACAATTTTATGGAATTTTTAAAACTGAAAAATTATATTGCCAAACTACATGGGGGTTCTAATTCAGCAGAAAGATAATGTTTTCCTGATAGATAAATGAACCAATTTGGATAATGTACATCTCTGAATCTATCAGTTTTGCCAAGGGATTAGAAATTTTAATGAATGCCCAGCTCTAGATCTATGGGTAGATTTAATAAATTCATATGCCATGGGAAAAAGTGTGGGAAGGAAGATATAAGCAAAGAAACGCATGTGTGCTATTATCAGACTATGATAAAATAAGTAGTAGATAGCAAATAAAGTAAATATTTTAATAAATGTATAATAAAAAAATCTTTCCTTCCTTATCCATTTGTCCTTGCCAAAATCAGCAAAACAAAAACAAACCAAAAACCACAGTGCCCCCCTACCCAAAAACAAACTCCTCACATTTCTTTGTTTGCTGTGGCATGTGGGTGAGGAAAGCTTGCCAAAAAGAAAAAACAAAACAAAACAAAACAAAATCACAATATGTGTGTTAACCTTGATCTGAAATACAGTGCCAAATATATAAGTAATGTGAAAAGCCAGCTTTCCTGAAGAGTGACAAAAAATGGATGAATGTCCAAACCTTCTTTTCACATTTCTGTTATATTAGCTACCTTTAATTTTACTCTTCTTCAGTGTGAGATGATAAATATTTATGTCAACAAGTTGCTACATATTCCTACCAACAACGATGCATCATTCATTAATCTACTGCTTATGATCCAACTGAAGAGAGATCTGTACATGAGAAAAATGTAGTTTTTCATGAAAGTAAGGAATGAAGATGGCTCAAAATAAGATTTCAGATGCTAGGCGATCATTTAAATGACTTCGAATAGCTTTTTGTTCACCAAAGACTAGTGTTCCAACAATTTTAATGTTGAGAACAGGCTTTGAAATAAAGTGACAATTAATTGGCAAAATATTTTGAGATGCATATCTGAGTATCCTGAGCAAAAACATAAGCTTTAGTTTTATCAAATAAAGGTTAAGAATGTTAAATTAGGCAAATTCTTTTTAAATTGATCATTAATTATTTTTTTAAATTATTCAGCATCCTTCCATCTGCATTGGCAAGACTTCTCTAACTTTCATTGTCCAATCTATTATAAATAATATTCACCCTCTGTTTTTGGGCTTCCCTGGTGGCTCAGATAGTAAAGAGTCTGCCTACAATGAGGGAGACCTGGGTTCAATCCCTGGGTTGATAAGATCCCCTGGAGAAGGAAATGGCAATCCACTCCAGTATTCTTGCCTGGAAAATCCCACAGACAGAGGAGTCTGGCAGACTATAGCAGAGTCTGACATGACTGAGAAATTTCACTTCACTTCTGCTTTTATGGTCTGGTGCTCAGGTAACAACTGAATAGAGCTATCCATATAAACAACATCCAGAGCAAGAAGCCAGAGGAAGTTGATGAAATAAAAATAGTATGGCAGAGATAAATGAAGTCAAGATTTAAAAATACAATATAAATAATCAATAAGCCCAAGATAGATTCTTTATAAACAATAATAAAACAAAGAAACTCCAAGCATTTTTGATTTTAAGATGAATGAGCACATGCAATTAACATGTTCTATGAACAAACACCTGGGGGCTTCCCACGTGGCGCTAGTGAAAAGAAACTGCCTGCCAATGCAGGAGACTAAGAGATGCCAGTTTGATTCCTTGGTTGGGAAGATGCTTTGGAGAAGGGCATGGCAACCCACTCCAGCATTTTTGCTTGGAGAATCCCATGGACAGAGGAGCCTGGCGGGCTACAATTCATGGGTTGCAGAGAGTCTGATACGATTAACATACACACACACTGACTCCCAAATGCCTGGATTTCTCCTGACTTGCATTAAAATATCATATCCAGCTGCTTCATAAACACCTAAAATTTAACAACACCACAAATAATTTTCTTCTTATATAGACTATCACTACTCAGTCATCCTAATCTGATGTGTCTTCCTCAGTCTGTTCAGCTTTTCATTATTATTCTTCTCAACTTCCCAAATACCTAAATGTTCATGAAATATTTGAAGTGCTTTATATAAAATATCTCCAGAACCTAGCACTATGTCTCGATCCTTATTGTCATTAAATTATGCCCTACACATTTTATATATGAATGTTTATTATAAACATATTCCATTTTTCTCCTTTGTCTTGGCAAAGGAGAAAAGGAAAGATATATCTATTTGAATGCAGAGTTCCAAAGAATACCAAAAAGAGATAAGAAAACCTTCCTCGTTGATCAGTGCAAAGAAATGGAGGAAAACAATAGAATGGGAAAGACTAGAGATCTCTTCAAGAAAGTTAGAGATACCAAGGGAACATTTCATGCAAAGATGGTCACAATAAAGGACAGAACTGTACAAAAAAGATTTTAATGACCCAGATAGTGTGATCACACATCTAGTGCAAACATCCTAGAATGTGAAGTCAAGTGGGTTTTGGGAAGCATCACTATAAACAAAGATAGTAGAGGTGATGGAATTCCAGTTGAGCTATTTCAGATCCTGAAAGATGATGCTGTGAAAGTGCTGCACTCAATATGCCAGCAAATTTGGAAAACTCAGCAGTGGCCACAGGGCAGGAAAAGGTCAGTTTTCATTCCAGTCCCAAAGAAAGGCAATGCCAAGGAATGCTCAAACTACTGCACAATTGCACTCAACTCACATACTAGCAAAGTACTGCTCAAAATTCTCCAAGCCAGGTCAATAGTACATGAACCATAAAATTCCAGATGTTCAAGCTGGGTATAGAAAAAGCAGAGGAACCAGAGATCAAATTGCCAACATCCGTTGGATCATGGAAAAAGCAAGAGAGTTCCAGAAAAACATCTATTTCTGCTTTATCGACTATGCCAAAGCCTTTGACTATGTGGATCACAATAAACTGTGGAAAAGTCTGAAAGAGATGGGAATACCAGACCATCTAACCTGCCTCTTGAGAAATCTGTATGCAGGTCAAGAAGGAACAATTAGAACTGGATATGGAACAACAGACTGGTTCCAAATAGGAAAAGGAGTACATCAAGGCTGTATATTGTCACCCTGCTTATTTAGCTTATATGCAGAGTACATCATGTGAAATGCCAAGCTGGATAAAGGCCAAACTGGAATCAAGATTGCTGGAAGAAGTATCAATAACCTCAGATATGCAGATGACACCATCCTTACAGCAGAAAGCAAAGAACTTAAGTGACTCTTGATGAAAGTGAAAGAGGAAAGGGAAAAATTTGGCTTAAAACTTTACATTCAGAAAACTAAGATCATGTCATCACTTTCTGGCAAATAGATGGGGAAACAATGGAAACAGTGACAGACTTCATTTTGCGGGGATTCAAAATCACTGCAGATGGTGACTGCAGCCATGAAATTTAAAGATGCTTGCTCCTTGGAAGAAAAGTTATGACCAACCGCGACAGCATATTAAAAAGCAGAGACGTTACTTTGCCAACAAAGTTCTGTCTAATCAAAGCTATGATTTTTCCAGTAGTCATGTATGGATGTGAGAGTTGGACTATAAAGTAAGATGAATGCTTCAGAATTGATGGTTTTGAAGTGTGGTGTTCCAGAAGACTCTTGAGAGTCCCTGGGACTGCTAAGAGATCCAACCAGTCCATCCTAAAGGAAATCGGTCCTGAATATTCATTGGGAGGACTGATGTTGAAGCTGAAACTCCAACACTTTGGCCACATGATGCAAAAAAACTGACTCATTGGAAAAGACCCTGATGCTGGGAAAGATTGAAGGCAAGAGAAGGGTATGACAGAGGATGAGATGGTTGGATTGCTTCACAGTCTCGATGGACACGAGTTAGAGTAAACTCTGGGAGTTGGTGATGAACAGGGAAGCCTGGTGTGCTGCAGTCCGTGGGGTCGCAAAGAGCTGGACACGACTGAGTGACTGAACTAAACTGGTATATATTTCAACTATCTCTTTTTAAAGATAAAATTACATTATCATTATTTTAAAAATCACATGTATTCACTAAACATTTTTACACTAGGCATTGTAAGAAACACAAACAAGGCAAACTTCTCCCCAATCTTCAAAATTCTCCTAGAAGAAACATTTTAAACTTTTACTTGACATAATTATTAGTATATTTCTGAAGTTTAGTTAAGTTGCTCAGTCGTGTCTGACTCTTTGCAACCCCATGGACTGTAGCCCACCAGGCTCCTCCGTCCATAGGATTCTCCAGGCAAGAATCCTGGAGTGGGTTGCCATTTCTTTCTCCAGAGGATCTTCCCGACCCAGGGATCAAACCCAGGTCTCCCGCATTAGAGGCAAACGCTTTAACCTCTGAGCCACCAGGGAAGAAGTATATATAAACACACGTATATGCGTTGGCGGTGGATTCTAGAGGTAAAGAATCTGCCTGCCAAGAAGGAGGTGTAGATTTGATCTCTGGGTCGGGAAGATCCTTGAAGAAGAAAATGGCAACCGACTCCAGTTTTGTGGCCTCAGAAATCACATGGACAGAGGAGCCTGGCAGGCTACAGTTCATGTGGTCACAGAAAGTTGGACATGGCTTAGTGACTAAACAACAACAACAATGATGATGAAATTATGAGAACATTAAGAATATGAACTCTTTAGGTGTTTTTAACTACAACTTTAAACAGCATTTCTTAATTCCTGTTTTTCCATTCTCCCATCTCTCTATGTTATTGCAGATATAGTTGGTTTAAACTTTTAGGGTTTGTATCATGCATTCTCTGGTTTTAAAAACTTTTGGCACTTTAAAACTTTATATTTAAATTGATTCTGTGTTTACCACTATTGAGCATTCTTTACTTCTGAGTATTTTTATTTGGTGTTATGGCTTTTTGGAGAGCATTTTACTGTTTAGAAGTTTTTTCCTCCTTGAGTTTGTTCTCATTGGTATAGTATTTTTCAAATTATATTGTTTAAAATGCCAGTTTTTTAATGTAGAGCTAAATTAGCTTTTAAAATAATCTCAGGTGCTATATGAATGTAATATTCCTTTAAATAATTAAAGCATTCAATTTGTAATGTTAGTTTAAACACTAATATAACTATTATCCCCTCTATTTAGAATCAGCCTGTATGATACATTTCCTACATCTTGAAACACTTGGGGTTAGCAGACATTAAATATTTTTCCAAACTAATTTATAAAGGTTTCTCATTAAATCTTATTGATTGACTTATATTTTAATATTTTTCAAATCTATTCTTCTACTTCTTCTCTATAAATAATAATGTGTGTATATTTGATCTCATTTGTCATATGCATTTTCCTCTAATTACTTTTTAATCTTTTTCCCATTGTGTCTGTGTAGCTTCTTGGAGCCAGTCTGTCATTGCAGATATATAAAATTCTATTTTGTTGCTTTAAATATGTTTCATCTCTGCAATGTTTTTATTTTGCCTTTCAGTGTTATCCTGAAATTTCTCAAGATTTTAAAAAATTTCCTTGAGTTGCTTTATAATTTCCTCTCTAAAGCCTTATATCTCTTCCTTCAACCTTTTTTTTCTTCTTTTATTAGGAGATTGAGTCTGCTGTCTGTACATTTTTTGAAATTATGGAGAACTATTTGTTGAAACCATGCCCTCCACTTCGTCTAAATTATGTATAACTTCTCCACTCATTCCTTTCTTAGTAACATTCATTGTGGAAACGGATCAAACCCATGTCTCCTGCATCTCCGTCATTGGAAAGCAGATTCTTCACCACTTAAGCCACTGGGGAATCCCTGTGGAATGGGATGCTGTTGTTCAGTCATTAAATTGTGTCCCACTCTTTGTGACCTCATGGACTGCAGCATGCCAGGCTTCCCTGTCCTTCAGTATCTCCCAGAGTATGCCCAAACTATGTCCATTGTGTGGATGATGCCATCCAACTATCTCATACTCTGTCAGCCCCTTCTCTTCCTGCCTTCAATCTTTCCCAGCATCAGGGTCTTTTTCAATCAGTAGGCTCTTTGCATCAGGTGGCCAAAGTATTGAAGCTTCAGCTTCAGCATCAGTCCTTCCAATGAATATTCAGGATTGATTTCCTTTAGGATTGACTTGCTTGATCTCCTTGCAGTCCAAGGGACTCTCAAGAGTCTTCTCCAGCACCACAAATCAAAAACATCAATTCTTCGGTGCTCAACATATGGTCCAACTCTTACATCCATATATGACTACTAGAAAAACCATAGCTTTGACTATATGGATCTTTGTGAAATGGGATAGGTCTTTGCTAAACTCTGGGCTGAGGAGTTAGCAAGGAGTAACCTGAGGCAGGCTCCAGCACTGAATCCAATTCCCCATCCCCACCACTGCTGAAATCTCTCTCATTAACTTGATGCTCTTTTACTGCCAGTCATAGTTTCTTTCAGGTTTTTACTTATAGGGTAGTTTCCAGAATTCCCTAAGTATGGCATTTCTTACTTTATTTTCCATCATTTAATCTGTTTCTTTAGATTGTAGAAGATTTCTTTTTTTTTTAATGTTGCAGTTTAATGTACGCAGTTTTAATGTTGCAGTACTAAATGCCCTAGGCTATAGTGTTGAACATACTATACAGATACTACTTCACATCTTCCAGAGCCTGTTGATATCTGTCTCTTAATAATCAAAGAGATCTTGACAAGGTTTCAAGAATTATGCCTTTCTTCTTGGTCAAATATGCTTTTGCCTGAGGCCTATGATGTGTCTTAGTCTCTTGCTTCATTTTGGTTCAGAGATGACAGTTTTTTTGGGGAAATGCTTCATAGTTAATGGTTTGAAGTTGTGCCTTTAACTTTGTCTCATTGAAGATGCAATTAGCCTCTATTTTTCATTTGTTTAGCTATTTCCTGTGACTTTTTAGGGGAGAGAAAGCCCCAGAAATCCACAGCAATAATTTCTCAGTTGTCTCTGTGTCAATAATTGATTTCCATTACAGAGCTCTTCTTGTTTTGGGAACTTGTATACCAACTCTATTTTCACTTCTGTGAAGTCTTCCCTGGCCTCGTTTGTTGGTGATATATTTTATCACTTTTTTTTTTCTCTAGGGATAATTTTTATTTGGCTTTATTATTTTAGTTGAATGTAGTTCAATGATAGTTTAGTTACAAAATTTTCTTTATTCGTTGGTAAACTTTCCCATTTTTGCCTGGGATGCATTTTCATCTTTATGAGCTAGTATAATGCCTAAAAATAGGATGTCTATAGCAGTCACTCAATGTATTTATGAATTATTTGAATGAATGAATTAATTGTGAGGATGGCCTTGAGAACATAATCATTTAATTTTGCAGCAAATATTTCATGAGTGGCTATTTTGGGAAGATTATTCTAAGGGAGAGGGATCAAGTAGTGATCAGGACAAAATTAGTACCGACCATCATACAACTTGAATTCTATGTAAGTGTAAGAAAAAATAAGAACATTTACATTTACCTATCAAAATTTTGATGTGGGAGAGAACGTGGAATGTCAAGAAGAAGGGGACATATGTATACCCATAGCTGATTCATGTTGATCTATGGCAGAAACCAACACAATATTATGCAGCTGCTACTGCTAAGTCACTTCAGTCGTGTCCGACTCTGTGTGACCCCATAGATGGCAGCCCACCAGCCTCTCCGGTCTCTGGGATTCTCCAGGCAAGAACATTGGTGTGGGTTGCCATTTCCTTCTCCAGTGCATAAAAGTGAAAAGTGAAAGTGAAGTCGCTCAGTCCTGTCCAACCTTCAGTGACCCCGTGGACTGCAGCCTTCCAGGCTCCCCCATCCATGGGATTTTCCAGGCAAGAGTACTCGAGTGGGGTGCCATTGACTTCTCCCATATTATGCAGCAATTACTGTGAAGAAGGCTGAGTGCCAAAGAATTGATGCTTTTGAACTGTGGTGTTGGAGAAGACTCTTGAGAGTCCCTTGGACGGCAAGGAGATCCAACCAGTCCATTCTGAAGGAGATCAGCCCTGGGATTTCTTTGGAAGGAATGATGCTAAAGCTGAAACTCCAGTCCTTTGGCCACCTCATGCGAAGAGTTGACACATTGGAAAAGACTTTGATGCTGGGAGGGATTGTGGGCAGGAGGAGAAGGGGACGACCGAGGATGAGATGGCTGGATGGCATCACAGACTCGATGGACGTGAGTCTGAGTGAACTCCGGGAGGTGGTAATGGACAGGGAGACCTGGTGTGCTTTGATTCATGGGGTTGCAAAGAGTCAGACACGACTGAGTGACTGAACTGAACTGAACGGAACTGATCCTCAATTAAAAATAAATAATTTAAAAAAGAAAAAAAAAAAACAAGGGATATAAATCTCTTAAGACAGGGATTATTATTTTATTCTGCTCACTGATAGATGTAAAATACTTAGGACAGTAGATGCAGTAAGTGGGCAACAAAAATTTGTTGAAAGAATATTTAGGGAAAAAAAGATCAAGTATTAAGTGGCAGATAATTTAAATGGGATGATATGAGAGTGAATTGGAGGGTGTTTTGTATTATCATTAGTGAATACATTTCTGTTGAGCTCTCATGTCAATGCTCTCAAGGCATTTATTATTTGAAACTAAATTTCCCACAAGATTTTAAAAGGAAAATCAAATTTTATATATAACCATGTATATCACCTATAGGCTTGTTGGTCTATAGGTCCCATCACTTCATGGCAAATAGATGGGGAAACAATGGAAACAGCAACAGACTTTCTTTTCTTGGGCTCCAAAATCACTGCAGACAGTGACTGCAGACATGAAATTAAAAGACACTTCCTCCTTGGAAGAAAAACTATGACAAACCTAGCCATCATATTAAAAAGCAGCGACATTACTTTGCTGACAAAGTCCATATAGTCAAAGCCATGGTTTTTCCAGTAGTCATCTGTGGATGTGAGAGTTGGACCATAAAGAAGGCTGAATGCCAAAGAATTGATGCTTTTGAACTGTGGTGTTGGAGAAGACTCTTGAGAGTCCCTTGGACTGCAAGGATATCAAACCAGTCAATCCTAAAGGAAATCAGTCCTGACTACTCATTGAAGAACAGATGCTGAAAGCTGAAGCTCCAATACTTTGGGCACATGATGTGAAGAACTGACTCATTGGAAAAGACCCTGATGATGGGAAAGATTGAAGGCAGGGGGTGAAGGGGACGATGGAGGATGAGATGGTTGGATGGCATCATGACTCAATGGACATGAGTTTGAGAAAGCTCCGGTGGATGGTGAAGCACAGGGAACCCTGGTGTGCAGTAGTCCATGAGGTTGCAAAGAGTCAGATACAACTGAGCAACTGAACAACAAAATCACCTATTAAGTCCCACCTTTCCATAAATATCACTACCATAAAAGTAAAAACAAGGAATGCCATTTTAAAGTTCTTAAATTTAAGAGGAACTTGAATATTTAAATTTAAAGAAATTATTATACCTTGAACCAGGAAATAAGAGTTTCTGGTGTAAAACTCAAATAAGAACTAATTGTAACAAGATTTGATTTTTTCTTTCCCTTTTTTTGGGCTCCAAAATCACTGCAGATGGTGACTGCAGCCATGAAATTAAAAGATGTTTACTCCTTGGAAGGAAAGTTATGACCAACCTAGATAGCATATAAAAAAAAAACAGAAAAATTACTTTGCCAACAAAGGTCCGTCTAGTCAAGGCTATGGTTTTTCCAGTGGTCATGTATGGATGTGAGAGTTGGACTGTGAAGAAAGCTGAGCGCCAAAGAATTGATGCTTTTGAACTGTGGTGTTGGAGAAGACTCTTGAGAGTCCCTTGGACTGCAAGGAGATCCAACCAGTCCATTATAAAAGAGATCAGTCATGGGTGTTCATTGGAAGGACTGATGCTGAGGCTGAAACACCAATACTTTGGCCACCTCATGTGAAGAGTTGACTCATTGGACCCTGATGCTGGGAGGAATTGGGGGCAGGAGGAGAAGGGGATGTCAGAGGATGAGATGGCTGGATGGCATCACGGACTCGATGGACATGAGTTTTAGTGAACTCCAGGAGTTGGTGATGGACAGGGAGGCCTGGCGTTCTGCAATTCATGAGGTTGCAAAGAGTCGGACACGACTGAGCATCTGAACTGAACTGAACTGAGAAACTTTAAAAAAATCCTATTTTATATTTTTTACTGGATACATTCCTATATTTTACCTGTATCTTTGTAACTAAGAGTAACTTTACTCATTTATTTTCCTTTGTCCATGCAAATTACCTTAGATTGTTATTGCAAAGGCTGGTACTAAAAGTTCTGTCTTGCTTATCACTGGGAGGCCCTTCATATTCAGAGTACGATTTTGAACATAAATTGTTCTATCAACTGAAAAGACTAAGGCTGAATTTTTTAGGTGGTATTATAACAAATGTTATACTTGTAAAACTAGATCTCCTTGGAGGCTAATGAAGCAATATTATAGTTGTGAAAAAGACAGGACCATCTACTTTATTCACTGAACTGATAAAATGACCCTAGTTATGTTCTACAGAGTCAGTCCTTAATCCAGCCACATGATTATCTTGTTTCTGATGGGTACAAACATATTTATGATTGACTTTTAGATGACATTCTCAAAAACTAGAGATATGTGTCAAATAATTATTTAAATCTTATGTGGATTTAGTTTCCATTTGGGTTCCCAAGTCATTTCAAGTTTGCCATCAAAATAACCACGTGTGTGTGTGTGTCTGTGTGTGTGTGTCTGCTTAGTCACTCAGTCATGTCCGACTCTTGCAACCCCATAGAATATAACCTGGCAGTCTCCCCTGTCCATGGAATTCTCCAGGCAAGAATACTGGAGTGGGTTGCCATTTCCTTCTCCAGGGAATCTTCCCAACCCAGGAATCAAACCTGGGTCTCCTACCTTGCAAGCAGATTCTTTACAGACTGAGCTATGAGGGAAGTTCATATATATATATATACATATATAATGTTAAGATTCAATATTTCAAAAAGTTCTTCTTTTTACTTCTTCCTCTCTGTAAACTGACCTATTTCAAGCTTTAAGTTTTCCCTTCCTTTAAAAAAATGGGCATTCTTCATGTACTTGGTTCTGTTCTGAGTGCTTACTACTTACTAAATGGTCACAAACAATCCAGAGGAGGTTTAAGTTTTACCTTTATGGTGCAAGTGGGGAACCTGAAGAACAGAAAGATGAGAAAATATGACTAAGGATATCCAACTAGGAAGCAGTGAGACCTGCAGTATTAAGCCTTCCTATGCTCTTATTACTATATCTTAGAACTAGCTTTAAACATATCTGTATTTACCTTACCTACTCTCATGACTCATATCCTTTGCCATTAACAAAATCTTCCTGGCTGAAGAGTTCTGATTTTTCTTTTGACTCACTTTATATGGAAACTTCTCCATTTATCATTTTAATCATCTTTTACATTCTTTGAATTTTTATTGTGCATTATTTCACTTTTGTATTAGAAAAATATGCTTGAATTACAGATATATAAGGCTTTAGTCATAAATATGGATATGAAATAAAAATATTTTCCACTTAATTTTTCATATAAAATCTCACATTGTCTAAAATTTTTTCTGTGAAGCAATATATTTGCTTATGTGTTTAGACAATTTCCTGATATTGTCATATTGGTAAGTTATACTGGCAACTTACATTCAGTTTTAATATGGATATAGTGATGTAGTTTGGTTCATTTTCCTCATACTTTCACTGTGGCCATCTTTTTACCTATTTATTTACCACATAATTATTTTTTATAAACATCATTGACATCTTGGCATTCTCATACACAATAACAGTTATATTAGTTTTATTTCTTATAAGAATTCTTTCTCTTCCCCAGTAAGCTCATTTCCCTGCTCTTTATTAACTTTTTAAATTTATCATCCAATCCAATCACTCTCTGAACTTTCAAGAGAGAAATTTAGATGAGGCAATAAGCTTGAATGAATGAATAAACAGTTAATTAACATTTGTTTGGCAATGCCAAAGAGTGCTCAAGCTACTGCCCAATTCCACTCATCTCACATGCTAGTAAAGTAATGCTCAAAATTCTCTAAGCCAGGCTTCAATAGTACATGAACCGTGAACTTCCAGATGTTCAAGCTGGGTATAGAAAAGGCAGAGGAACCAGAGATCAAATTGCCAACATCTGCTGGATCATGGATAAAGCAAGAGATTTCTGGAAAACCATCTATTTCTGCTTTCTTGACTATGCCACAACGTTTGACTATGTGGATCACCACAAACTGTGGAAAATTCTGAAAAAGATGGGAATACCAGACCACCTGATCTGCCTCCTGAGAAATCTGTATGCAGGTCAGGAAGCAACAGTTAGACCTGGACATGGAACAACAGATTGATTCCAAATAGGAAGAGGAGTACGTCAAGGCTGTATATTGTCACCCTGATTATTTAACTTATATGCGGAGTACATCATGAGAAATGCTGGACTGAATGAAGAATAAGCTGGAATCAAGATAGCCAGGAGAAATATCAATAACATCAGATATGCAGATGACACCACCCTTAAGGCAGAAAGCAAAGAACTAAAGAGCCTCTTGATGAAAGCAAAAGAGGAGAGTGAAAAAGTTGGTTTAAAGCTCAACATTCAGAAAACGAAGATCATGGCATCCGATCCCATCACTTCACAGCAAATAGATGTGGAAACAATGGAAACAGTGTCAGACTTTATTTTTTGGGGCTCCAAAATCACTGCAGATGGTGATTGCAGCCATGAAATTAAAAGACTCTTGCTCCTTGGAAAAAAAGTTATGACCAACCTAGATAGCATATTGAAAAGCACACACATTACCTTGCCAACAAAAGTCCGTCTAGTCAAGACTATGGTTTTTCCAGTAGTCATGTATAGATGTGAGAGTTAGACTGTGAAGAAAGCTAAGTGCCAAAGAATTGATGCTTTTGAACTGTGGTGTTGGAGAAGACTCTTGAGAGTCCCTTGGACTGCAAAGAGATTCAACCAGTTCATCCTAAAGGAAATCAGTTCTGAATATTCATTGAAAGGACTGATGTTGAAGCTGAAACTCCAATACTGTGGCCACCTTATGCGAAGAACTGACTCATTTGAAAAGACCCTGACATTGGGAAAGATTTAGGGTGGTAGGAGAAGGGGTTGACAGAGGATGAGATGGTTGGATGACATTATTGACCCAATGGGTATGAGTTTGAGTGAACTCTGGAAGTTGGCAATGGACATGGAGGCCTGGCGTCCTGCAGTCCATGGGGTCACAAAGATTCGGACATGACTGAGCAACTGAGCTGACTGATTGACTGTATTGCTCTATAATTTTGCAAACAGTTTAATAGGTATTTCTCTCTTGTTTTACTTAACACTGTGACATCTCTGTATAGATAATGTTATCTTAATCTGTGGGTCAAAGTATTTAAGTGACTTAAAGCCACACAATTACTAAAATATGGAATTAGAATGGTAGATCAAATTGTCTCTACCCCATATCACACATTTTTCTTTGTGTTTCCTTCTACCAACTAATCAAATACCTGAAGACTTCATTGTTCAACAATGTTAAAATAATGGTGAAACTAGATGCTAATTTGAGTTTATAACAGCATTTCTTCCCCTTGGAGTGGTAGACAGATAAAAGAAAATGTAACCATATAGGGAGAAGGGTCCTTGGGATCAGTCAGTCCAAAAATATCACTTTACAGATGAAAACACACACACACACACACACACACACACACACACACACATGATTCAGAAGAGCATGTTTTCAAACTACTGAAAACTGGCAAAAGCTGTATAATTTTTCCCAAAGAAGAAACTAAATTAATATTTATTGAAAAAATGGAGAGAATATACTTTTCAGGATTCCAAGACATTTCTGAAGTGTATCTAAAATTTAGATAACTGTCTGAGTTGACAAAGCCATACCAGGTGGCTCAGTCAGTAAAGTGTCTGTCTACAATGCGGGAGACCCAGGTTCGATCCCTGGGTTGGGAAGATCCCCTGGAGAAGGAAATGGCAATCCACTCCAGCACTATTGCCTGGAAAATACCATGGACAGAGGAGCCTGGTAAGCTACAGTCCATGGGGTCGCAAAGAGTCAGACACGACTGAGCAACTTCACTTCACTTCACATCTTTAGGCCAGAGTCAGCTTATAATGGAAATGAGCATCAAGTAACAGGTTCTAGTTACCATGCTCTAGCTATTCACTAGATTTCCAGTTTTACAGGTAAGAACTAATCTTGCAGCTTCTTACAGGTAGGAACTAATCTTGCAGTTTCACTTCAAACGTTTCTGGAGCTTGAAAAGCTTTCATTTGGAGTCATGGCCTGAGAAATGGCTGACCTGTGTTAGAGGAAGTGACCAGAACAAGCCACCATGATGTGACTAGATAGCATGGAATCCCAGGAAACTTCTAATTTTAATGTCATGAGCTTTCTACTTTTACTGAAATTATCTTTAAACACACACACACACACACACACTAAATTGGTTTGGAGAACAAGTCCGTGTATGTGTATGTTTTCTTGGGACTTCCCTGGTGGTCTAATGATTAGTGTTTTGTGCTTCTAACACAGGGGGCACAGGTTTGATCACTGGTTGGTAACTAAGACCCCACAGGCCACATGAGCAGCCTAAATAAATAAATATGCATATGTTTTCTTGTAGGGAATATACAACTGCAAAAGATATAATATATATCATAAAATAAATCCGTTCATTATAAATTCCAGACCACGAAGAACAGCAGAGAAAAAAATTTCAGTTGTTGGTTGTAGTTTGTTATCAAAATTCTGGATTAGATGTGCCTCTCAGGTAAACTGGCCAAAACCTGGAAGGCTCTGGGCAACTACAATCACTTGGTATCAAGAGTCAGTGAGAAAAAGCATATGGTTACAAGGAAAAGTGCCAACAAGTACATCTAGGTGATGTCATAATCATGATAGTCAATAATGTCATTAGATGCGATTTTCACCCTGATGTATATGTGCTACATGAACTTAAGGAATTTGAAAATTTGAGGGTTTTATTATTTTTGAGCAATCTAGAAGGTAAATGACCATAGTAACTTGTAATTTTCTTTTTTTTTTATTTTTTATTTTACTTTACAATTCTGTATTGGTTTTGCCATACATTGACATGAATCCACCACGGGTGTACATGCATTCCCAAACATGAACCCCCCTCCCACCCCCCTCCCCACAACATCTCTCTGGGTCATCCCCACGTACCAGCCCCAAGCATGCCATATCCTGCATCGGACATAGACTGGCAATTCGATTCTTACATGATATTATACATGTTTCAATGCCATTCTCCCAAATCATCTCACCCTCTCCCTCTCCCACTGAGTCCAAAAGTCCGTTATACATATCTGTGTCTTTTTTGCTGTCCTGCATACAGGGTCATCATTGCCATCTTTCTAAATTCCATATATATGTGCACAGAACAAAGGATGAGCCATAACTTGTAATTTTCGAGTCAAGATTTATTTCTTTATTTTAAATTTTTTTTTATTTTTTGGAGGCTAATTATTTTACAATATTGTAGTAGTTTTTGCCATACATTGACATGAATCCGCCACGGGTGAACATGTGTTCCCCATCCTGAACCCCCGTCCCATCTTCCTCCCATCCCATCCCTCTGGGTCATCCCAGTGCATCAGCCCCGAGTACCCTGTATCATGAATCGAACCTGGACTGGTGATCTGTTTCACATATGATGATATACATGTTTCAATGCCATTCTCCCAAACCATCCCACCCTTGCCCTCTCCCACAGAGTCCAAAAGACTGTTCTATACATCTGTGTCTCTTTTGCTATCTCACATACAGGGTTATCATTACCATCTTTCTAAATTCCATATATATATGTTAGTATACTGTATTGGTGTTTTTCTTTCTGGCTTACTTCACTCTGTATGATAGGCTCCAGTTTCATCCATGTCAGTAGAACTGATTCAAATGTATTCTTTTTAATGGCTGAATAATATTCCATTGTGTATATGTACTACAGCTTTCTTATCCATTTGTCTGCTGATGGACATCTAGGTTCAAGAGTTAAATCAAAGTGACTGGACATCGAATTGAGACACTGAGAGAGTAACTTAAAAAAAAATCTGGGTAGATATCCTGTATTCTCACTTCAGGGTTGTCACCATTTTCCTTCACCATCTTGTGAGCGTTAATCCTTCCAAAATGATATTGAGACAGTAGTCAAGAGAAAGAAAAAATTTCAAGTAGTGACTCTTATCTAGGACAAAGAAGCACTGGGTAAGTCAAGAGAGGCTGTGCAGAGATGATGCAGATCTGTTTGGTGAATTAAACCAATATATTCACCTGAAAGAAAGAATGAATTTCTTTTATAAATGCAAAGAATTATGATCAGAGCAAAGTAGGCTAAAAATTAAATGACATATTTGCTTTTTGTATTAGGCTTTGTGTAGGAAACATGACTACTGACAGAAATGTAACTGCACACAAGTGACTACTATAGAGGAAGTCCTTTGGAGATATTCTTAGACAGAGGTCCAAACTATGTCTACTTCTATGTCAAACTATGTTTTTTTTGAATGTCTTTGTATTCAATAAATCCACTTGTGACAATGAATACAAGAAGACTCCTAATTTGTAGGTAGAAAATAGTTATTGTCTTATCTTGAGCTGAAATGAAAATAGCTTTGGCCAAAATAGTGCTGGTAATGTTAATTCTTAGTGTTTTGTTCAAAGGAAGGAGATAGAATATGGCCTCTGAAAATCAGAAACTCTCTCTACTCTTTTCCACTAAATTGAAATGCACACCTTGAACACGGTTCTCAATGTAAAATTATATCCTGAGGGAAGAAAATAACGCTGTGGAAAGGGGGGTAGCATATTATGATTTGAAACACTCAGAGGCCACTGAAATCTTAATTTATCTCCCCTACACTTATTTCACAGAAAATAAGCTGAGTAACTCTCTCTATGGTAGCTCAAACTGAGTGATGATTAAATCACATGAACTAGAAAAGTAAATCAAATCCTTTTCCAGTCAGAGCAAAACCATCCTGAGCAAATGACAAATCACCTACTAAATTAACAGAGATTAGTTACACCAAATGCAAAACCTTAAATTATTTACAAGTATGACACTTTCTAAATACAAAATTAGGAGCTACTAAATTCTGAAATGACGTGGTTTTTCTCTAACTTAATTTTTGCTATTAACTTTTTAAGCTAACATAATACCTTGTTAATTTCCTTTTTCTTAACAAAAAATTTACATTAGAAACTCTTTTATCCTAGTTCTTATTCTAGTTCTCAACATATGGAAAGCTTTAATCTTTGACAGTAACACTTAGAATGTTTCACTTTTAAAAACATTGCTTTTGCCACTAAGACTCTCTTATTCCTTGAATTGTAAACACTGGCATTTGATTTCTTTTTCTCTTTTGAAACATGCTTGAAAAGAGTTTATGTAAAATGAGGTTTGAAGGATGAATTACTACCAATATACTGCTTTTCGCTTAACATAAAACTGAATAATGATTAGACAAGCAAATGTAATACGGTTTTCCCTATTATCTTTTTTCTCTTAATTGTTAATGTGATTCTTTATTTAAATATATAGTTTGTTACTAAAACTCTTCTTTTCCCTGTCTACCCCATGTCAGTCAGTTCAGTTCAGTTGCTCAGTCATGTCTGACTCTTTTCAATCTTTTCCAGCATCAGGGTCTTTTCCAGTAAATCAGTCCATCGGATCAGGTGGCCAAAGTATTGTAGTTTCAGCTTCAGCATCAGTCCTTCCAATGAATATTCAGGACTGATTTCCTTTAGGATGGACTGTTTCAATCTCCTTGCAGTGCAAAGGACTCTCAAGAGTCTTCTCCAACACTATCATAATTATGCATAATTAATACAATGTGAGGAAATTACTCTTTAATGTTGTTTAAGAAAACTTAAAAAGTTGAATAACTAAAATGCATGCAATAAATGTCTTATTTTCCTCTTTAACCCAATATTAATTAATCTAAGAATAGTTTCTCAGTGAGATAATTACTTCTTAATTTTAAGCAAATATTCTTGAAATCTCTTTACATTTATATTTTAGAAATAAATAATATTTTAAA
The DNA here is from genome assembly GCF_014754425.2 of Oryx dammah. Lineage (NCBI taxonomy): Eukaryota > Metazoa > Chordata > Mammalia > Artiodactyla > Bovidae > Oryx > Oryx dammah. The sequence goes on along the minus strand of NW_024070190.1, from coordinate 4,429,505 downwards.
ATAGAATATTTCATGGAAAGTAACAGAATATACATTCTTTTTTAATACACAGGAAACATTCTCCAGGCTATATCACATGCTCAGCCACAAAATAGGTGTCAGTGTATTTAAGAAATCATATCAAGGATCTTTTCCAATTATAACATATGAGACCAGATCAACTACAAGAAGAAAAAAAAACTGCAAAACACAAATACACACACACACACAACACCCTCACAAACATGTGTAGGATAAAGAATATGCTACTAAACAGTCAGTGGGTTACTGAAGAAGTAAAAGAGGAAATCAGACAATACCAAGAGACAAATGAAAACAAAAACACAATGATTCAAAATCTATGGGACACAGTTAAAGCAGTACTAGGAGGTAAGTTTGTAATGATACCTATATACCTTAAAAAATAAGCCTTATCTTATACCTAAAGGAACTAGAAAAAGAACAAACAAAACCCAAAGTTAGTAAAAGGAAAGAAATCATAAAGATGTCAGAAGAAAGAAATGAAATAGAGACTATAAAAGGAATAAGGCAGAACACTATAAATCAACTGTCAGTTCAGTTCAGTTCAGTCACTCAGTCGTGTCCGACTCCTTACGACCCCATGAATCGCAGCACACCAGGCCTCCCTGTCCATCACCATCTCCCGGAGTTCACTCAGACTCACGTCCATCGAGTCCGTGATGCCATCCAGCCATCTCATCCTCTGTCGTCCCCTTCTCCTCCTGCCCCCAATCTCTCCCAGCATCAGAGTCTTTTCTAATGAGTCAACTCTTCGCATGAGGTGTCCAAAGTACTGGAGCTTCAGCTTTAGCATCATTCCTTCCAAAGAAATCCCAGGGTTGATCTCCTTCAGAATGGACTGGTTGGATCTCCTTGCAGTCCAAGGGACTCTCAAGAGTCTTCAACACCACAGTTCAAAAGCATCAATTCTTCGGCACTCAGCCTTCTTCACAGTCCAACTCTCACATCCATACATGACCACAGAAAAAACCATAGCCTTGACTAGACGGACCTTAGTTGGCAAAGTAATGTCTCTGCTTTTGAATATACTATCTAGGTTGGTCATAACATTTCTTCCAAGGAGTAAGCGTCTTTTAATTTCATAGCTGCAGTCACCATCTGCAGTGATTTTGGAGCCCCCCAAAAATAAAATCTGACACTGTTTCTACTGTTTCCCCATCTATTTCCCATGAAGTGATGTACTTCAATAAAAAGACACTAAAAATTTTTCAAATTTTCAAATTTCAATTTTCAAAAAAATAATCAAAGAGATCAATGAAGGAATGAAGGTATGAGTAGTTTCTTTGAATAGAGAAGCAAAATTGTTAAATCCTCAGCCAGACTATCAAGAAAAAAAGACAGAGGGCTCAAAACAATAAAATCAGAAATGAAAAAGGTAAAGTTATAACTGTCATCATTGAAATACAAAGTATCATGAGAGATTACTACAATTATTCATTATAAAATGGAGAAGCTAGAAGAAATGAGCAAACTATTAGAAAAGTACAATCTCTTAAGACTGAACAAGGAAGAAACAGAAAATATAATTAGACTGATTACCAGGAATGAAATTGAATTAGTAACAAAATATATTCCCAACAAAAAATTCAAACACCAGACAGCTTCAGAGGTAAACTATACCAAATATTATTAGCATCTATTTTTCTCATTATTTTAAAAAATTGCAAAGGAAGGAATCCTTCCAAATTCATTCTACATGATCGACATCACCCTGACACCAAAACCAGAAGACATCACACACAAAAAGAAAATTATAGGCCAATAGCAGTGCATTGATTTACACAAGATAAAGAACAGTACATGTAGAAACTAAAGACATTGGTTGTTATTGGATCATTAATTTAGGGGGTTAGATGTCAATGGTAAAACTAGAGGCATAAACAGATTATGCCCAGATTATTCAAGTTCTTACAAACCACATTCAATACTTTGGGGTTATTCCTAAGAGAAATGGGGCAGTTATTGAACGAAGTTTTAAACAGAATGGATATCATCCAATTTGCATTTAAGTAAGATCCTCATGCTAGCACCAAGAAATGCTAAGACAGGAAGTAGCAAGTACACCTGTGTGTTGGACAGGGATGTTTTAGCAATCCAGGTGAGATAGGATGCAGGTAGAGATAAATAGTAATGTAGAAGAACTGGCAACAGTTTGTGAGTTGTTGTTCAGTTGCTCAGTCATTTCCAACTGTTTGTGACCCTATGAACTGCAGTACACCAGGCTTCCCTGTCCTTCACCGTCTCCTGGAGTTTTTTCAAATTCATGTGCATTGAATCTGTGATGCCATCCAACTATTTCATCCTCTGTCAGTCTCATCTCCTCCTGCCCTCAACCTGCCCCAGCATCAGGTCTTTTCAATGAGTAGGCTCCTGGCATCAGGTGGTCAAAGTATTGGAGCTTCTACATCAGTCTTTCCAATGAATATTCAGGGTTGATTTCCTTCAGGATTGACTTTAGGATTTCATCTCCTTGCTGTCCAAGGGACTCTCAAGAATCTTTTCCAACACCACTATTTGAAAGCATCTGTGACATTCAACCTTCTTTATGATCCAACTCTCACATCTGTACATGACTACTGGAAAAACTATAGCTTTGACTATATGGATCATTCTCAGCAAAGTGATATCTCTGCTTTTTAATACACTATCTAGGTTTGTCATAGTTTTTACAGACTCACTAGCAGGATATTATAGACATGTCAATTAACCAATTCCCAAGGTCAGGTAATTTGTCTTAATTCAACTTCTGATCACTGTCATCTAAAATGAAACCTACATTAAAAGTATTTTAGGATAATTTCTGGGGGTGCAATGTACCATATAGTAGAATGGTGACCAAAGCAAAAGGAGGTATTCTGTATATATTTCACAGGGAAACCCTGCAAGTATTTTGAATGAGAAATAGAGACACTGTGAGAGGTCTAGAATGTTCTTTGATAAAGAAGAAATGGATTGAAATTTCAACATATTGTTTTCACTAATCTTTTCTACCACCTATTCAACTGGAAGTTAATGCCAGCCTTTTAACTCACTAAAAAGTTATTATATTATTTTTTATTATTTTAGTTTTTTCTAGTCACTTTTTAGTCTGTTCCAAAACCATTCTAACATGTATATTTAAATGTCTGAATCTACTCAGAATATTTCTTAAAATATTTTCTTTAAATGTTTATTAAAATATAAGCTATCTCTTTCTTAGATATAATTATTAAACATAATGATGTATTCTGTGAGAATGTTTCAGTTTGGTAGTTTATCTTCTCACTCGAAAATCTCAAAATAACTTTTATTTGTTTTGTGGATGGGGTATGTATATAGGGAGTTCAGCTGGTAAAGAATCTGCCTGCAATGCAGGGCAGTTTTTTGCCTCCTGCTCCTGGAACTAGTTCTCAATCAGTGTTCATTGTACTCATGTTATTTAGAATCTCCCTTTTCTCTATCTAAAGATTCTATTTCTCTTGATAATAATAGCAGGTCTATGGTGATCGTAGTAAATGGATGTGGAAAGAGCTAAATTACAGAGTGTGCTCATGGACACTTTATTGTGTGGAGCCCCACAGGCACTTCTTTTTAATCCATTCACATGCCGCATGCCTTGGTGTAACTGGATCGGGTTGTTTTGAGTGGGAAAAGTGGGAGTTGGGTAGATATATTTGGTGGTGGGAATAGTAAGAGTTCCCCCTAATGCTTTTCCCCCTAATGCTTCTCTTGTCAAGGAGATATGGAATTGTTATCAGCTGAGAGTGATAGTGAGAGGTACGGTTGGAGCTCTAAGAAGAAAAGAAACTTAAATTTTTAATAAAGTACAGAGAACATAAAAATAACAACTATAATGTGAACAGCACTATCTATATGCAGTGCACTTATAAATGCTTTTCCACTCACAATGATTCTGTGGCAAGTTCTGCTTTTATCATCCCTGTTTTGAGATGAAAATATGGTATAAAAGTTGTTCAGGTAGCTCAAGTAAAAGCAGAATCTCTAATCTCAATCAATAGGTCACACTGCGGTAAACTGTTGAGTATGCAGCTGAAAACTGTAGCCCTGAATTTTGAGTGAGCCTTGTCAGCAGACCAGTGTTTTTTGTTTTTTCTCTTCAGCTGCTTTTTTTTTTTTATGTGGAGGCGTTCTTCAGGATTTGGTTGTGGTGCAAGTACAATGGAAACGAAGACTTTAAAATATTTGTCCTTGAATCCATGCTGGAATGTGAGGTTCAAGGGGTATGACAGAAACAACCATGCTACCGGCTTTACTGCCCTGGATGCTCAATGAGGAAAGCTGGGTTGACAGTGTGGAATGTGTCAGGATAAGAGATGGTCAACAGAAAGAAAAGACTGGAAGTCAGGATTTCAGAAGCTCACAAAGGTTTGCAATGATGAATCTTCATAGGAAAAAAAAAAAAAAAAACTTGGTAACATCTAAAATGTTTATTTCCCAGGAGATAATTATAGAAATTTTATTATAAAAGTTTATTTGGATACTAATCATTGGAAATATATGAGACTTTAAAAAAATCTAGATAATTAAAAAATTAAAAAAAAAAACCTTCTGAAAAGTGTGATGAGAATGGCATTCTCAAAGAAAGATGATGGGAGGTTGCATTTCACCTGTATATGAACAATCTTAAGAATTCGTTGACTCAATGATATTAACAGGGATCTACTCTAAGGTAATAATCTATTTAATTTCAGAGGAAAATCATTTTTTTTTCTCTATTTTTATTCCTTTTACCCGCCCCCCTTTGAGGAAAATCATAATGCTAAGCAATAAGAATACAAAATTGTAATGTAGAACACACATTTTCTAAAAATTTACTGTTTTAATTATAGAATAGATAAAAGGTAAAATACAGTCACTTATATCAGGATAAATTATTCCAAAAGTCAAAGAAGAGGGCTTTTGTATCGGAAGTTATTGCTTAATGAAGCTTCAGACTATTTTTTTTTTCTCAAAATATAGTACTTGTATTGGTCTTGTAGATCTAAGCCAGATCTATTGAAAATTCTCAAAGCAATTTGTGGCTTAGTCCTTTAAGACTTCTGTGTGACATATGAAGAGCCAGCAACACCCCCACCCCATATCCTAATTTTGCTTGACTTTTTTTTATTTATTAGAATATGAAATAATTCTTAATATCCTATTGTCATCCCCTAGAATATTGTGTTGAAAATACACTTAGTATATTAAAAGTATGGTGTAAATGCACTAGGTCTACACTATGACACAGTGAATATTAATATCAATTAAGTAATATTTTGTCACAGACACTATGTGCTATTTTGAACCTTTGTTTAAATTTCACAATGCCTCAGTAATATCTGTTTCAATTGTATTCACCCACATACACAAAAAATCAATTGAAATATAAATACCTTGTACAGTTTTGGTTGAAAAATGTCTATATCTGAACAGATGGCTTAACTGTTGCATTTTTGCTATTTGTTAGGTACTTCATCACTCTTCTCTAGACTTTTAATGTAGTAAAAATGATGGCAGACATGGAATAAACAAATAAGTCAATGATTCATATTTGTTAACTGTCAATGCTAGAGCCATGCCTAAGTAAGTTTGGGGCTTATTCTAGTATGAACAAATGGATACATAGGAAGAAAATAGACTCTGAAATCCTGAAGTAGCTAAATATTCTAAAAACTTTTGCTATTGACTGATTATTGCTTAACAACAGCAGCAACAACAAAAAACCTTAAATTATCTTTTTAAAATTCTTTTTAAAATTGAGATATAATTGACATATAACACTATATTAGTTTTTAGCTTTACAACCTAATGATTTAATATATGTATATAATGAAAAGTGATCACAAGACCAAGTTTTGTTAACATCCATCACCTTCAGTTCAGTTCAGTTCAGTCGCTCAGTCCTGTCCGATTCTTTGCGACTCCATCAATTGCAGCACGCCAGACCTCCCTGTCCATTACCAACTCCCGGAGTTCACCCAAACTCATGTGCACTGAGTCTGTGATGCCATCCAGCCATCTCATCCTCTGTCGTTCCCTTCTCCTCCTGCCTTCAATCTTTCCCAGCATCAGGGTCTTTTCCAATGAGTAAACTCTTCGCATGAGGTGGCCAAAGTATTGGAGTTTCAGCTTCAGCATCAGTCCTTCAAATGAACATAAAGGACTGGTCTCCTTTAGGATGGACTGGTTGGACCTCCTTGCAGTCCAAGGGACTCTCAAGAGTCTTCTCCAACACCACAGTTCAAAAGCATCAATTCTTCGGTGGTCAGCTTTCTTCACAGTCCAACTCTCACATCCATACGTGATCATACTGGAAAAACCATAGCCTTGACTAGATGGACTTTGTTGGCAAAGTAATATCTCTGCTTTTTAATACGCTATCTAGTTTGGTCATAAGTTTCCTTCCAAGGAGTAAACATCTTTTAATTCCATCACCTTACATAACAATAACTTTTTTCTTGTGATGAGAACGTTTAGGATTTATTTCCTTAGCATGTATAACAGCAGTTAACTATAGTCACCTTGCTCTACGTTACATCTCAGGACTTAGTTATCTTATATTTGGAGGTGTGTAACTTTTCATCACTTTTTTCCAAATTAGAGGTTTTTTTTCTACTTAAAATAGTCCCAAATGTTTTATTATTTTCCAAAGCATCATGATTACAATGTATTTTCAAAAACATTAAAAAATTTATTTTATTGAAGTATAGTTGATTTACAATGTTGTGCTATCTTCTGCTGTATAGCAAAGTGATTCAGTTTTATATACATATATACATACACAGGTTTTCAGGAAATTCATTTCTAGTAGTAATATGATATATCAAGTTATTCACCAGTTCTTCCACTGAAAACAATAAAAACTAGTCAATGAAATCTTTCTAAATGTTAAATCATCAAAAATCAGACAAACCTGTTTAGATGAGAAATCATCATTCCTCAACGTAGGTTAGGGCTAGAGATCCTAGAAGATGAACATCACTGAACCGAATTTGCCAACCTAACATTGGGAGTTGCTGGTCTCACTGGAGACAAGTACACCTCAAGACAAATCACATGCTTTTCCATGATGGACGGTGTGTCAGGAGACCCTTGTCTCCCCATCTATTAATCCGAGAGCTACATCTTTAGGGTAAAAAGAGAGCCTAAGTTAATCTCCCTACTCATTTCATCTAGGCAAAAAAAGAGAAAGTTACCTTGGCATTGGAGTGGACACAGAAATAAAATCCAATCAGTTTGCCTTTATGTGACTTCATATCACTTAGATCTTTCATGGCCTTGGATTTCTGTCAGAAACAAATCCTGTCTGGAAGAATACAGATAATTTATCATCAGTCTTAAAGATATCCTAAACTTAATTGTACCAGGAGGTTGGTCAGTGTAAATGCCAGTTAGGCCACATGTGTCTGCTAGCTGGAAAACCCCAAAGTTAGGATCCTATACGCTTTTACAGAGACTGAGAAACAAAGGCCCTATCCATCTTGATTATTACATTCCAAAGAAATGACTTTCAGGTCCTACAGGACAGTCTTCAGTTGCAGAACGTACAATTCAAGGGGACAAAGGGAGAACTCACAGTTGTAAGCCCTTGGTAGAAAATGTTCTAAGAAATGTGAATAAGCTGTAAATCAAGGAACATTAATGAGTTTTAAAAAATGAGTTTCTGACATTAAAATCCTCATAAAACCTAAACTACATCACAAAGCATTATTAAATATTTTTACAAAAACAATATCTCTCACTTACTCCTGGCCAGAATTACTTGGTTTTTAGCCTCTGTTTGACTAAGCTATGTGTTTTGCTTGTTTGAATGGATTTGACCTGCCTGCAGATCTCACTTGTAATAATTCTGCTGCAGGTGACAGGGTGACAGAGTGTAGAATTCACACATTTATCATTCTGTGTGCTTCCCCTGACACCTACAATGACTCCTGACAATTCCAGTACTAGAAAACAATTATAGTGAGACATTATGTGGAGGAAATGACTTAGGTGCAATTCCAAGGAGACAGAGAAACTTGAGACGATGGACTGAAAGATCAAAGTAGAGCAGTGCAGCTGGGGGAGAAGCTTTGTGGGCATGATCTCTGTTATAGGCACACAGATCTTGTTAGCAATCACAGTTAAAACAACATACACAAGACCGTTTCATATTAAATTTGGAATAATAAAATTTCTTATATCTCTGAAAATATTGTGTAGAAATTTAAAAGTATCACAGAGGGTGAGAAGACCTCTGGAATAATTAGGAGATCATGAGTACATGCTCAGTTGCTTCAGTCGTGTCTGACTTGTTGTAACTCTGTGGACTGTATGTACCTGCCGGGCTCCTCTGTCCATAGGATTCTCCAGGCTCCAGGGTATCTTCCTGACTCAGAGATCGAATCTGCTCTCTCCTGCAGTGAGGGCAGATTCCTTATTCACTGAGTCTCCTGGGAAGCCCTAATTAGGAGATCATTGCTTCATTAATATCAACACAGTGCTCTTTTTAAGATCTGATTTGCTAAGAAACAATAGGACTGACTCTTCATATTACTACTGGATATGGATAAACTCTATACCTCCTTAAGCATTAATTTTATCATCAATAATATGGTGATAAATATTTTAATAATCTAAATAAATAGCATAGTAGAGGAGTCTGCAAGTCATAAAATTACCAAGCCATAGAGCTTCATTTTGAGTTTCTGACTCATAATATAAATGAATTTAAATGATTAAATTGTACTTTCATTTTTGGAAGCAGCTCTATAATTCACAGAATACACTCTACTCTGTTTTACACACACACACACACACACACTTACAAACATACATCATGTATTCATATATTTTATATTTGTAAAAGTCTTTACACTTTTAATTATAGCCATCAATCAACACATTCTAAAGAAAATTTACCATTCTGAAAAAAATGTAATAGCCTTCTAGTGGATAAAATTTATGAAAGTCAGAGATTCAAAACACCAAAGACACTAAGCAAGAATCAGCAGAAATAATAGAAGGCACCAAAACACTTCACATATTGGAATTTTGAGATATAATTTGTTTGTTTTAGTGACGTGAGTTGAAGTTATAAACTTACTAATATAATCAGATGAGAAGGAAATAATAGGGAAAAGTAAATATTTTATAGAACATTATGAATTTTCCAGTTGATTTAAAAAAAGAACAAAACAAAAAAAGAAAAAAAGAAAAGAAACAAGCAAAATCTAAAATAGGACAAATATAAAGAAATCCACATGTAGAGGGGCAGTTCCAAGATGGCGGAGGAATAAGATGGGGAGACCACTTTCTCCCCAGCAAATTCATCAAAAAATCATTTGAATGCTGACTAACTCCCACAAAACAACTTCTGAATGCTGTCAGAGGACACCAGGAACCCAGAAAGGCAGCCCATTCTCTTTGAGGGGAGGTAGGACAAAATATCAGAGAAGGCAATGGCAACCCACTCTAGTACTCTTGCCTGGAAAATCCCATGGACGGAGGAGCCTGGTAGGCTGCAGTCCACGGGGTCGCTAAGAGTCGGACACGACTGAGCGACTTCACTTTCACTTTTCACTTTCATGCATTGGAGAAAGAAATGGCAACCCACTCCAGTGTTCTTGCCTGGAGAATCCCAGGGATGGGGGAGCCTGGTGGGCTGCCGTCTATGGGGTCGCACAGAGTCAGACACGACTGAAGTGAATTAGCAGCAGCAGCAGCAGCAGCAGCAGCAGCAGCAGGACAAAATATAAAAGACAGAAAGAGAGACAAAAGAGTCAGGGACAGAAACCCTTCTTGAGGAGGGAGTTCTGAAGGAGAAGTTTGCACACAGTAGGAAACCCTCTCACAAGCAGGTCTTTGGGGAGTTTTGGAATCTCAGATTGCAACATAATTGGGAGAGAGGGGAAAAAAAAATCCCACAGAATATACGCCTAACAGCAACTGCCAGTGGAGAAGTAGCCCAGATGCTCGTGACCACCACCAGCCAGTGTGGGCTAGACAAGGAGACATGGGCTGCATAATCGGTGCTTAGGGTAAGGACCAGGCCTGAATGCCCTGAGGACAATCGAAAGGGAATTAAAGTGAAAAAGCAACCCAAACAGTGGGATCACCAACTAGAAAAAAGCAAACTTTCCCACAAAAGGCTCTAATGTGCAGCCTGGCCCACTAACAGAACAAACGATTGAGCAAATGCTAAAGGAGAGCTAGCCAGCTGCTTACAGGCCTCTCCCCATCCCTGACCCCCACCCCACTGGAGGCAGAGAGGTTGGCATGCGACACCCAGAGCCAGAAGGCAAGGGGCTGCTGCAATCTTGGCCTCAGAGACCAGCATCCTCCACAAAGCTGTGAACAGGCTCTCATTTGCTAATCATGTCTTCCTGGGATCCAGGATGGCTGACATCTGCTAACAGGGTTGCGACCTGAGATCAAGTCCCCAGAGGAGACATATGGCACACCTGAGACAGTGCTATCATGGCACACCTGGGAAAATGAGTGGCTGGGACTGGGGAGGTGATTAAGACACTAGGCCCAGCTGGGACAGTGTGCTCACAAAGCACCTGGTCTCCTCAGCTGCTAGGAGCTGGGAAGGGCACAAAACGCATGCCCAACCAAGTCTGTGCCCTTGCGGAGTACCTGAGAACCTGAGAGGTTTGGACCTAGGAAGTGCATAAAATGCAGGTCCCACTTTGGACAGTGTCCTTGAAGAGTACCCTGGAGCCTAAGCAGTGTAGACCTGGGAAGCACACACCACCTTTAGCTGGGGCAAACCCAGTGTGGTCCATACACTTTGAGCACTCCTCACACACAACAGCGATATTTGTTTGCAGTAGCCCTACCTCCCCACAACACAACTGAAAAAGTGAGCCTAAAGAAGTGACCACCTTTGTACTCTTGTGTCAGGGCAGAAATTAGACACTGAAGAGACTTGCAAACAGAGGAAGTCAAAATAAAGAAGAGGGAACTGCTATGGAAGTGACAGGAGCAACAGATTAAAACCCTGTAGTCAGCATTGACTAAGTATTCGAGGGGGCCTAAGACCTTGAGAAAGAGTGTAAGCTAGAACAAGGAACTATCTGAAACTGAACTGACCCCACACTGCCCACAACAGCTCCAGAGAAATTCCTAGATATATTTTCATTATCATTTTTTAATGTTTAATTTAAGTTCTTTATTACTCCTTTAGTTTTCATTTTTATAACCTACTATTACCTTGCAAAACAAAGACCCTATTTTAAAGCAAATCTTATATATATATTTTATAATTTTTGTGATTGATTTTGTCTTGTATAGTTAATGTTGTATTTTTGAGAGTCTAACATCTACTCTAGATTTTTAATCATTGCTTTTCAGTATTTGTTATCAATTTTTCACATTTAAAATCTAATCTTCAGTATCCATTTAAAATTAGGGGTAGGATTACTGGCTTGATTGCTCTCTCCCTTTCTCCTCCTGGTCACCTCATCTCCATTCTCCCTCTTCTCTTCTCCATGTAACTCTGTGAACCTCTTTTGGTGGCCCTTGCTGTGGAGAATTGTTTCACCATTAACCTGGATGTTTTATCATCTGTGCTGTATGGATGGAGATGTATTGAGGCTACTGTAAGAATAAGACTGAAAGCCAGAGGCAGGAGGTTTAACTCCAAAACTTGAGAACATCAGAGAACTCCTGATTCCAGGGAACATTAAAGACAAGAGCTTACCCAAAAGCCTCCATACCTACACTGAAACCAAGACCAACCCAAGAGCTAACAAGTTCCAGAGCTAGACATAAAAACAAAGTGGTCTGGAGTTACAGAAAAATAGACTAGCTACAAGGATTGGGAAGATTCAAGAAATGTTTAACAAGGACCTAGAAGAAATAAAGAAGAGTCAATCAATAATGAATAATGCAATAACTGAGATCAAAATCACTTTGGAGGGAACCAACATAGAATAACTGACACAGAAGATAGGCAAGTGAGGTGGAAGATAGAATGGTGGAAATAAATGAAGCAGAGAGGAAAAAAGAAAAAAGAATTAAAAGAAATGAGGACAACCTCAGAGACCTCTGGACAATGTCAAATGTCTCAACATTCGAATCATAGGAGACCCAGAAGGAGAAGACAAAAAGAAAGGGAGTGAGAAAATACTTGAGGAGATAATAGTTGAAAAATTCCTTAAAATGGGTAAGGAAATAGCCACCCAAGTCCAAGAAACTCAGAGAGTCCCAAACAGGATAAACCCAAGGCAAAATACCCCAAGATACATATTAATCAAATTCATGAAGATCAAACAGAAAGAGCAAATATTAAAAGCAGCAAGGAAAAAGCAACAAATAACACGCAAGAGAGTTCTCATAAGGATAACAGCAGATCTTTCAATAGAAACTCTTCAAAGCCAGAAAAGAATGGCAGGACATACTTAAAGTGATGAATGATGAATGATAAAAACCTACAATCAAGATTACTATACCCAGCAAGGATCTCATTCAAATATGAAGGAGAAATCAAAAGCTTACAGACAAGCAAAAGATGAAAGGATCCGGCACCACCAAACCAGCTCGTCAACAAATGCTAAAGGATCTTCTCTAGACAGGAAGCAAAGGAAAGGTTCATAAACTTGAACCCAAAACAACAAAGTAAATGGCAACAGGATCATACTTATCAATAATTACTTTAAATGTAAATGGGCTAAATTCCCTAACCAAAAGACAAAGACTGGCTGAACAGATACAAAAACAGGACCCCTATATATGCTGTCTACAAGAGACCCACCTCAAACCAAGGACACATAAAGACTGAAAGTGAAGGGCTGGAAAAAGATATTTCATACAAATGGAGACCAGTAGAAAGCAGGAGCAGCAATACTCATACTAGATAAAATAGACTTTGAAATAAAGGCCATGAAAAGAGACAAGGATCAAAGGATCAATCCAAGAAGAAGATATAACAATTGTAAATATATATGATCCCAACATGGAAGCACCTCAATACATAAGGCCAATGCTAATAAGTATGAAAAGGGAAATTAACAGTAACACTATAATAGTGGGAGACTTTAATACTCCTCTCATAACTATGGTAGATTAACCAAATAGAAAATTAGCAAACAAACACAAACTTTAAATGATACAATGGACCAGTTAAACCTAATTGTTATCTATAAGGCATTTCAACCCAAAACAGTGAATTTAACCTTTTTCCCAAGTGCACATGGAACATTCTCCAGGATAGTTCACATCCTGAGCCATAAATCTAGCCTTGGTAATTTCAAAAAAATTGAAATCATTTCAAGCATCTTTTCTGATCACAAGGCAGTAAGATTAGATGTCAACTCAGGAAAAAAAAAAAAAGACTATTAAAAATACAAACATATGGAGGCTAAACAACACGCTTCTGAACAACCAACAAATCACAGAAGAAATCAAAATATGAATAGAAACAAATGAAAATGAAAACACAACAACCCAAAACCTATGGGACTCAATAAAAGTAGTGCTAAGGGGAAGGTTTATAGCAATACAAGCTTACCTCAAGAAACAAGAGAAAAATCAAATAAATAACCTAACTTTACATCTAAAGTAACTAGAAAAAGAAGAAATGAAGAAGCCCAGGGTTAGTTGAAGGAAAGAAATCATAAAAAAAAAAAAAATGGGGCAGAAATAAATGAAAAGGAAACAAAAAAGACTGTATCAAAAATCATCAAAACTAAAAGCTGATTCTTTGAGAAGGTAAATAAAATAGACAAACCATTAGCCAGAGTCATCAAGAAAAAAGGGAGAAGAATCAAATCAACAAAATTAGAAAGGAAAATGGAGAAATCACAAGAGACAGCATAGAAATACAAAGGATCATGACAGACTACTATCAGCAACTATATGACAATAAAATGGACAACTTGGAAGAAATGGACAAATTCTTAGAAAAGTATAACCTTCTAAAACTGAACCAGAAAGAAATAAGAAATCTTAACAGACCCATCATGAGCACAGAAATCAAACTATAATCAAAAATCTTCCAACAAACAAAAGCCCAGGACCAGATGGCTTCACAGGTGAATTCTACCAAAATTTAGAGAAGAGCTAACACCTATCCTACTTAAACTCTTCCAGAAAATTGCAGAGGAAGGTAAACTCCCAAACTCATGCTATTTTGCCACCATCACCCTAATACCAAAACCTGACAAAGATGCCACCAAAAAAGAAAACTACAGGCCCATATCACTGATGAACATAGATGCAAAAACCCCCAACAAAATTCTAGCAGACAGAATCCAACAACATATTAAAAAGATCATACATCATGACCAAGTGAGCTTTATCCCAGGGATACAAGGATTCATCAATATTCACAAATCAATCAGTGTGATACACCACATTAACAAATTGAAAGATAAGAACCATATGATTATCTCAATAGAGGCAGAGAAAACCTTGAACAAATTCAACACCCATTTATGACAAAAACCCTCCAGAAAGAAGGCATAAAAGGAACATACCTCAATGGCTGCTATTAAAAAGTCTACAAACAGTAAATGCTGAAGAGAGTGTGGAGAAAAGGGAACTCTCTCACACTGTGAGTAGGAATGCAAACTAGCCACTATGGAGAACAATGTGGAGATTCCTTAAAAAACTGGAAATATAACTGCCATATGACCCAGTAATCCCACTGCTGGGCATACACACTGTGGAAACCAGAATTGAAGGAGACACGTGTACTCCAATGTTGCAGCACTGTTTACAATAGCTAGGATGTGGAAGCAACCTAGATGTCCAGTGGCAGACAAATGGATAAGAAAATTTGGTACATATATACAACGGAATATTACTAAGCTATTAAAAAGAATGCATTTGAATCAGTTCTAATGAGGTGGATGAAACTGGAGCCTATTATACAGAGTGAAGTAAGTCAGAAAGAAAAACACCAATACAGTATAGTAACGCATATATATGGAATTTAGAAAGATGGTAATGATGACGCTATATGTGAGACAGTAAAAGAGACACAGATGTAAACAACAGAATTTTGGACTCTGTGGGAGAAGGCAAGGCTGGGATGATTTGAGAGAATAGCATTGAAATATGTATATTATACTATGTGAAATAGATGACTAGTCCAAGTTTGATGCATGAAACGGTGCACTGGGACAAATCAGAGGGATGGGATGGGGATGGAGGAGAGAGATTTTTGGGATGGGGGACATATATACACCCATTGGCTAATTCATGTCAATGTATGTCAAAAAACACCATGATATTGTAAAGTAATTAGCCTCCAGTTAAAATAAATAAATTTTAAAAAGAAATCCACAAAATAAAACACAAAAGACAATCTATATATTTTAAGAGAAGTCTTAGAAATAATAAAAAGTATTTTAAAAGGTATAAAACTCTGAAGAGATACTAATTATAAGAACTATATATATATATTGAACATTTATAACTTTCTTAAAACATACTGACAAAGACTCTTGACAAAATTAGAGCCATTCTTTTAACAGGAATGATCCTACACTGACATAATAATCAGTCGAAGTCTATAGTCTAAAGGTTCACTCTTGATGCGTAATACTCTATGGATTTGAACAAAAACATAATGGTATACTCTATCATTATAAAAGCATACAGGGTATTTGACAGACCTAAAATCCTCTGTGTTCTGTTCATTTATCTTCTCTACCCTCTGCAACCACCGATCTTATTATTGTTTTCATAGTTTTGCCATTTCCAAAATGTAATATACTTGGATTCAAAGTATATATATAGCCTTTTCAGATTGGCTTCATTTTGTAATATGCATTTAAGATTCCTCCATGTCTTCTCATGGCTTCATTTCTTTTTAGTGTTGAATATATTCCATTGTTTGAATGTTCCACTTTTTTTTACCCATCCATCTACTTGTAGAACATATGATTCCAAGTTTTATAAATTATGAATAAAGTTGCTATAAACATACATTTGTAGATTTTATGAGGATAAGTTTTCAACTCCTTTTCACACCAAGAAGTGTGACTGCCGTATCGTATTGTAAGAAACTTCCAAAACTGTCTTCCAATGTGACTGTACCATTTTGTATTCTCATCAGTAATGTATGAGAGTTCTTGTTGCTCTATTTCCATATTGCAACACTAATAGGTATCTAATGGTATCTTATTGTTGTTTTAATTTGCATTTCCCTGATATGAAACATTTTTTCATATCCTTATTTCCCATATGTATATTTTCTATGAGCAGCTTCAAGCTTTGGTAACCATCAAACACAGCAATTACTGATCAAGAAACTTCAAATAAATATGCAACTAGAACTGCTCATCTTGAACATAGTAGGATCATATCCACAAATTCATGACTTTGGGTCCCAATAGTCATGTACAGACATGAAAGTTGGACCACGAAGATGGCTGATTGCAGAAAAGCTGATGCTTCTGAACTGTGGTGCTGGAGAAGACTTTTGAGAGTCCCTTGGAAGGAGATCAAATCAGTCAATCCTAAAGGAAATCGACTCTGAATATTCATTGGAAGAACTGATGCTGAAGCTCCAATACTTTGGCCACCTTATGCAAAGAGCCAACTCATTGGAAAACACCCTGATGCTGGGAAAGATTGAAGGCAGGAGGAGAACGGGATGACAGAGGATGAGACGGTTGGATCACACCACCAACCCAATGGGCTTGAGATTGGACAAACTCTGGGAGATGGTGAAGGACAGGGAAGCCTGGCATGTTGCAGTCCATGGGTCACAGAGTCAGACATGACTTAGCAACTGAACAACAAGGTACAGCAACAATGCATCGTGTGATGGAAATAGTACATTAGGAACTGATTCAAATAGGTTTAAAGGTACTTATGAAAACACAAACAGGTGTCACCTCTCCTATTGCACAGACATTTCTTCCCCAGTTCATTTTTAAGTCCTTTCTGCAGGATTACAACCAGATGGTGATGAAGAAGTAAACCTAGTTTACAGAAAGGTAAGTTCTGTAGAATGATGTGAGCAGAAAACAGTTGTTACTATAAAACAGCCCAACTCAGAGGCGTCCCTTAGAGAAGGATGTAAAAGGAAAATTCTCTTTACATGATGCAAATGGAAAAATGGTTTGAGAAAAATAAAACTATACACTGGCTCTTGGGCAGGGGTAAATTGCTTTGGCTCAATTGACTAGGGTCTAAAAGAACAAGATTGTAAGATTGGAAATAAGGAAGACTGAGAATAGACATGTACGTGGAGCCATGGGAGTGGGTGGAAAATGTGTGGATCTTTATAATTCCCATCAATGTCCACCAGAAAGTGTCCCCCACAGTGGAGCCACTGAACAACCACGTGAATAGAATGGCTTGAGTATAGAAGGTCATCCAATCTCTACCTTCAGCCAGCTTCAAACTTAGGTACTGTGCCTATAAATGGTGTAACATTTGGAGGGCACAATTGGAGTCCATGATGTCAAGCAGTGCTGAAAGTTGGAAAAGAAATTTAGAATGGCTGATAGAACATGGAGATCATGGCTATTAAAATTCATTCTTAGAATCTACTATCTTTCATATTACAAGCCATTTTTCTGGAACTTTAATAAGCCATTAATAGGAAACCTCTCAGAGAGAAATCAAGGGGACTTGGCAGGGGTCATCAATGGATCTGAGTAGTACAAAGTGTGGCCTGTAGTAGATGCTATAGGTACTTGGCTTCTGGCCCCTCAGCACACATCTTCAAAGCTGAAGGCTTGGCTGAAAACACTTGCACACAACTCTGACTGAAGTTTTTTTATTTTTCTAATTTGCAGGAACAAGCTGCCCTTGAGCACAGGGGAAACTGTTAGTGCCAGAGCTCTAATTCTGGAACTGGGTCTCAACTAAAAAAAGATGTTGAACTGGTTGATCAAAACTCCAGTGTCTTCATCACTCACCAAAGATCCCTCCAAGGCATGAGCTCTCCTTTTCCCAGAATTCTCAGTGGTATTGAGCTCCGGTTGTTCAGAGTAGTACCTGGCTTGACAGGTTACTGCCCTTCCCTTTCCTTCTTGGGATCACTTGCCAAACAAACCACTGTAATAATTTCCTCATCTCAACATCTTGGAGAATCTAACCCAAGACACAC
The DNA here is from genome assembly GCF_014754425.2 of Oryx dammah. NCBI lineage: Eukaryota > Metazoa > Chordata > Mammalia > Artiodactyla > Bovidae > Oryx > Oryx dammah. The sequence continues at coordinate 4,411,450 of NW_024070190.1, read as the reverse complement.
CCTTAAGAACAATATATATTTTATAACTTGAAAAAAATCCATTTAAAATTGTATACAAATAACTAAGTTTCATATCTGGGTAATTCACCGATGTCCTGATTTTCCCAACTGGATTCTTTTTCTACTACTCCCTCATCAGTGACATCAAAATATGGAAGATTTGAAATTCAAAGTGAGAGTGCAAGAATGACCAAAATCACCATAGTGTGGTCAAATCTGCTGCAAGAAGAATAAAAATCATAAATATTCACATGAATATTTTTCAATTTTTCCTCTTTTAAGGATTGAGCTTTATGTTCAAAAAGGCCACAAGGGCCACAAAATACTTTCTAACTCTATCCTCATGCTTAGTCATGTCTGACTCTTTGCCACCCCATGGACTGTAGCCTGCCAGGCTCCTCTGTCCTTAGAATTTTCCAGATAAGAATACTGGAGTGAGTTGCTATTCTCTTCTCCAAGGGGATCTTCCTACCCAGGGATAGAGCCTAGGTCTCCAACCATGCAGGTGGATTCTTTAACCTCTGAGACACCAGGAAAGCCCTCCCTACTCTATAGCTATGTTCAGTTATAAATTGTAGTCACTCAGTTGTGTCCGACTCTTTGTGATCACATGGATTGTAGCTCGATAGGCTCCTCTGTCCATGGGATTTTCCAGGGAAGAATACTGGAGTGGATTGCCTTGCCTTTCTCCAGTTATAAGGTAATATAATTTGGTTTTCTGCACGTATATGGGACTGGCTGCTTAAATGTATGTATATCTACATGAAAGTTAAACAATAATTTTTTTTAAAAATTGGGGTACAGTTGCTTTACAATGCTGTGTTAGTTTCTTCTGTACAGCAAAGTAAATCAGTTACATATACACATATATCCCTTCTTCCTTGGATTTCTTTTCCATTTAAGTCACCACAGAGCATTGAGTAGAGCTCCTTGTGCTATGCAGTTTGTTCTCATTAGTTCTTTGTGCTGAATACAAAAAGTGGTCATAAGAGTTAAAATTTCCTGATCTAGTCTTCCAAACAGCATTTTAAACTCTTGAAAAGTTTTCTCTTAAAAAAAATTTAAGAGAACTTCTTTTGTATTCTAGTATATTCAAAAGCAGAGATAGTACTTTGCCAACAAAGGTTTGTCTAGTCAAGGCTATGGTTTTTCCAGTGGTCATGTATGGATGTGAGAGTTGGACTGTGAAGAAAGTTGAGCACCGAAGAATTGATGCTTTTGAACTGTGGTGTTGGAGAAGACTCTTGAGAGTCCCTTGGACTGCAAGGAGATCCAACCAGTCCATTGTGAAGGAGATCAGTCCTGAGTATTCTTCGGAAGGACAGATGCTAAAGCTGAAACTTCAATACTTTGGCCACCTCATCTGAAGAGTTGACTCATTGGAAAAGACTCTGATGCTGGGAGGGACTGGGGGCAAGAGGAGAAGGGGACGACAGAGAATGAGATGGCTGGATGGCATCACCGACTTGATGGACATGAGTTTGGGTGAACTCTGGGAGTTGGTGATGGACAGGAAGGCCTGGCGTGCTGCAATTCATGGGGTCACAAAGAGTCAGACACAACTGAGCGACTGAACTGAACTTTTGTATTCACATCTGAGTGGCTCTTCAAGTCAGTACTTTTTAATGTGCGTTTGCCCTATATAAAATGAGAAATTTACTTTATTTAGCAGTAACTAAAATGTTGAACATGTTTGTGAAACTCCTGTTTTTCATGATTTTGTGCAAAACTGGTGCTGCAATTAGTTTTAGGTTTGTAAAGATAAATGTCACTGTCCATTAAAACTTATAAAACCCTACCAGCCTGGCAGAAACCAAGTCACCAGGGACTGGAAGTGAAGTGCTGATAACTTACAAAGAAAAGGTTTGAGAAAAATTATGCGCTATTAATTTTACATATTTTACTAAGCAAATAGAAGTACTAATAGAGATGAATAAGAAGCATTGATCATTTCAGCGTATGTTAGATTTTATTAATGAAATCAGACAAGTTCTTTGAAAAGGTAAAAAGCTTGAAATATATGTCTATCAAGTAGTTCTTACATGTTCAAAATTAAAATCACTTTATACTAACCACAGGGAGATAATTTTTCTACTGAAATAAAATATTAGCATGCTAGTATTGGGAAAAGTTTATTTCAGATCGTTTTCTGTTTGAATTTGAAAATTTGTAATTTCATTGTTTTTTAATGTGGACTCTATCTTGGGAATTTAAATTACATTTTTGATTCCTATTTTCTTGTTTCTGTATACATTTTACACTGATTTTTCTTCCAAGGGAAGGAAGGTCCAGTGGGGTCTGGCTTATCAAATGGGTGAAGTGGATTTTTACCCTCATTGACACCTACTATCTTTTCTCCATCAATCCCCACCTAATTTCATTTTTATTCTTGTAAATTATACATTTCATGATTTATAACCTCAACTACTTTCATGTCACTATTATCAGGTTTCTTCCATCATTGTTCCAATGACACCAGCACCTGGCAAGAAGACATCTGAGAAGTCACACAGCTTACAGACTGTATCTGACAATCTGGGATTGTATCAATATCTTACACGACTTGAAAGTCTTAACATTACCTTATCCATTTTTCCAAAATTTCAAGGAGCTATTTTAAACTCCCACATTATCGTCAAATATATCTCTGCCACCTCTGTTATCATATTCAGTAGATGATTCTACATAGAACCTCACACAGAAAAATAAAACAGCATTTCCATGGTAGCATTTCCATGAACTGTTGAACTGTTTAACTTTACAAACTCTTCCCTTATCTTCAGTGATTTTCCTCACTTTCATTTATCAGTTTTATTTTTTTCCCCTTATCATTGCTTTCTCTTTTTTTAAAAACATATCTGGTTACTGAAACCAGTTTAATGCCTAGGATTCTTTACTTTTAATATTTATTTATTTAGTTAGTTTTGGCTGTGTCAGATCTTAGTTGTGGCACATGGGATCTTTCATTGTGGTGTGTGGGCTTTTCTCTAGTTGTGGCACTTGGTTCTCTAGTTGTGGTGTGTAGGCTAAGTAATTGTGGCATGCAGGCTAAGTAGTTGTGGTGGGGGGGGGGGGTTAGTAGTCCTGTGGCATGTGGGATCTTCCTGGACCAGGGATTGGACCTGTGTCCCCTGCACTGGAAGGTGGATTCTTAACCATTGTACCACCAGAAAAGTCCCATTTATCATTATTTTCATTGATCAGCTTTGTTTATTATCATTATGACTTCAGTTTTGCCATTGAGTCTTCTTTGTTATCTTTTTGATTGTGCCGTCCCTTTCCTTTGTCAATATAAACCTACCCTGCTGGCAAACTTCTTTCACTCTAAGGCTTTGTCACTTCTGGACTTAAAAACACATTTATCTCTCTCTTCCAGACTGCAGCTGTCAGTCTGCAGGTCTTTGTTGCTTGATTAACAATCAACTCAACAACTGAAAGACAGCTGGCATCAGATTCTCTTAGAAGAATGAAATGATGGGAATCACAGCATGTCTGCATGTCATTTATGGGAGCCATCACAACAGTCCCACAGTAATGCAAGGACTATTGTCTCTGAAATAATTCTTTGTAACTTTACACCTGGTTCAGTTTACTAGTTGTATGTCCTAGGGGGATATTCATTTTGTCTAAGTTCCATCATTGGAAACATGAAGGTAAAATCATATTTCACCTGGGAGAGTTTTTCCAGGAACTAAATGAAGTAAGATCACATAGAAGAGCCTTAGTAAGTGTATGGGTGTGCTCAGTCCCTGAATCATGGCCAACTCTTTGTGACCCCATGGACTGTAGCCCATCAAGCTCCTCTGTCATGGGATTTTTCCTGGCCAGAATACTCCAGTGGGTTGCCATTACCTTCTCCAGCAGATCTTTCCTACCCAGGGATTGAATCCATGTCTCCTGCATTGGTAGGCAGATTCTTTACCACCTGGGAAGTAAGCATACAACAGGCATTGTTAAAATTATTGGGCTATGCTACTTACAATGAACTTTTCACTATTTTGCCTTTACTCATTTTAAACCCTTTCTTCTAGGTCTATATGGAAGGTTGCTTTCTCTGTAGCTTTTCCTAATGGCTTCTTCAATTATATTTTGAAAGTTCATAACCACATCCTGATTGTATCATTTTTTAACCATGTTTTGTTTATTTTTAATATGCATACACTCACTCAAAATGCACTAGCTCCTAAAGGTTGTTGTGGAGTTTAGAAGCTAGTGCGTTTTAAGTGAGTGTTTGCATATAAAAAAGAAACATGTATGGTAATAATCTGTACATGGTATATGAAAGGAACTAAATAAATATTTCCAAATGAGCTAACTTTAACTCAAGAATCCCTTTTCAGAACTGTGTCAAAGGAAAAAATAAGTAGAGAGAAAGCTATTGAATTTGAGAAATATAACAGATTCTGTACAGAGTAAACATTTAGAACCTGCCTGTAATGCAGGAGAGCTGGGTTTGATCCCTGGGTTAGGAAGATTCCCTGAAGGAGGGCATGTAACCCACTTCAGTATTCTTGCCTGGAGAATTCCATGTTCAGAGGAGCCCAGCTGGCTTCAGTCCATGGGATGGCAAAGTCAGACAGGACTGAGTGACACTTTCGCTTTCATAGAACTGTTAGTTACTTGGAGGGCAAATGACCAATTCATATTACAATATGAAACTTAAAAAAGTATATAATATTTTGTATATATATATATATGTTCTTATAATGGACTCCTGTTATAACTTAAAAAAAAATGCAGTGTTTATTCGACTCTTTGCAATCCCATGGACTGTAGCCTGTCAGGCTCCTCTGTCCATGGGATTCTCCAGGCAAGAATAATAGAGTGGGTTGCCATTTTCTTCTCCAGGGGATCTTCCCAACCCAGGGATCAAACCCAGGTCTCCTGCATTGCAGGCAGATGCTTTATCCTCTGAGCCACCAGGGAAGCCCCTTATTATGGCAACCACTAGCCAAATGTGGCTCTTGAGAAATTGAAATATCACTAGCAGCCCAAGTTGAATTATTCTATAAATGTAAAATAGACTATGGAGTTATAAGATATATCAGGAATATAAAATATCTCATTAATAAAATTTTGTATTCATTATATATTCAAACTATATTTTAAATATACTGAATTAAATATTATACAATTAAAATTAATTTCACTTTTTCCCTTTTCTTTTATTCCATGTTACCAGTAGACAATATATCATTATATACATAGTTTGCATTATATTACTATTGGGAAGTCTAAAAACAACAAATCAGAAGTAAAGAGGAAATTGAGTTGATTTCCAGTAGTACAGGAATGTAAAAGGATTTAATTGTAAATATGGTATAAAAAAGAATTCAGACTTGTGCCCTCTTATTCATTAATTTTTTAAAAACATTTGAAGCTTCTATTACTCTTCTGTTTGTTAATTGATTTGGATTCTATTTTATTCTCAAATTATTATTGGTTTCTTCAACTTTATTTTCCAATTTTTTAAAGTTTCTTAGTGCCATCAAGTAAACAAAATATGGGTTGTGTTCTGTAGGAAAGCAAACAGTTCTAAACTGTTTTGCCAGTGTAGTGTCTTTATGGTTCACACACTAAGCATTGAAAGTGAAAAAGTGAAAGTGTTAGTTGCTCAGTCATGTCTTACTCTTTGCAGTTCCATAGACTGTAGCTCACCAGGTTCCTCTGTCTATGGTATTCTCCATGAAAGAATACTGGAGTGGGTAGCCATTCCCTTCTCCAAGGGATCTTCCTTATCCAGGGATCAAACCCAGGTCTTCCACATTGCAGGTAGATTCTTTACCATCTGAGCCACCAGGGAAGTCCTATATGTTAACAAAAGAACTTACAACACATTTGTTCACATTACCGTAGCAAAAATTATGGACTTCTCTGATAGCTCAATTGGTGAAGAATCCACCTGTAATGCAGGAGACCCTAGTTGGATCCCTGGGTTGGGAAGATGCCCTTTAGAAGGGAAAGTCTACCCACTTCAGTATTCTGGCCTGGAGAATTCCATGGACTCTATAGTCCATGGGGTTACAAAGTGTTGGACACGAATGAACAACTTTACTTTCAGTTTCACTTTAGGAAAAATTAGTTGAATTGTAACTGAAATGTAAATGAGATGGTTGGATGGCATCACTGACTCAATAGACATGAGTTTGAGCAAACTCCAGGAGATGGTGAAGCACAGGGTGCTGCAGTCCATGGGTTTGCAAGAGTTAGACATGACTGAGTGACTTTATCTTCTCTAAGTATCCCTAACTTAGGAAAATTTGAAACTCGTTTGAAAATATCCTCAACAGTTTAACATGATTTGCTCTTCATGTTGGAACTTGAGATCAGATATCACTATGCCATTTTAACCTTATTTTTGTTTACTATCCTTCTCTTTGGTACTGTTTTGCTGTTGTTCAGTCACTCAGTTGTGTCCGTCTCTTTGCAGCCCCATGGGCTATACAGTCCATGTAATTCTCCAGGCCAGAATAGTTAAGAGTGGGTAGTCATTCCATTTTTCAGGGGATCTTTCCAACCTAGGGATTGAACCCAGGTCTCCCACATTGCAGGCACGTTCTTTACCAGCTAAACTACCAGAAAAGCCCTAGCGATACCTAAGAATATATATTTTTTCCAATTACAAATGACTTCTGCAAGTTGAATTCATATGCTTGGTTTTCAGATTTTTTTATACTTTAATAGAGATGATGACTGAAAAAAATGCTACAAAAATTTCAAACAAAAATCCCAGCTATGAAAAATCAAATAAATGTATGTATTTTTAGGTATATAATACATGTACCATAAAATGTACCTATTTTCAATGTATACACACATGTAACTGCCATAAAAATGCAAAATATTACCATCACTTTAAAAAGTTTTTTCTGTCCCCTTGAAGCCACTTACCCTAAGTGCATGATGTAGATAACCAACAATTTACTTTCTCACATAAATGGTTATTTATGGTAGGTTCCCTGAGTTGGGAAGATCCCCTGGAGGAGGAAATGGCAAACCACTCCAGTATTCTTGCCTGGAAAATCCCATGGACAGGGGAGCATGGTGGGCTACAGTCCATAGGATTGCAAACAGTCTAACACAACTGAAAACATATGGTCACACGATCAAGATGGTAACTTATATTTTATGTGTGAAATATTTTACTCAGCATAATTTTCCTGGAGAGTTTTGCTGTTATTGGTATAAGTAGTTTATTCATTTTCATTCCTGAATAGTACTTCAAAACCATCATTTACTTTATCATTTGTCTGTCGATGGAAGTCTGAATTATTTCCAATTTCTTTCTTACTGTGGATAAAACTATTATAAAAAATAGCATATACATCTTGATTCACAGATATGGAATAAATACCTACAAGTTGAATTACTGGGACATAGGTTATATGTATGTATACATATTTAAATCAATTTTAATTAATTTAGAAAACTAAACATATACATTATTTTATATTCCCATCTTCAAACTATAAGGTATTGATATATTTTTATAATTTATTCATTTTTAATTGAAAGATAATTGCTTTACAGAATTTTGTTGTTTTCTGTCAAATCTCAACATGAATTAGCCATAGGTATACATATAGCCCCTCCCTTTTGAACTTCCCTCCCATCTCCCTCCCCACTCCATCCCTCTAGGTTGATACAGAGTCCCTGTTTGAGTTTTCTGAGCCATACAGCAAATTCCCTTTGGCTATCAATTTTACATATGGTAATGCTATGGTTTTTCCTGTGGTCATGTATAGAGGTGAGAGTTGGACTGTGAAGCAGGCTGAGCGCCGAAGAATTGATGCTTTTGAACTGTGGTGTTGGAGAAGACTCTTGAGAGTCCCTTGGACTGCAAAGAGATCCAACCAGTCCATTCTGAAGGAGATCAACCCTGGGATTTCTTTGGAAGGAATGATGCTAAAGCTGAAACTCCAGTACTTTGGCCACCTCATGCAAAGAGTTGACTCATTGGAAAAGACTCTGATACTGGGAGGGATTGGGGCAGGAGGAGAAGGGGACGACCAAGGATGAGATGGCTGGATAGCATCACTGACTCGATGGACGTGAGTCTGAGTGAGCTTTGGGAGTTGGTGATGGACAGGGAGGCCTGGCGTGCTGCAATTCATGGGGTTGCAAAGAGTCAGACACGACTGAGCGACTGAACTGAACTGAACTGAATACTTCATTGTGTAGATTGGTGGCAACTTCTATATCCATTCATCTGTTGATGGATATCCAGGTTTCTTCCATTTTCCAGCTATTATAAATAGTGCTGCAATGAACAAAGGGATACATGTGTCTTTCTCAATTGTGGCTTCCTCAGGATACATGCCTAGGAGTGGGATTGCTAGGTCATAAGGTAGTTTTATTCCTAGTTTATTTATTTATTTTTTTAAAGGAATCTCCGTACCGTCTTCCATAGTGGCTGTATCAATTTACATCCCCACCAACAGGACAAGAGCGTTCCCTTTTCTCCACATGCTCTCCAGCATTTATTGTTTGTATACTATTTGATGCTGGCCGATCTGACCAGTGTGAGATGACAACTCATTGTAGTTTTGATTGGCGTTTCTCTAATAATGAGTGATGTTGAGCATCTTTTCATGTGTTTGTTAGCCATCTGTATGTCTTTGGAGAAATGCCTGTTTAGGTCATTTTTGCACTTTTTGATTGGGCTGTTTGTTTTCTGATATTGAGCTGTATGAGCCGCTTGTATATTTTGGAAATTAATCCTTCATCAGTTGTTTCAATTGCTCTTATTTTCTCCCATAATGAGGGTTTTCTTTTCACTTTACTTCTAGTTTCCTCTGCTGTGCAAAAGCTTTTAGGTTTAATCAGGTCCCACTTTTTACTTCTGTTTTTATGTCCATTACTCTAGGTGGTAGATTATAAAGGCTCTTGCTTTGATTAATGTAATTGAGTATTCTATTTTTTTTTCTAAGAGTTTTATAGTTTCTGGGTACATTTAGGTCTTTAATCCATTTTGAGTTCATCTTTTTGTATGGTGTTAGGAAGTGTTCTAATTTCATTCTTTTACATGTAGCTGTCCAGCTTTTGCAGCACCATTTTTTGAAGAGGCTGCCTTTGCTCCATTGTATATTCCTGTTTCCTTGGTCAAAAGCAAGGTACCCATAGTGCATGGGTTTCTTTCTGGACTCTTTATTTTGTTCCATTGGTCTATATTTCTCTTTTTGTGCCAGTGCCATACTGTCTTGATGACTGTAGCTTTATAGTATAATCTGAAGATGGGAAGGTTGATTACTCCAGTTCCAATCTTCTTTCTCAAGACTGCTCTTGCTATTCGGGGTCTTTTGTGTTTCCATATGAATGGTGAAACTTTTTGTTCCAGTTTGGTGAAAAATGCCACTGGTAATTTGATAGGGATCACATTGAATCTGTAGATTGCATTTTGTAGTATAGTCATTTTCATAATATCAATTCTTCCCACCCAGGAACATGGAATATCTTTCCATTTGTTTATGTAATCTTTGATTTCTTTCATCAGTGTCTTATAATTTTATGTGTACAGTTCTTTTATCTCCTTAGGTGAGTTTACTCCTAGATATTTTATTCCTTTTGCTGCAGTGGTAAGTCCGATTGATTCTTTAATTTCCCTTTCTGATTTTTCATTGTTAGTATGTAGAAATGCAAGTGATTTCTGTGTATTGATTGTGTATCCTGCAACTTTGCTAAATTCAATGATTAGCTCTAGTAATTTTCTGATACTGCTTTTAGGGTTTTCTGCGTACAGTATCATGTCACTTGCAAACAGTGACAGCTTTACTTCTTCTTTTCTGATCTGGATTCCTTTTGTTTCTCTTTTTCTTTGATTGCTGTACCTAGGACTTCCTGTACTATGCTGAATAATACTGGTGAAAGTGGATACCCTTGTCTTGTTCCTGACCTTAAGGGGAATGCTTTCAGTTTTTCACCATTGAAGATAATGTTTGCTCTAGGCTTATCATATATGGCCTTTGCTATGTTGAAGTAGGTTCCTTCTATGTCCATTTTTTGAAGAGTTTTAATCATAAATGGGTACTGAATTTTGTCAAAGGCTTTTTCTGCATCTATTGAGATAATCATAAGGCTTTTATCTTTCAATTTTTTAATATGCTGTATCACACAGATTTCTTTGCATATATTGAAGAATCCTTGCATTCCTGGAATGAACACTACTTGATCATGGTGTATGAGCTTTTTGAGGTGTTGTTGAATTCTGTTTGCTAAAATTTTGTTGAGGATTTTTGCATCTATGTTTGTCAGTGCTGTTGGCCTATAGTTTTCTATTTTTGTGTTGTCTTTGTCTGGTTTTGGTATCAGGGTGATGGTGGCCTCATAGAATGGGAGTTTCGGAATGTTCCTTCCTCTGCAATGTTTTGAAAGAGTTTTAGAAGAATAGGCATTAGTTCCTCTCTAAATTTTTGATAGAATTCTCCTGTGAATCCATCTGGTCCTGGGCTTTTGTTTTTTGGGAGATTTGTTTGATCACAACTTCAATTTCAGTGCTTGTAATTTCAGTGCTTGGGTGGTTCATAATTTCTATTTCTTTCTGGTTCAGTCTTGGAAGATTGAACTTTTCTAGGAATCTGTCCACTTCTTCCAGGTTATCCATTTTATTGCCATATAGTTGTTCACAATAGTCTCCCATAATCCTCTGCATTTCTGCAGTGTCTGTTGCAACCTCTCATCCCTCATTTCCAGTCCTGTTGATTTTATTTCTCTCTCCCTTCTTCCCAATGAGTCTGACCAGGGGCCCATCAATTCTGTCCATCCTCTCAAAGAACCAGCCTCTAGCTCCATTAATCCTTAGTATTGTTTCTTTCATCTTTCATTTATCTCTGCTCTGATCCTCATGATCTACTTCTCTCTACTAATTTTGGTTTTGTTGTTGTTGCTGCTGTCCTTTTTCCATTTGTCTTGGTTGCAAAGTCAAGCTGTCCATTGAATGTTTATCTTGTTTCCTGAGGTAGGATTGCACTGCTATAAGTCTCCCTCCAAGAACTGTCCCCGTCACATCCTATAGGTACTGAGTTATCATATTTTCATTGTCATTTGTTTCTTGAAATTTCTTGTTTTCCCTTTTGATTTCTTCAGCAACCTGTTGGTTATTTCAAAAGGTACTGTTTAATCTCCACATGTTTGTGTTTTTTTACACTTCCCTTCTTGTAATTGATATCCAGTCCCAGAGTGTTGTGTTCAAAAAAGATGTCCGATACAATTTCAACTCTCTCAAATTTACTGAGGCTTGATTTGTGACCCAAGATGTGGTCTATCCTGGAGAATGTTTCATGTGCACTTGAGAAGAAGGTGTATTCTTCTGCATTTGGATGGAATGTCCTGAGGATATCAATGAGAGCCATCTCATCTAATGTATCATTTAAGACTTGTGTTCCTTTATTAACCCTGTGTCTTGATGATCTGTCCATTGGTATGAGAGGGAGAGGTGCTAAACTCTCCTACTATTATTTTGTTACTGTCAATATCTCCTTTTATGCCTGCTAGTGTTTGTCTTATGTACTGAGGTGCTCCTATGTTGGGTGCATAGATATTTACAATTGTTAGGTCTTCCTCTTGGATTGTTCCCTTGATCATTATGTAGTGTACTTCCTTATCTCTTGTAATCTTTATTTTAAGGTCTATCTTGTCTGATATGAGGATTGCTACTCCAGCTTTCTTTTGCTTCCCATTTGCATGGAATATATTTTTCCATCCTTTCACTTTCAGTCTGTATGTGTCTTTAGGTCTGAAGTGGGTTTCTTCTAGACAGCATATATATGGGTCTGGTTTTTGCATCCATTCAGCCAGTCTGTGTCTTTTGGTTGGAGCATTTAATCCATTTACATTTAACGTAATTATTGATATATGTGTTTCTATTGCCATTTTCTTAATTGTTTGGGATTGATTTGTAGATCTTTTTCTTCTCTTGTATTTCTTGACTGTATAAGTCCCTTTAACATTCGTTGGAAAGCTGGTTTGGTGGTATTGAATCCTCTTAACTTTGCTTGTCTGAAAAGCTTTTTACTCCTCCATCAATTTTGAATGAGATCCTTGCTGGCTACAGTGATCTTGGTTGTAGATTTTCCCCTTTCAGTACTTTAAATATACCCTACCATTCCCTTCTGGCCTGCAGAGTTTCTGCTGAAAGATCAGCTGTTAAACGTATGAGGTTTCCCTTGTATGTTACCTGTTGCTTTTCCTTTGCTGCTTTTAATATTCTTTCTTGGTGTTTAGTCTTTGTTTGTTTCATTAGTATGTGTCTTGGCATGTTTCTCCTTGGGTTTATCCTGTATGGGACTCTGGTCCTCTTGGACTTGATTGACTATTTCCTTTTCCACATTGGGAACATTTTCAACTATATTGTCTTCAAAAATTTTCTCATACCCTTTCTTTTTCCCTTCTTCTTCTGGGACCCCTATAATTCAAAGATTGGTGTGTTTGATATTGTCCCAGAGGTCTCTGAGAGTGTCCTCAGTTCTTTTCATTCTGTTTACTTTATTCTGCTCTTCAGAAGTGATTTCCACCATTTTATCTTCCAGCTCACTAATTCGTTCCTCTGCTTCAGATATTCTGCTATTGATTCCTTCCAGAGTATTTTTAATTTCAGTAATTGTGTTCTTTGTCTCTGTATGTTTATTCTTTGATTCTTCTTTGTTAATTGTTAATTGATTCTTGCATTTTCTCCATTCTGTTTTCAAGGTTTTCAATCATCTTTACTATCATTATTCTGAATTTTTTTCCAGGTAGTTTGCCTTTTTTTCTTCATTTATTCAGACTTCTGTGTTTCTAACTTGTTCCTTCATTTGTGTAGTATTTCTCTGCCTTTTCATTACATTCTTTTTTTTAACTTGTTGGGTTTGAGGTCTCCTTTTCCCAGGCATTGAGGCTGAATTCTTTCTTTCTTTTGGTTTCTGCCCTCCTAAGTTTGGTCCAGTGGTTTGTGTAAGCTTCATATAGGTTGAGATTTGTGGTAAGGTTTTTTTTTTTTTTTTTTTTTTTTTCTGTTTGCTTGCTTTCCTCTGATGGGGAAGGCTGAGTGAGCTGTTAATCCTGTCTGCTAATGGTTGGGTTTGTATTTTTGTTTTGTTTGTTGTTTAGACGAGGCATCCTACACAGTGTGCTACTGGTGGGTTAGTGATGCCAGGTCTTGTGTTCAAGTGGTTTCCTTTGTGTTAGTGCTCGCTATTTGATACCCTCTTGGGTTCGTTCTCTGGTAGCCTAGGGTGTTGGAGTTAGTTCTCCCACTCCTAAGTCTCAGGGCTTGATCTCTATTCAGGAATGAAGATTCCACACGTAGTGTTTTATGGCAGTAAGTGATATTAAAACAGATAACCAAAATGAGAAACCAAAGATGAAGCCAAGACAAATGGCAGTTCCAAAATCAGATGAATAATAATTATAATAATGGAATATACATATGGACATATGCACCAATATGCAAATCAAAACTAAAATAAAGTACAGTAGTTTGACCTGGTCAAAAAAGGAAATCAAAAATTATATTTACAAGCTAAGAACAAAATTAACTAAAGCACAAACTAGAATACAATACTGAAGCCACGTGCCAAGTGGGGAATAAAGCAGTGAAAGCAAAACTAACAAATATGTTGACAGGAAAGGAAAGAAATGAAAGAGAAGAGATATGTAAAGTTAATAGAGGTAGATAAAGAAGATTTATATACATTAAAGATTAACTGCAAGGAGAAAAGAACAATCAGAAAAGAAAACAAAAGAATAAATTTAGAAAAAATAATAGTTCGTTTAAAAAAAATACAAGGGAAAAAAAAAAAAAAACAAACAAACCAACAAACAGGAAATATCCACAGAAATGCAAAAGCCCAATGTAGAGGCAGACGTTTCTAATAAAAAAAAAAAAAAAAAAAAAAAAAAAAAAAGAGTTACTGAGGAAAAAAAATAAAGCTTAAATGCTTATCTAGATTTCACAGTGACAATAAAATCAACACCTAAAACAGAAAGGGGAAAAAAGAGAATAAAAAAGAAAAAAATAATCCAAAAGAATCTATAGAGCAAATCAAAACATAAGAATAATAAATGTTTTTCTTGAGTCACTGTTGTAGTGTCCTTTCCCTTGCTTAAAGTCATAGTCTACCTCATCTCCCTTGAATGCCCTGCAACACTGTGCTGATCTCTGGACCTGTTTTGGGGCAGCTCAGATTCTAATCTGGTCTTACTCCTGTGTGTTCTTGACTCCAACGTCCACAGCTATCAGAACTAGAGTGTTTTCTTTTGTGGGAGCTCTCAATGTCCTTTTATATATTCAATAGACAGAGTCTGCCCAGTAGATCGTGTGGATTGAATCTGCTGCTTGTGCAGCTGGTGGGAAACTTTTGGGTCTTCTTCCTTAGCCACACTCCCCCTGGGTTTCTGTCATGGTTTTATTTCCACCTCTGCATATGGGTTGTCCACTGGAGTTTGCTCCTGAGTCTGCCCTGGAAGACTTGGGTTTACCCCTGTGAGGACCAGGTATGGAGGTGGTGTAGCTGCTTGGTTGCAGGGGTTCTGGCAGCACCAGGTACTCAGGGGAGTTGACGGCTAGGACAGCAGGAAATACAGTGCTCTGGAAAGGTATGGTAACCAGTATTGGCCAATACCCTCCAGTATTCTTGCCTGGAGAAAACCTCTGACAGAGAAGCCTGGCAGGCCACATTCTACAAGGTTGCAAAGAGTTGGACAGGACCATAGCAACCCTACATGCATAGATGCAAGACTTTTTTTTTTTTTTTGGGGGCCTATGACAGCTCTGCCCCAGTGAGAGTTGAGTATGAAGGTAAAAGAGCTACTTAGCTTACAGGGATCCTGGTGGCACAAAGTGTGCAGGGACATGGACTGCCTCTTCCCCATGAGCTATGATCCTAGCAGAGTCTTTTTCAATCCTCTTGTAGCTGGTGATCAGAAAGCCTCTTTGGCCAGTCTTTCTTTGTAGCTCTGCCCATTCAGGGACTTAGATGGTTCCTTGCCTAGGGTCCTTCTCTGTTGTTTGGCATGTCAGACACATAGAGGGCCCACCCCTGGCTGGGGTCCTACTCTGTAGATTGGTGCATCAGGCCATTAAAGGAGCAGCCTTGGTGGGGTCCTGCTCTGTAGTTCAGTATGTCAGGCATTTGATGGGCCAGCCTCTCTATTGTTCAGCTGCCCATGCTGGCATGTGGGGAGAGAGAGGCTATGGTATTGGCCCCAGCCCCTACACATGACTCGACAGTATCGCCTTGCTTCCATGGCTGCCCAGCTTTCCTCCACAGGCATATCCCACCATAATCTCCTCCCTCACATCCCCTTGATTCGTCTCTGCAGTCAAAAGCAACCCTCACCCTGGGATTGCTCCACAATCCCTAAACTCCAGCTCCCAGCTGCTGTGCCTTCCAGGGGACCTGCATACTTGTCCAGGCCATGTATGAGTGCTCCAAGGACTGTCTGATTCTCATTCCATTTAGGCTGCCACAGATCAGTTGTTTACTCTCAGTCTTAAATGTTTCTCCTCTGATTCAGATAATTGCCCTGATGTGGGGATCAGACCCTGCTTCAGTTCCTCTGCTCACCAAGGGCAGGTCCAGTCCTACTAACATTCTTGTTTTCCCCCTAGTTCCTTCATCTTACAGAGTTTTACATGGTTCTATATGTTCTTTTCCACTGGTCAGATACTCCTGTCTACTCTCAGCTGGTGTTCTGCATGCATTTCTGTGTCTGAAGGTATATTCCTGATATATCCATGGAAAGAGATGTACACCACGTCCACCTACTCCTCCGCCATCTTGCTCTCCCATAATTTTTTTCTTATAATCCTTATTTTAGACATCATAACACATTTTATATTTTTAAATTTTAGTCATTCTAATAGGTGTGTATCTTACACATCTATTATAAATTAAAAGTTAAGTTTTTAGTTCTGAAATCACTTATTATATAATTATTTTCTTTTGAGTTCCAGGCTGATTGCAATTCTTTTTTTTCCAGTGGGAACAAGTGAAACAAGTAAAAATGAGATCAACAGGTGGCAGTTCACAGTTCACAGGAGGTGAGCATCACTCCAAGCTGAGTCCTGTTTCTACTGAGGGAGAGCTAACTAGAGTACAGTAAGCATTTTGATGGGAGTTGGAAAATGGAAAAAATTTAGTGTGGCTTCTATAGTGTCCTTGAATATCTGAAACGTTTAATAAAGTAATATCTTTGTTTATAGTAACATATGAATGTTAGAGATATCAATTTATTTTCTTAGGCCACGAATCAGGTGACCTAAGAAACCACTGGAGAAAATCTAAACAGACATTTATCCAAAGACATACAGATAGCCAAAAAGCACATGAAAAGATCTTCAATATCACTAATTAATAGAGAAATACAAATCAAAACTACAATGATGTATCACCTCACACCAGTCAGAATAGCCACCATCAAAAATTCTACCAAAAAAATAAATGCTGGAGAAGATTGGAGAAAAAGGACCCCTCTTACATTTTTTATAAGACTGTAAATTGATATAGCCACTATGGAGAATATCATAAAGGTTCCTTAAAGAACAAAAAATAGAGCTACTATATGATCATGCAATCCCACTTCTGGGCATATATCTGAAGAAAACCATAATTTGAAAACATACATACATCTCAATGGTTAATGAAGCAGTATTTATAATAGCCAAGACATGGAACCTAAATGTTCATTGACAGATGAATGTATAAAGATGTCATTCATGTGTGTGTGTGTGTGTGTGTGTGTGTGTATACAATAGAGTATTACTCAGCCATAAAAAAGGAATGAAATAAGGCCATTTCCCGCAACATGGATGGACCTAGAGATTGTCAAACTAAGTGAAGTAAGTCAGACAGGGAAAGACAAATATCTTTATTCACTACTCATCTATCTTAAGCTATCTTGTTGCTCTGCTAAAAGTAAAATCATTTAATGTGTCCAAATCCTTTCCCAATTTTCATCAAATGAAATGAACCATAAACACTAAAAAATGATTGATGAATGAATGCATAAAACATATAAGATTGGAACGACTTCACAAATTTTGGTTCAAAATCTTCCTACATAATATATGAGGTATGAGAACCTGGATAATTTTGAGATAGTAACATTACATTCCAGAAGAGTTTTCATGAATTCTACATGAGT
Source organism: Oryx dammah (assembly GCF_014754425.2). NCBI lineage: Eukaryota > Metazoa > Chordata > Mammalia > Artiodactyla > Bovidae > Oryx > Oryx dammah. Next base: position 4,394,329 of record NW_024070190.1, on the reverse strand, counting down.
TTATGGGCTTCCTGGTGACTCAGTGGTAAAGAATCCACCTGCAATGCGGGAGCAGCAGGAGACGTGGGTTTGATCCCTGGGTCAGGAAGATTCCCTGGAGGAGGGCATGGCAACCCACTCCAGTATTCTTGTCTGCAGAATCTCGTGAACAGAGACTGAAAGTCTATGGTCCATGGGGTGGCAAAGTGTAGGGCATGACTGAAGCGAACTTAGCATGGCACAGAACATGAGTTTACAGTGCAGACATGAAGAAAACCTTACTTATGTTTTTAAAAGCTTTGATTAATTTTATATTAATTTTTGATTAGTTAATTTTTTTATTTTGTGGTGTATGGGCAATTAACAGTTATGTAAAACAATGTCTGTTTTACTTTGAGTAAAATTCTAACAGGCTGAATGCTAAGGAAAAAACACTGCTCCTCTGACTGAGCAACCTCGTTCTTCTTTGGAAGATATACAGATACCTTGTATAGACAGAAAAAACAGTTCTCTTGGAATTGAAGGAAAGAATCTAGGAAGGTCAGCAAGCATAATTGGATGTTAATTTGTTGTATGAAATTCTTAGAAATTTTAGACAGACAATGGAAGGCGCAATATGATTGAAGGCCCTTATTTTGATGCTCACTCCTCTTTAGTATCAGATGGTCTTTGAATTGCATAGGAATCCAGATAAATTTAGAACTAGGTAAAGATTTGGTCTTGGAGCCCACAATGCTCAGCCATAATTTACTGCTTCTGAATTGAAAATCACCCCTCCATATAGGGGCAGTGTGTGTGTGTGTGCACGCATGTGCATGCGCACAACTCAGGAAGACCCTTATTTTGCTATGAGTATAATCCTACTTTCATGAATTGCCTTCACAATCTCCATTTTCTATTCTAGTGTTAAATTTCATCTCTTACAAGCTCTTACAATGTAATCCTACCAGGTAATCTATAGGAACAATAAATTCATATTGGTATATTTTCCAAATTTCAAGCTTACTTAGAAATATATATTCATTTAAAAATTTCATTTTTATAATCTTTTTTATTAGGTTAAGATGAATATTTGCATATTCCTGTAATTTTCTGGGTCCTGAATTCTGAACTTAGGAATAATTGCTCCACAAAGAATATAGTGATAGTGATACTCTGTCCTAAAATGATATTCAGAAGCAACTTTTGCATTGTCAAAGTGACAGATTTGCAGCCTCTACTATAGTAATTATGTTTTAACAATTTTGAGGCTGAGTGTCAATCAAGTCCCTTCATTTCTCCAAAGATTTGGCAAGAAGAACAGCTTTTAAAAGCAAAGATTCTAGGAATAAGATCTACCCCTGAATGATATCAATGGAAAATCATCTTTTCCTCCTCTCACTGATGTGAGAAAAGTGAAGCTCACAGAATTTAAATTATTTAACAATGATCATAAGAATGGCGGAAGTGGGATTCAAAACTAGGTCACTCTTACTCCAGGGCCATTCATACTGCCTATCTAAGGTAGTGTAGTTCAGTTCAGTTCAGTTCAGTTCAGTCGCTCAGTCGTATCTGACTCTTTGCGACCCAATGAATTGTAGCATGCCAGGCTTCCCTGTCCATCACCAACTCCTGGAGTTCAGTCAAAATCATGTCCATCGAGTTGGTAATGCTATCCAGCCACCTCATCCTCTGTCGTCCCCTTCTCCTCCTGCCCACAATCCCTCCCAGCATCAGAGTCTTTTCCAATGAGTCAACTCTGCATGAGGTGGCCAAAGTACTGGAGTTTCAGCTTTAGCATCATTCCTTCCAAAGAAATCCCAGGGCTCATCTCCTTCAGAATGGACTGGTTGGATCTCCTTGCAGTCCAAGGGACTCTCAAGAGTCTTCTCCAATACCACAGTTCAAAAGCATCAATTCTTTGGCACTCAGCTTTCTTCACAGTCCAACTCTCACATCCACACATGACCACTGGAAAAACCATAGCCTTGACCAGACGGACCTTAGTTGGCAAAGTAATGTCTCTGCTTTTGAATATACTATCTAAGTTGGTCATAACTTTTCTTCCAAGGAGTAAGCGTCTTTTAATTTTCATGGCTGCAGTCACCATCTGCAGTGATTTTGGAGCCCCCCAAAATAAAGTCTGCCACTGTTTCCACTGTTTCCCCATCTATTTCTCATGAAGTGATGGGGCCAGATGCCATGATCTTCGTTTTCTGAGTGTTGAGCTTTAAGCCAACTTTTTCACTTTCCTCTTTCACTTTCATCAAGAGGCTTTTTAGTTCCTCTTCACTTTCTGCCATAAGGGTGGTGTCATCTGCATATCTGAGTTTATTGATATTTTTCCTGGCTATCTTGAATCCAGCTTATGCTTACTCCAGCCCAGCGTTTCTCATGATGTACTCTGCATAGAAGTTAAATAAGCAGGGTGACAATATACAGGCTTGACGTACTCCTTTTCCTATTTGGAACCAGTCTGCCGTTCCATGTCCAGTTCTAACTGTTGCTTCCTTACCTGCATATAGGTTTCGCAAGAGGCAGGTCTGGTGGTCTGGTATTCCCATCGCTTTCAGAATTTTTCACATTGGATCACAATAAGTCAAAGGCTTTGGCATAGTCAATAAAGCAGAAATAGATGTTTTTCTGGAACTCTCTTGCTTTTTTGAAGGCAGTACTAAATGTAACTTTCCCTTAGCAACTTAAACCACGTGCAGCAAAAAGTTTTACAGACTCTGTGTGCAGTGAACTATGGTTTTTAATGGCTTTCCGATGTTATCTCAATCCAATCACATACAGTTCAGTCCATTTATTGATCTCTTATTGGTTTCTAGTACTGGGTGCTGGCTATTTAAAGATGAGCTAGAGATAAAGAAGTGTTTTGGAGTGAGAGTAGAGGGATTATTTTATTCTTTCCCCTGACTCAGAGAGTGCATTTCTTTCACATGACAGTTTTTCTGTAACCTGGTATAGCACTTTGAAATTTAGTAAAGCAGAAGTGACAGCCCTGTGACTCACAAACTCCAGTGAGACTGTTCTGGTATTACAAACTTGTCTCAGCTGTCTGTATATAAATTAGTCTATTTACTCTTAATAATATCTCCAAGTATCAAATATTTTCATTTACATTGATATTTTATGATATATAAACTGCATATCATTTTTACCATATCATGTTTTATCACACTGTACATAAAATATGTACAATATGACATATATATAAATGTCTATTTAATATTATATATACACGAGATTTTTATTTTGTTATATGGATATTAGCTGTATTAGTATATGAAACAGAAAAGGAAAGAAGGAAAAATAACTTGCATAATAAATATGCTTTAACATGTTCACTATTATAAACTGCTATATATACAACGGTATCTAGCTAAAGCTCATTTTTTTCTATACACATAGAAAAACACAAACACATTACAACATTATCATGTCATAGAAAACGATAATAAAGATTGTCTTTGTATAAAATAGTGAGAGGAACTGAGAGAAAACAGTATTAAGAAAAAATCAATTTTATATACATAACATATATTTCCACAGATTATTGTGATCCACACAGTCAAAGGCTTTGGCATAGTCAATAAAGCAGAAATGTTTTTCTGGAACTCTCTTGTTTTTTCCATGATCCAGCAGATGTTGGCAATTTAATCTCTGGTTCCTCTGCCTTTTATATAACCAGCTTGAACATCAGGCAGTTCACGGTTCATGTATTGCTGAAGCCTGGCTTGGAGAGTTTTGAGCATTACTTTACTAGCATGTAAGATGAGTGCAATTGTTTGGTAGGTTGAGCATTCTTTTGCATTGCCTTTCTTTGGGATTGGAATGAAAATTTACCTTTTCCAGTCCTGTGGCCACTGCTGAGTTTTCCAAATTTGCTGGTGTATTGAATGCAGCACTTTCACAGCATCATCTTTCAGGATTTGAAACAGATCAACTGGAATTCCATCACCTCCACTAGCTTTGTGGCTAAGATGTCTGGCTCTAGATTAGTGATCACATCATCATGATTATCTGGGTCATGAAGATATTTTTTGTACAGTTCTTCAGTGTATTCTTGCCACCTCGTCTTAATATCTTCTGCTTCAGTTAGGTCCAGACAATTTCTGTCCTTTATCGAGCCCATCTTTGCATGAAATGTTCCCTTGGTAGCTCTCATTTTCTTGAAGAGATCTCTAGTCTTCCCCCTTCTGTTGTTTTCCTCTATTTCTTTGCACTGATCACTGAAGAAGGCTTTCCTATCTCTTCTTGCTATTCTTTGGAATTCTGCATTCAGATGCTTATGTCTTTCCTTTTCTCCTTTGCTTTTTGCTTCTCTTCTTTTCACAGCTATTTGTAAGGTCTCCCCAGACAGCCATTTTGCTTTTTTGCATTTCTTTTCCATGGGGATGGTCTTCATCCCTGTCTCTTGTACAATGTCATGAACCTCATTCCATAGTTCATCAGGCACTCTATCTATCAGATCTAGACCCTTGAATCTATTTCTCACTTCCACTGTATAATCATAAGGGATATGATTTAGGTTATACCTGAGTGGTTTAGTGGTTTTCCCTACTTTCTTCAAATTAAGTCTGAATTTGGCAATAAGTAGTTCATGATCTGAGCCACAGTCAGCTCCCAGTCTTGTTTTTGTTGACTGTTTAGAGGTTCTCCATTTTTTGCTGCAAAGAATATAATCAATCTGGTTTCAGTGTTGACCATCTGGTGATGTCCATGTGTAGAGTCTTCTCTTGTGTTGTTGGAAGAGGGTGTTTGCTATGACCAGTGCATTTTCTTGGCAAAACTCTATTAGTCTTTGCCCTGCTTCATTCTGGAAGAAACACAAGCTGGAATCAAGATTGCCGGGAGAAATATCAATAACCTCAGATATGCAGATGACACCACCCTTATGGCAGAAAGTGAAGAGAAGCTAAAAAGCCTCTTGATGAAAGTGAAAGAGGAGAGTGAAAAAGTTGGCTTAAAGCTCAACATTCAGAAAACGAAGATCATGGCATCTGGTCCCATCACTTCATGGGAAATAGATGGGGAAACAGTGGAAACAGTGGCAGACTTTATTTTGGGGGGCTCCAAAAATCACTGCAGATGGTGACTGCAGCCATGAAATTAAAAGACGCTTACTCCTTGGAAGAAAAGTTATGACCAACCTAGATAGTATATTAAAAAGCAGAGACATTACTTTGCCGACTAAGGTCCGTCTGGTCAAGGCTATGTTTTTTCCTGTGGTCATGTATGGATGTGAGAGTTGGACTGTGAAGAAGGCTGAGCGCCAAAGAATTGATGCTTTTGAACTGTGGTATTGGAGAAGACTCTAGAGTCCCTTGGACTGCAAGGAGATCCAACCAGTCCATTCTGAAGGAGATGAGCCCTGGGATTACTTTGGAAGGAATGATGCTAAAGCTGAAACTCCAGTACTTTGGCCACCTCACGCGAAGAGTTGACTCATTGGAAAAGACTCTGATGCTGGGAGAGATGGGGGCAGGAGGAGAAGGGAATGACCGAGGATGAGATTGCTGGATGGCATCACAGACTTGATGGACATGAGTCTGAGTGAACTCCGGGAGATGGTGATGGACAGGGAGGGCTGGTGTGCTGCGATTCATGGAATTGCAAAGAGTCGGACACGACTGAGTGACTGAACTAACTAACATTTATTTATAAAAAACAATTTGTTTCTTATTAAATATAATGAATCAAATGATCTATTTAATCTGAACAACTAATAAAAAAGATAATTCAATTAACAGTGAAACAATGACATATTTGGGACAAGTTGAAGTTACTGTTTAGACTTAAATTTATAAAGGTAAATGCTTTATTGGAAGTAAGGAAGATGGCAGACTAGTAGGTGGACGTGGAGTACATGTCTCTCCATAGATATATCTGGAATACACCTTCAGACACAGAAGTGCATGCAGAACACCAGCTGACAGCAGACAGAAATACCTGGCCAGCAGAAAACAATATATAAAACCACACAAAAATTGAGATCAGGCTCTGAGATTTTGGAGTGGAGGACTGACTCCAAGACCCTAGGCTGCCAGAGAACTAACTCAAGGGAGTATCAAATAGTGAGCATTAACACAAAGGAAACCACTTGAACACAAGACCTGGCATCACTAACTCACCAGTAGCACACTGTGCAGGACACCTCCTCTAAACAACAAACAAAACAAAAATACTAACCCAACAATCAGCAGACAGGATTATCACCTCACTCAGCCTTCCCCATCAGAGGAAAAACAAGCAAACAGAAAAAAAGAAAAAAGAAAAGAAGCCCTCATCACAAATCTCATCCTATATGAAGCTTACACAAACCACTGGACCAAACTTAGGAGGGCAGAAACCAAAAGGAAGAAAGAATTCAGCCTCAATGCCTGGGAAAAGGAGACCTCAAATCCAACAAGTTAAAAAAAAGAATGTAATGAAAAGGCAGAAAAATACTACAAAAATGAAAGAATAAGTTAGAAACACAGAAGTCTGAATAAATGAAGAAAAAAAGGCAAACTACCTGGGAAAGAATTCAGAATAATGATAGTAAAGATGATTGAAAACCTTGAAAACAGAATGGAGAAAATGCAAGAATCAATTAACAATTAACAAAGAAGAATCAAAGAATAAACATACAGAGACAAAGAACACAATTACTGAAATTAAAAATACTCTGGAAGGAATCAATAGCAGAATATCTGAAGCAGAGGAACGAATTAGTGAGCTGGAAGATAAAATGGTGGAAATCACTTCTGAAGAGCAGAATAAAGTAAACAGAATGAAAAGAACTGAGGACACTCTCAGAGACCTCTGGGACAATATCAAACACACCAATCTTTGAATTATAGGGGTCCCAGAAGAAGAAGGGAAAAAGAAAGGGTATGAGAAAATTTTTGAAGACAATATAGTTGAAAATGTTCCCAATGTGGAAAAGGAAATAGTCAATCAAGTCCAAGAGGACCAGAGTCCCATACAGGATAAACCCAAGGAGAAACATGCCAAGACACATACTAATGAAACAAACAAAGACTAAACACCAAGAAAGAATATTAAAAGCAGCAAAGGAAAAGCAACAGGTAACATACAAGGGAAACCTCATACGTTTAACAGCTGATCTTTCAGCAGAAACTCTGCAGGCCAGAAGGGAATGGTAGGGTATATTTAAAGTACTGAAAGGGGAAAATCTACAACCAAGATCACTGTAGCCAGCAAGGATCTCATTCAAAATTGATGGAGGAGTAAAAAGCTTTTCAGACAAGCAAAGTTAAGAGGATTCAATATCACCAAACCAGCTTTCCAACGAATGTTAAAGGGACTTATACAGTCAAGAAATACAAGAGAAGAAAAAGATCTACAAATCAATCCCAAACAATTAAGAAAATGGCAATAGGAACACATATATCAATAATTACTTTAAATGTAAATGGATTAAATGCTCCAACCAAAAGACACAGACTGGCTGAATGGATACAAAAACCAGACTCATATATATGCTGTCTAGAAGAAACCCACTTCAGACCTAAAGACACATACAGACTGAAAGTGAAAGGATGGAAAAATATATTCCATGCAAATGGGAAGCAAAAGAAAGCTGGAGTAGCAATCCTCATATCAGACAAGATAGACCTTAAAATAAAGATTACAAGAGATAAGGAATTACACTACATAATGATCAAGGGAACAATCCAAGAGGAAGACCTAACAATTGTAAATATCTATGCACCCAACATAGGAGCACCTCAGTACATAAGACAAACACTAGCAGGCATAAAAGGAGATATTGACAGTAACAAAATAATAGTAGGAGAGTTTAGCACCCCTCCCTCTCATACCAATGGACAGATCATCAAGACACAGGGTTAATAAAGGAACACAAGTCTTAAATGATACATTAGATGAGATGGCTCTCATTGATATCCTCAGGACATTCCATCCAAATGCAGAAGAATACACCTTCTTCTCAAGTGCACATGAAACATTCTCCAGGATAGACCACATCTTGGGTCACAAATCAAGCCTCAGTAAATTTGAGAGAGTTGAAATTGTATCGGACATCTTTTTTGAACACAACACTCTGGGACTGGATATCAATTACAAGAAGGGAAGTGTAAAAAAACACAAACATGTGGAGATTAAACAGTACCTTTTGAAATAACCAACAGGTTGCTGAAGAAATCAAAAGGGAAAACAAGAAATTTCAAGAAACAAATGACAATGAAAATATGATAACTCAGTACCTATAGAATGTGACGGGGACAGTTCTTGGAGGGAGACTTATAGCAGTGCAATCCTACCTCAGGAAACAAGATAAATATTGAATGGACAGCTTGACTTTGCAACCAAGACAAATGGAAAAAGGACAGCAGCAACAACAACAAAACCAAAATTAGTAGAGAGAAGTAGATCATGAGGATCAGAGCAGAGATAAATGAAAGATGAAAGAAACAATACTAAGGATTAATGGAGCTAGAGGCTGGTTCTTTGAGAGGATGGACAGAATTGATGGGCCCCTGGTCAGACTCATTGGGAAGAAGGGAGAGAGAAATAAAATCAACAGGATTGGAAATGAGGGAGGGGAGGTTGCAACAGACACTGCAGAATGCAGAGGATTATGGGAGACTATTGTGAACAACTATATGGCAATAAAATGGATAACCTGGAAGAAGTGGACAGATTCCTAGAAAAGTTCAATCTTCCAAGACTGAACCAGAAAGAAATAGAAATTATGAACCACCCAAGCACTGAAATTACAAGCACTGAAATTGAAGTTGTGATCAAACAAATCTCCCAAAAAACAAAAGCCCAGGACCAGATGGATTCACAGGAGAATTCTATCAAAAATTTAGAGAAGAACTAATGCCTATTCTTCTAAAACTTTTTCAAAAAATTGCAGAGGAAGGAACACTCCCAAACCCATTCTATGAGGCCACCATCACCCTGATACCAAAACCAGACAAAGACAACACAAAAATAGAAAACTATAGGCCAACATCACTGACGAACATAGATGCAAAAATCCTCAACAAAATTTTAACAAACAGAATTCAGCAACACTTCAAAAAGCTCATACACCATGATCAAGTTGTGTTCATTTCAGGAATGCAAGGATTCTTCAATATATGCAAAGAAATCTGTGTGATACAGCATATTAAAAATTGAAAGATAAAAACCATATGATTATCTCAATAGATACAGAAAAAGCCTTTGACAAAATTCAGTACCCATTTATGATTAAAACTCTTCAAAAAATGGACATAGAAGGAACCTACTTCAACATAGCAAAGGCCATATATGATAAGCCTAGAGCAAACATTATCTTCAATGGTGAAAAACTGAAAGCATCCCTCTTAAGGTCAGGAACAAGACAAGGGTGTCCATTTTCACCAGTATTATTCAGCATAGTACAGGAAGTCCTAGGTACAGCAATCAAAGAAAAAGAGAAACAAAAGTAATCCAGATCAGAAAAGAAGTAAAGCTGTCACTGTTTGCAAGTGACATGATACGTAGAAAACCCTAAAAGCAGTATCAGAAAATTACTAGAGCTAATCATTGAATTTAGCAAAGTTGCAGGATACACAATCAATACACAGAAATCACTTGCATTTCTACATACTAACAATGAAAAATCAGAAAGGGAAATTAAAGAATCAATCAGACTCACCACTGCAGCAAAAAGAATAAAATATCTAGGAGCAAACTCACCTAAGGAGATAAAAGGACTGTACACATAAAATAAGACACTGATAAAAGAAATCAAAGATTACATAAACAGATGGAGAGTTATTCCATGTTCCTGGGTGGGAAGAATCAATATTTTGAAAATGACTATACTACAAAATGCAATCTACAGATTCAATGTGATCCCTATCAAATTACCAATGGCATTTTTCACCGAACTAGACAAAAAGTTTCACCATTCATATGGAAACACAAAAGACCCCGAATAGCAAGAGCAGTCTTGAGAAAGATTGGAACTGGAGTAATCAACCTTCCCAACTTCAGATTATACTATAAAGTTACAGTCATCAAGACAGTATGGTACTGGCACAAAAAGAGAAATATAGACCAATGGAACAAAATAAAGAGTCCAGAAAGAAACCCATGCACCTATGGGTACATTGCTGTTGACCAAGGAAACAAGAATATACAATGGGGCAAAGGCAGCCTCTTCAATAAATGGTGGTGCAAAAACTGGACAGCTATATGTAAAAGAATGAAATTAGAACACTTCCTAACACCATACAAAAAGATGAACTCAAAATGGATTAAAGACCTAAATGTACCCAGAAACTATAAAACTCTTAGAAAAAAAACAGAGAGAATAGTCAATCATATTAATCAAAGCAAGAGCCTCTATGATCCACCATCTAGAGTATTGGACATAAAAACAGAAGTAAACAAATGGGACCTGATTAAACTTAAAAGCTTTTGCAAGGCAAAGAAAACTAGAAGCAAAGTGAAAAGAAAACCCTCATTATGGGAGAAAATAAGGCCAAATGAAACAGCTGACGGAGGATTAATTTCCAAAATATACAAGCAGCTTATACCACTCAATACCAGAAAGACAAACCAATCAAAAAGTGCAAAAATGACCTAAACAGACATTTCTCCAAAGAAGACATACAGATGGCTAACAGACACATGAAAAGATGCTCAACATCACTCATTATTAGAGAAATGCAAATCAAAACTACAGTGAGTTATCACCTCACACTGGTCAGGATGGGCATCCTCAAATCTTCTACAAAAAATACGTGCAGAAGAGTGTGTAGATAAAATGGAATGCTCTTGTACTCTTAGTGGGAATGTAAATTGATACAGAACTCTGGAGGATGGTATGGAGATTCGTTAAAAATACTAGGAATAAAACCACAATATGACCCATCAATCCCACTTCTGCATATATCCTGAAGAAGCCACAATTGAAAAAGACACATGTATCCCATTATTCATTGAAGCACTGTTTGCAATGGCTAGAACATGGAAGCAACATAGATGTCCATCTACAGATGAATGGATGAAGAGATTGTTGTGCATATACAAAATGGAACATTCAGTTCAGTTCAGTTCAGTTCAGTTCAGTTCAGTCACTCAGTCGTGTCCGACTCTTTGCGACCCCATGAAATGCAGCATGCCAGGCCTTTCTGTCCATTACCAACTCCCAGAGTCTACTCAGCTCATGGCCATCAAGTCGGTGATGTCATCCAGCCATCTCATCCTCTGTCATCCCCTTCTCCTCCTGCCCCCAATCACTCCCAGCATCAGGGTTTTTCTGATGAGTCAACTCTTCGCATGAAGTGGCCAAAGTATTGGAGTTTCAGCTTCAGCATCAGTCCTTCCAATGAACACCCAGGACTGATCTCCTTTAGGATGGACTGGTTGGACCTCCTTGCAGCCCAAGGGACTCTCAAGAGTCTTCTCCAACACCGCAGTTCAAAAGCATCCATTCTTTAGTGCTCAGCTTTCTTCACAGTCCAACTCTCACATCCATACATGACCACTGGAAAAAGCATAGCCTTGACTAGGTGGACCTTTGTTGGCAAAGCAATGTCTTTGCTCTTAAATATGCTATCTAGGTTGGTCATAACTTTCCTTCCAAGGAGTAAGTGTCATTTAATTTCATGGCTTTAGTCACCATCTGTAGTGATTTTGGAGGCCCTCAAAATAAAGTCTGATACCGTTTCCACTGTTTCCCTATCTATTTCCCATGAAGTGATGGGACCATATGCCATGATCTCAGTTTTCTGAATGTTGAGCTTTAAGCCAACTTTTTCACTCTCCTCTTTCACTTTCATTAAGAGGCTTTTTAGTTCCTCTTCACTTTCTGCCATCAGGGTGGTGTCATCTGCATATCTGAGGTTATTGATATGTCTCCCAGCAATCTTGATTCCAGCTTGTGCTTCTTCCATGCCAGTGTTTCTCATGATGTACTCTGCATAGAAGTTAAATAAGCAGGGAGACAATATACAGGCTTGACGTACTCCTTTTCCTATTTGGAACCAGTCTGTTGTTCCATGTCCAATTTTAACTGTTGCTTCCTGACCTGCATATAGGTTTCTCAAGAGGCAGATCAGGTGGTCTGGTATTCCCATCTCTTGAAGAATTTTCCACAGCTTATTGTGATCCACAGAGTCAAAGGCTTTGGCATAGTCAATAAAGCAGAAATAGATGTTTTTCTGGAACTTTCTTGCTTTTTTGATGATCCAGCAGATGTTTGCAATTTGATCTCTGGTTCGTCTGACTTGTCTAAAACCAGCTTAAACATCTGGAAGTTCAAGGTTCACATGTTGCTGAAGCCTGGCTTGGAGAACTTTGAGCATTACTTTACTAGCATGTGAGATAAGTGCAATTGTTTGGTAGGTTGAGCATTCATTGGCATTGCCTTTCTTTGGGTTTGGAATGAAAACTGACCTTTTCCAGTCCTGTGGCCACTGCTGAGTTTTCCAAATTTGCTGGCTTATTGAGTGTAGCACTTTCACAGCATCATCTTTCAGGATTTGAAATTAGTCAGACATAAAAAGGAACACATTTGAATCAGTTCTAATGAGATGGATGAAGCTAGAGCCTATTATACAGAGTGAAGTAAGTAAGAAAGTGAAAGGTAAATATTGTATATATTTTTTTTTTCAGTTCGGGTTTATTTATTTATTATTATTATTTTTTTTTTTTACTTTACAATACTGTATTGGTTTTGCCATACATTGACATGAATCCACCACAGTTGTACATGAGTTCCCAACCCTGAAACCCCCTCCCACCTCCCTCCCCATATGATCTCTCTGGGTCATCCCAGTGCACCACCCCCAAGCATCCTGTATCCTGTATCGAACATAGACTGGCGATTCATTTCTTACATGATAGTATACATGTTTCAATGCCATCTCCCAAATCATCCCACCCTCTCCCTCTCCCACAGAGTCCAAAAGTCTGTTCTTTACATTTGTGTCTCTTTTGCTGTCTCACATACAGGGTTATCATTACCATCTTTCTAAATTCCATATATATATATATATATATGTGTTAGCATACTGTATTGGTGTTTTTCTTTCTGGCTTACTTCACTCTGTATAATAGGCTCCAGTTTTTCCACCTCATTAGAACTGATTCAAATGTATTCTTTTTAATGGCTGAGTAATACTCCAGCATGTATATGTACCACAGCTTTCTTATCCATTTGTCTGCTGATGGACATCTAGGTTGCTTCCATGTCCTGGGTATTATAAACAGTGCTGTGATGAACATTCTGGTTCCCTCAGTGTGTATGCCCAGCAGTGGGATTGCTGGGTCATAAGGCAGTTCTATTTGTAGTTTTTTAAGGAATTTCCACACTCTTCTCCATAGTGGCTATACTAGTTTGCTTTCCCACCAACAGTGTAAGAGAGTTTCCTTTTCTCCACACCCTCTCCAGCATTTATTGCTTGTAGACTTTTGGATCACAGCCATTCTGACTGGTGTGAAAGGGTACCTCATTGTGGTTTTGATTTGCATTTCTCTGATAATGAGTGATGTTGAGCATCTTTCCATGTGTTTGTTAGCCATCCGTATGTCTTCTTTGGAGAAATGTCTATTTGGTTCTTTGGCCCATTTTTTGATTGGGTCATTTATTTTTCTGGAATTGAGCTGCATAAGTTGCTTGTATATTTTTGAGATTAGTTGTTTGTCAGTTGCTTCATTTGCTATTATTTTCTCCCATTCTGAACATTGTCTTTTCACCTTGCTTATAGTTTCCTTTATTGTGCAGAAGCTTTTAATTTTAATTAGATCCCATTAGTTTATTTTTGCTTTTATTTCCAGTATTCTGGGAGGTGGATCATAGAGGATCCTGCTGTGATTTATGTCAGAGAGTGTTTTGCCTATGTTCTCCTCTAGGAGTTTTATAGTTTCGGTCTTACATTTAGATCTTTAATCCATTTTGAATTTATTTTTGTGAATGGTGTTCGAAAGTGTTCTAGTTTCATTCTTTTACAAGTGGTTGACCAGTTTTCCCAGCACCACTTGTTAAAGAGATTGTCTTTAATCTATTGTATATACTTGCCTCCTTTGTCAAAGATAAGGTGTCCATTGGTGTGTGGATTCATCTCTGGGCTTTCTATTTTGTTCCATTGATCTATATTTCTGTGTTTGTGCCAGTACCATACTGTCTTGATGACTGTTCCTTTGTAGTAGAGACTGAAATCAGGCAAGTTGATTCCTCCAGTTCTATTCTGCTTTCCCAAGATTGCTTTGGCTATTCGAGGTTTTTTTGTATTTCCATACAAATCTTGAAATTATTTGTTCTAGCTCTGTGAAAAATACCGCTGGTAGCTTGATAGGGATTGCATTGAATCTGTAGATTGCTTTGGGTAGTATACTCATTTTCACTATATTGATTCTTCCAATCAATGAACATGGTATATTTCTCAATCTATTAGTGTCCTCTTTGATTTCTTTCTTTAGTGTTTTATAGTTTTCTATATATAGGTCTTTAGTTTCTTCAGGTAGATATATTCCCAAGTATTTTATTCTTTTCGTTGCAATGGTGAATGGAATTGTTTCCTTAATTTCTTTTTCTACTTTCTCATTATTAGTGTATAGGAATGCAAGGGATTTCTCTGTGTTGATTTTATATCCCACAACTTTACTATATTCATTGATTACCTCTAATAATTTTCTGGGGGAGTCTTTAGGGTTTTCTATGTAAAGGATCATGTCATCTGCAAACAGTGAGAGTTTTACTTCTTCTTTTCCAATTTGGATTCCTTTTATTTCTTTTCTGCTCTGATTGCTGTGGCCAAAACTTCCAGAACTATGTTGGTATTAGGGTGATGGTAGCAATGAAAGTGGGCACCCTTGTCTTGTTCCTGACTTTAGGGGAAATGCTTTCAATTTTTCACCATTGAGGATAATGTTTGCTGTGGGTTTGCCATATATAGCTTTTATTATGTTGAGGTATGTTCCTTCTATTCCTGCTTTCTGAAGAGTTTTTATCATAAAAGGATATTGAATTTTGTCAAAGGCTTTCTCTGCATCTATTGAGATAGTCATATGGCTTTTATTTTTCAATTTGTTAATGTGGTGAGTTACATTGATTGATTTGCGGATATTGAAGAATCCTTGCATCCCTGGGATAAAGCCCACTTGGTCATAGTGTATGATCTTTTTAATGTGTTGCTGGATTCTGATTGCTAGAATTTTGTTAAGGATTTTTGCATCTATGTTCATCAGTGATATTGGCTTGTAGTTTTCTTTTCTTGTGGCATCTTTGCCAGGTGTTGGTATTAGGGTGATGGTGGCCTGATAGAGTGAGTTTGGAAATTTACCTTCCTCTGAAATTTTCTGGAAGAGTTTGAGTAGGATAAGTGTTAGCTCTTCTCGAAATTTTTGGTAGAATTAAGCTGTGAAGCCATCTTGATGCGGGCTTTTGTTTGCTGAAAGATTTCTGATTACAGTTTCAATTTCCGTGCTTGTGATGGGTCTGTTAAGATTTTCTATTTCTTCCTGATTCAGTTTTGGAAAGTTGTACTTTTTTAAGAATTTGTCCATTTCTTCCATGTTGTCCATTTTATTGGCATATAATTGCTGATAGTAGTCTCTTATGGGCCTTTGTATTTCTGTGTTGTCTGTTGTGATCTCTCCATTTTCATTTCTAATTTTATTGATTTGATTTTTCTCCCTTTGTTTCTTGATGAGTCTGGCTAATGGTTGGTCAATTTTATTTATCCTTTCAAAGAATCAGCTTTTGGCTTTGTTGATTTTTGCTATGGTCTCTTTTGTTTCTTTTGCATTTATTTCTGCCCTGTTTTTAAAGATTTCTTTCCTTCTACTAACCCCAGGGTTCTCCATTTCTTCCTTTTCTAGTTGCTTTAGGTATAGAGTTAGGTTGTTTATTTGACTTTTTTCTTGTTTCTTGAGGTATGCCTGTATTGTTATGAACTTTCCCCTTAGCACTGCTTTTATAGTGTCCCACAGGTTTTGGGTTGTTGTGTTTTCATTTTCATTCGTTTCTGTGCATATTTTGATTTCTTTTTTTATTTCTTCTGTGATTTGTTGGTTATTCAGAAGCGTGTTGCTCAGCCTCCATATGTTGGAATTTTTAATAGTTTTTCTCCTGTATTTGAGATCTAATCTTAATGTGTTATGGTCAGAAAAGATGCTTGGAATTATTTCAATTTTTTTTGAATATATCAAGGCTAGATTTATGGCTCAGGATGTGATCTATCCTGGAGAAGTTTCCGTGAGCACTTGAGAAAAAGGTGAAATTCATTGTTTTAGAATGAAATGTCCTATAGATATCAATTAGGTCCAACTGGTCTATTGTATCATTTAAAGTTTGCATTTCTTTGTTAATTTTCTGTTTAGTTGATCTGTCCACGGTGGGAGTGGGGCATTAAAGTCTCCCACTATTATTGTATTATTGTTAATTTCCCCTTTCATACTTGTTAGCATTTGTCTTACGTATTGCGGTGCTCCTATGTTGGGTGCATATATATTTATAATTGTTATATCTTCTTCTTGGATTGATCCTTTGATCATTATGTAGTGGCCTTCTTTGTCTTTTTTCACAGCCTTTGTTTTAAAGTCTATTTTATCTGAGATGAGTATAGCTACTCCTGCTTTCTTTTGGTCTCTATTTGCATGGAATATCTTTTTCCAGCCCTTCACTTTCAGTCTGCATGTGTCCCTTGTTTTGAGGTGGGTCTCTTGTAGGCAACATATATAGGGGTCTTGTTTTTGTATCCATTCAGCCAGTCTTTGTCTTTTGGTTGGGGCATTCAACCCATTTATGTTTAAGGTAATTATTGATAAGTATGATCCTGTTGCCATTTACTTTATTGTTTTGGATTTGGGTTTATATGCCCTTTTTGTGTTTCCTGTCTAGGGAATATCCTTTAGCAATTGTTGGAGAGCTGGTTTGGTGGTGCTGAATTCTCTCAGCTTTTGCTTGTATGTAAAGCTTTTGATTTCTCTTTCATATTTGAATGAGACCCTTGCTGGGTACAGTAATCTGGGCTGTAGGTTATTTTCTTTCATCACTTTAAGTATGTCTTGCCATTCCCTCCTGGCCTGAAGCGTTTCTATTGAAAGATCAGCTGTTATCCTTATGGGAATCCCCTTGTGTGTTATTTGTTGTTTTTCCCTTGCTGCTTTTAATATTTGTTCTTTATGTTTGATCTTTGTTAATTTGATTAATATGGGTCTTGGTGTGTTTCGCCTTGGGTTTATCCTGTTTGGGACTCTCTGGGTTTCTTGGACTTGGGTGATTATTTCCTTCCCCATTTTAGGGAAGTTTTCAACTATTATCTCCTCAACTATTTTCTCATGGTCTTTCTTTTTGTCTTCTTCTTCTGGGACTCCTATAATTCGGATGTTGGAGCGTTTCATATTGTCCTGGAGGTCTCTGAGATTGTCCTCATTTCTTTTAATTCGTTTTCCTTTTTTCCTCTCTGATTCATTTATTTCTACCATTCTATCTTCTATTTCACTAATCCTATCTTCTGCTTCTGTTATTCTACTATTTGTTGCCTCCAGAGTGTTCCTGATCTCATTTATTGCATTATTCATTATATATTGACTCTTTTTTATTTCTTCTAGATCCTTGTTAAACCTTTCTTGCATCTTCTCAATCCTTGTCTCCAGACTATTTATCTGTGATTCCATTTTGATTTCAAGATGTTGGATCATTTTCACTATCATTATTTGGAATTCTTTCTCAGGTAGATTCCCTATCTCTTCCTCTTTTGTTTGGTTTGGTGGGCATTTATCCTGTTCCTTTACCTGCTGGGTATTCCTCTGTCTCTTCATCTTGGTTATATTACTGTGTTTGGGGTGGCCTTTCTGTATTCTGGCAGTTTGTGGAGTTCTCTTTATTATGGAGTTTCCTCACTGTGGATGGGGTTGTATCAGTGGCTTGTCAAGGTTTCTTGGTTAGGGAAGCTTGTGTAGGAGTTCTGGTGGCTGGAGCTGGATTTCTTCTCTCTTGAGTGTAATGAAGTGTCCAGTAATGAGTTATCAGATGTCAATGGTTTTGGAGTAACTTGAGCTGCCTGTATATTGAAGCTCAGGGGTGTGTTCCTGTGTTGCTGGAGAATTTGTGTGGTATGTCTTGCTCTGCAACTTGTTGGCCCTTGGGTGGTGCTTGGTTTCAGTGTAGGTATGGAGGCGTTTGATGAGCTCCTATCGATTAATGTTCCCTGGAGTCAGGAGTTCTCTGATGTTCTCAGGATTTGGACTTAAGCCTCCTGCGTCTGGTTTTCAGTTTTATTTTTACAGTAGCCTCAAGACTTCTCCATCTATACAGCACTGATGATAAAACATCTAGTTTAGAGATGAAAAGTTTCTCCCCATTGAGGGACACCCAGAGAGGTTCACTGAGTTACATGGAGAAGAGAAGAGGGAGGGGGGAGTTAGAGGTGACTGGAATGAGATGAGGTGGGATCAGAAGAGGAGAGAGCAAGATAGCCAGTACTCACTTCCTATGTGTGCTCCACTGTCTGGACTGCTCAGAGATGTTCATGGAGTTATACAGAGAAGGGGAGAGGGAGGAAGGAGACAGAGGTGGCCAGGAGGGTAAAAGAGGGAAATGAAAAGGAGAGAGACAGATCCAGCCGGTAAATAGTTCCCTAAGTGTTCTCCACTGTCTGGAACACACAGAGATTCACAGAGTTGGGTAGAGAAGAGAAGGGGGAGGGAGCAGACACAGGCAATCTGGTGGAAAAAAAGGAGAATCCAAAGGAGGAGAGAGAGGTCAAGCCAGTAATCTCACTCCCAAGTAAAAATGGGTACTGAATATTAGGTTTTTAAAGGTACAAAATTGATAACAAATACCAAAAAGCAAAGATTAAAAATCTAGAGCAGGAGTTGGATTTTCAAAAATACAATATTAAAGAAAAGAAGAAAAGAAAGAAAAGAAAAAGTCACAAGAATTATTTAAAAAAAAAAAACAACCACAAAAAATATATATATATGGTGTTTGCTTTAAGAACTTAAAAATTAAAACATGTTAAAATTTAAAAAAAGAAGAAAAAGAAAAGAAGAAAAAAACAGAACAAAAAATAGAATGATCGTAAAAATAGTAAAGGTATATCTGGGACTTTCTCTGGTGTTGTTGTGGGCAGTGTGGGGTCAGTTCATTTTCAGATAGTTCCTTGGTCTTGCTTATATTTCTTAAGACCTATACTTCCAAGGTGGTTCCTCTGTTTTAGCTTCTTCTGTTTGCTGGTCTCTTCAGTGTCTGTTTTCCACCCTGACACAAGGGGGACGGTGGTGGACACATTTTCTTTTTTTTTTTAGGCTCAGTGGTTCAGTCGCGCTGTGGGGAGGGAGGGATGCTTCAAACAAATAACACTGGCATGTGCTCGTATTGTCTCAGCCACGCCCAGCCTACCCCCACTCATGGCGCACACTGCTCAGGCTCTAGGTGCTTCGCCGAGATCCCTCTGAGGCTGACCCTGGGCTGCATGCACCTCCCCGGTCTAAGCTGCTCAGGCTCAGGCACTCAGGTAGTCCTTAGAGGTGTAGACTCGGTTGGGCCTGCGTTTTGTGCCCTTCCCAGGTCTGAGAAGCTTGGGTGTTTGGCGAGCGCGGTCACTGTGACTTATCACCTTTCCCATCCCTGCTGCTCAGTTTTCTGGGTGTACAACTGTTGCCCCTTCTTAGGCAGATGGTGACTGTCCAGAATCTCAAGAAGTCTTAGTTAGCAAAGAAGCTTGCTTGCAGTTTGGAAGTTAATGTTTCTCTGGGGCTGCGATTGCCCCCTTCCGGCCCTTCCGGCTCTGGCTGCCAGTCACCGGAGGGGGGTGGTCTGCAGCCGGCTAATTCTGTTCCGTCCTTTGTTCTGTGCGGTCCTGGTGGTGTCTTATGTTAGAGCTTTTCACGTGGTAGCTATTCCACAGTCTGATTTGCTAGCTCAAGTTAGTTCACTCTGGTTACGCTCGGGGCATTCTGGCCGGATTCTTAAAAAGCACTGCAGCCTGCGCCTCCCTGCCCAGCCCCTGCTTGCTAGTGGTGGATGCAGGCATCTGTGCTGCTTCTCTGCTGGGGGAGTTACCGTTGGGCTCGTAATCTGTTGTTTTTAATTATTTATTTATTTTTCCTCCCTGTTATGTTGCCCTCTGTGCTTCCAAGGCTCGCCACAGACTCGGCAGCAAGAGTGTTTCCTGGTGTTTGGAAACTTCTCTCTTTTTAAGACTCCCTTCCCGGGATGGAGCTCCCTCCATACCTCTTTTGTCTCTTTTTTCTGTCTTTTATATTTTTTCCTACCTGTTTTTCAAGACAATGATCTGGTTTTCTGGGTTCCTGATGTCCTCTGCCAGCATTCAGAAGTTGTTTTGTGAAGTTTACTCAGCGTTGAAATGTTCTTTTGATGAATTGGTGAGGGAGAAAGTGGTCTCCCTGTCCTATTCTTCTGCCATCTTAGGACCGCCCCTAAATATTGTATTCTAACACATATATAAGGAATCTAGAAAAATGGCATTGAAAACTTCATTTACAGGGCAACAGTGGAGAAACAGGCATAGAGAATATACTTATGGACATGGGGACAGGGGAGGAGAGGTTGAGATGTGTGGAACGAGTAATATGGAAACTTACATTGCAATATTTAAAATAGATAGCCAATGAGAATTTGCTCTGTGGCTCAGGAAACTCAAACAGTGAGCTCTGTATCAACATAGAGGGGTGGTATGGGGATGGAGATGGGAGGGAAGTTCAAAAGGGAGGGGATATATGTATACCTATGGTTGATTCATGTTGAGGTTTGACAGAAAACAACAAAATTCTGTGAAGGCTAAATGAGGCCATTAGGGCAGATCCTAATCCAATATCACAGACATCTATATAAAACATGAAGAGAGAAGACCTTTTTGCCTTCAATTTAAAAAATCAATAAATTTATATTAAAAAGGTAAATGCTTTCTAGGGATGAGTTGGAGTTTCTTCTTACTCAGATAAATAATTTGACCATGTCTTGGTTTATGTGCTTTCATTTTGCTCCTGTGGTTGGTGTTTTCTTTTATTATTTGTTTTAACCTTACATCTGGTTAAGAATTTGGAATCTGGAATTTTGATGTGTTTGATTTTCCCAATTTGAGACTTGAAAATATTCCAAAATAAACTATATATCTGCAAAGAATTGTGAATTTAATTATTTTCTCTGGTTGGTATTAAATTCATTGTTAATTAAATAAAATATAAATAAATGAATAGGGCTAATTTATAAAGAAAATAACTTACATGCAAGGTTACTTCTAGTAATTAATATATAAAACTAAATATCATTTCTCATTATAAAATATCATTTAAATAGATCACATTTTTCATTATTAATTACCATTGGCATACATGATCTGGTAAAGAAGAAAAGTTTTAAATGTTGATTTGGCATTCTAGTTGTAGAAAAAAGAAAATTCTTAGTTTTGCATAGAGTACTAATACTTTTTTGCTTAAATGTAATATAAAATTCAGTGATTTATTCTAACATTCCAACATTCATTTATATTCATTCATCAACATTCATTTATTCATTATATTTTTCTTTCATGACACATCATTGATAATTTTTATGTAATTTAGCTCTGTATTCCTTTAGATTTTATTAAAGTTACCTTTTTAAGCAAATATGTATTTTTATTTGAAATTATTATAATTTAATTTTTAAATTAGTTATAATATTGTTATGCTAGGCTGCCATGACAAAATACCACAGATTGGGTGAGATAAACAAGAGAAATATATTTGCTTCTAGTCTGGAGACTAGAAAATTAAGCTCAAGATATGGATAGGTTTGCTGTTTTCTGAGGCTTCTCTTCTTCCTTGCAAATGGCCACCTTCTCTATTTTCCCACACAATTGTCTTCTCTCTTCATGTTTTATGTAGACATCTGTCATATTGGATTAGGATCTGCCCTGCTGCTGTGGCTGCTAAGTTGCTTCAGTCGTGTCCGACTCTGTGCGACCCCATAGACAGCCCACCAGTCTCTACTGTCCCTGGGATTCTCCAGGCAAGAACACTGGAGTGGGTTGCCATTTCCTTCTCCAATGCATGAAAGTGAAAAGTGAAAGTGAAAAGTGAAAGTGAAGTCACTCAGTCATTTCCAACTCTTCGAGACCCCATGGACTACAGCCTACCAGGCTCCTCCGTCCATGGGATTTTCCCGGCAAGAGTACTGGAGTGGGGGTGCCATTGCCTTCTCCAAGGATCTGCCCTAATGGCTTCATTTAGCCTTAATTATGTCTTTAAAAACCCTATTTCCCAATATAAGTCACATTGTGAGTTACTGAGAGTTAGGACTTCAACATATGAATTTGAGGGAGTGAGTGAGGAGTGAAAGTCATTCAGTCATGTCTGACTCTTTGTGACCCCATGGATTATACAGTTCATGGAATTCTCCAGGCCGGAACACTGGAATGGCTAGCCTTTCCCTTCCCCACGGGATCTTTCCAACCCAGGAATCCAAGCTGGATCTCCTGCATTACAGGTGAATTCTTTACCAACTGAGCAAGAATTTGGAGGGTCACAATTCAGCCCAAAGCAATAATAAAAATGTAATTTCTTTAGAAAATAAAAGTTTTTAGCAGCATCATCTACTAGATTTCTTCTCCAGTCATTTAAGATATATCCCTGGTGGCTCAGCTGGTAAAGAATCCGCCTGCAGTGCAGGAGACCTAGATTCGATCCCTGGGTTGGAAAGATCCCCTGGAGAAGAGAATAGCTACCCACTCCAACATTCTGGCCTGAAGAAGACCATGGACAGATGAGCCCAGTAGGCTACAGTCCATGATGTCACAAAGAGTGAGTGACTTTCACTTTCAAATAGGTATTCCTTTGTGTTTTTTTAAATCACCGTTTTATTGAGTCTGTTCTTTTATTCTTAGAAGCTCTCAGAATGACTTGTTATCCTTAATGTCCCTAAATATCATTATAATTCATCTAAACACATATATAATTTTTATTAAAAACAATCTTGCTAATTACATGGTAGTGGTGGTAGTTTAGTTGCTAAGTCGTGTTAGACTCTTTCGACCCCATGGGCTGTAGTCTGCCAGTCTCCTCTGTCCATGGGATTCTCCAGGCAAGAATACTGGAATGGACTGCCATTTCCTTCTCCAGGGAATCTTTCCGACCCAGGAATTGTACCCTGGTCGCCTGTAATGCAGGCAGATTCTTTATCAACGGAGCTACGAGGGAAGCCCAATTACATGGTAGATAATCTAATTTACTGAGTTTGCATCAATGTGTATCTTTCCTCCATTAACTCATTTGTCCCAGAGTACCTAAAAGAAATCTGCCCAAGTGGGATCTTACCTCCAAACTTTTAAAATTTATATTTGCTATTCTTATTTACATTTTATTGTTTTCTGTTTAGGAAGAATTCCTCCACCCAGTCTTCCTAATGTTAATTTGTATTTCTTTTTGTACATTTGGTAAATCAGTCCATATGTTGAAATCTTTTAAATCCAATAACCATAATTTTATCTTTAGTGAAATCATAATAATGCTGTTTCTTGAATCTAAGACTTATTTTAAAGTCTTTTCCTGCTTACCCTGTTAACATTTTCGTAGGATGTCATGTCACCTGCTTGTTTACTGGGGTGTCATTTTTTTTGATTATGTCCTTATTCTTAGAAAATAATTTGGGGAATTATACATCCATTTAGAGAAGGTGCCATATACATGCATTCTCTTATTCCATCCTATTTGAAGAGAATGAGATGGAATCTTCTATTCCATCCTATTTTAATGAGAATGAGCACATATCTGAGAGTGTTTGCTTAGGATCTGGCTTGGTACTTTGGTTGCTAGAGCTCAATCTCTCTCTCCTGGGTGTTACCAAGTATAAGGAGAACTGCCCTATCTCTCTGACTTAAGCTCATATACACACCCCCTGTACCTGCCTGGAGGTAGAATGTCCTGCTAGTTAGTTGGACAAGTTGGATCCAAGTGTATGGTGTGAGTTCTGGAGATAGGGTGATCACTTATTTGCATCTTCTCTTGCCCTTCAGCTAATCATCTGCCCTCTGTTTCAATTCTTCCCTTTTTCCTTTCTCTCTGGTACTTCTGGGTACATGAAGCACATATATAAGTACTCTCACTGCCATTCCCTGTCTACCACCAATATTTTCCAATGGGAAACTGTTCAAGGGTTTATTCCTTAATCTCTTCTGATGTCAATTTTCTGGGTATATCTCAAAATTTCTCATTCCTGATACTTCTATTCTTATTACCCAGCTTGTTTAGGAGTTTTTTTTTTAATTATTATATTATTTAGGATTGTTGTGTGTGTTCAGTGTGTATATGTTTAATTTATTATTATTTGTTGTGGTATGAGAGACAATATAAATTTAGTTTACAGACTATACCTAGAAAATCTACTTTTAGTTAAAAAGCATAATTAGGACAGGCTTCTCTGGTAGCTCAGTGGTGAAGAATCTGTCTGCCAATGCAGGAGACCTAGGTTCAATCACTGGGTCAAGAGATCTCTTGGAGAAAGAAATGAAAATCCACTCCATTATTCTTGCCTGGGAAATCCCATGGACAGAGAAGCCAGGCATGCTGCAGTCCTTGGGGTAGCAAAAGAGTCTGACATGAATTAGTGACTGAAGGACAGCAACAATAATTGGGATGCTTACATGGAGACAAGTTGAAAACATTGTGTGAGGAATGTTTTTATGTGTGTGGTTATGTATGTAGCTTATCACAACACAAATCTTTCAATGCTGAGGAATAAATAGTTAACAAATCCAAGAACTTTAAATGACAATATTTTGTTTTAGCATGTAAAATATTTTCCAAAGAAAATTATATACAGCATCTCAATATCTGGGACTTTAATGCAGAGTTCTCTGGTTTAAGTTGAAGAAAGTGGTGGAAACCCTGCCAGACGGTCTTCTCATTTCTAACGTAACATCACACCCTGAGGCTTCCCTGAGGAATCCTTGGGCTCCAAAGGGCTCTGTTTGAAAGCCTTTGCTGTAGGTCTACAAGATGATTAAAGTGAAAATAATTTTTTTGGAAAATATACAAACATTAAAAAATGAACCAGAAATATTTTAATTCCAGAATTCTTTTACCGAATATTGCAAAATACTTTACACTTGTATTGCTTTTATTTTTTATGAGGTCAAAACTTATATAAAGAATGAGAGTCTAATCTTTTCCCTTTGAACTTCTTTGCAGGTGTTCTCAACCTTACTAACAAGACCACAAGAGACAAGACTGCCCAAGGAAATATATAGAGTGCTCATTAAAAACAGTAGTGTTGTATTCTTACCATAATGGATAAATACTTTTTGAGTAGCCAAATATGGGAAGAAGTTTCCTAGGCATTTAAAATGTTCCTGATAAAATCTAGTAAAGATCTAGAGTAAAAGATATTGATTTACACTAAACTAAGTTAATGTAGCCATGATTTTGACATTTGAATACTATTTTTGAAGCTGAATTGGCAATCATTGAATGACTAATAAATAAATTACTTCAAAATTTTTTTATGCAAAGTATATTTGAGATATCAAGTTGGTCAGCAGTGTAAATACATTAATTATTATAATTATTAACATTGTTTAAAGAACATAGTTCTTAAGAAATATTAATATTCTAATTGCATTTTATTCTTTATTATTTTTATAATTTCCAATCTAATTCTGCAATTGTCACTTAATGTTTATGCAAGCTAACCCATGAACCAATGCAAATGACAAGGATATCATCTTAGTTTATAGACTCCATATCAACCTAGGAAAGCTTTCAACTACCAAAAGGTGCTGGAATATTTAAATGGAAACAAAAACTTAGAAGTTAGCACACTTTTTCTGTAAAAGACCAAATAGTCAAAATTTCCAGGCATTGCAAAATATATGGTCTCTGTCTCAGTTACTCAACTCTGCTGTAGTAGCAATAAAGGAAACGTAGACAATACACATATCAGTGACCTGAATTGAGTAACAGCAAAACTTTATTACACAAGCAGATGGTAGCTAGAATTTGACCCGAACACCATGTTTTGCTGATCCCTGATGTAAAGTATTTATTCATTTTGCACGTATTCATTCAACAAACATCTAGTGAACACCTATTATATGCCAAAATAGGAATTAGATCCTAAGAAGATGAAAATGATGAAAATATGTGAAACATTTCAAATTTTAAATTCATTACATTTTGGTATAAAATACACAGGTAAGGTTAAATACCTGTGATTAAGGATTCCCTGGTGGCTCAGAGGATAAAGTGTTACCTGCAATGTCGGAGACCGGGGTTTGATCCCTGGGTCGGGAAGATCTCCTGGAGAAGGAAATAACAACCCACTGCAGTACTCTTGCCTACAAAATTCCATGGATGGAGGAGCCTGGTGAGCTATAGTCCATGGGGTCACCAAGAGTTGGACACGACTGAGCCAACGCAGGTGGCAGCGGCGGGCTGGCACACTAAGTGCGGCCGAGAGCTACCCCACATCCGAAGTCAGGGACAGCGGCCCAGAGTGCCAGGCTGCAACGGGCGCAGGAACAGCCGGGAGGAGCCACCCCGGGTCCAAGGTCAGGGGCGGCGGCCGAGAGGAGCTACCCTGCATCCGAGGTCAGTGGCGGCCGGGAGGAGACACCTCATGCCTGAGGCCAGGGGAAGTGACCCTGAGGAGCTATCCCGAGCCCGAGGCCAGGGGTGGCAGCTGGGAGGAGCCACCCATGCCCGAGGCCAAGGCCAGCGGCCAGGAGGAGCAATCTGAGGAGTGGTGGCTGAGCAGGCACAGGAGGGCTTAGAGAAGCTATCCAACATTGAAGGTCAGGAACGGTGGCAGTAAGGAGATACCCCTCATCCAAGGTAAGGAGCAGCGGCTGTGCTTTGCTGGAACAGCCATGAAGAGATACCCCACACACAAGGTAAGAGAAACCCAAGTAAGATGGTAGGTGTTGCAAGAGGGCATCAGAGGGCAGACACACTGAAACCATACTCACAGAAAACTAGTCAATCTAAACACACTAGGACCACAGCCTTGTCTAACTCAATGAAACCAAGCCGTGCCTGCAGGGCAACCCAAGATGGGCGGGTCATGGTGGAGAGGTCTGACAGAATGTGGTCCACTGGAGAAGGGAATGGCAAGCCACTTCAGTATTCTTGCCTTGAGAACCCCATGAACAGTAGGAAAAGGCAAAATGATAGGATACCGAAAGATGAACTCCCCAGGTCATTAGGTGCCCAATATGCTACTGGAGATCAGTGGAGAAATAACTCCAGAAAGAGTGAAGGGATGGAGCCAAAGCAAAAACAGTGCCCAGTTGTGGATGTGACTGGTGATAGAAGCAAGGTCCAATGCTGTAAAGAGCAATATTGCATAGGAACCTGGAATATCAAGTCCATGAATCAAGAAAAATTGGAAGTGGTCAAATAAGAGATGACAAGAGTAAATGTTGACATTCTAGGAATCAGCAAACTAAAATGGACTGGAATGGGTGACTTTAACTCAGATGACCATTATGTCTACTACTGTGGGCACGAATCCCTCAGAAGAAATGGAGTAGCCATCATGGTCAACAAAAGAGTCCGAAATGCAGTACTTGAATGCAATCTCAAAAATGACAGAATGATCTCTGTTTGTCTCCAACGCAAACTATTCAATATCACAGTTATCCAAGTCTATGCCTCAACCAGTAACACTGAAGAAACTGAAGTTGAACGGTTTTATGAAGACCTACAAGACCTTTTAGAACTATCACCCCAAAAAGATGTTCTTTTCATTATAGGGGACTGGAATGCAAAAGTAGGAGTCAAGAAACACCTGGAGTAACAGGCAGATTTGGCCTTGGAATGCGGAATGAAGCAAGGCAAAGACTAATAGAGTTTTTCCAAGAAAATGCCCTGGTCACAGCAAACACCCTCTTCCAAAAACACAAGAGAAGACTCTACACATGGACATCACCAGATGGTCAACACCGAAATCGGATTGATTATATTATTTGCAGCCAAAGATGGAGAAGCTCTATAGCGTCAACAAAAACAAGACCAGGACCTGACTGTGGCTCAGAACATGAACTCATTACCAAATTCAGACTCAAATTGAAGAAAATAGGGAAAACCACTAAACCATTCAGGTATGACCTAAATCAAATCCCTTATGATTATACAGTGGAAGTGAGAAATAGATTTAAGGGCCTAGATCTGATAGATAGAGTGCCTGATGAACTATGGAATGAGGTTCATGACATTGTACAGGTGACAGGGATCAAGACCATCCCCATGGAAAAGAAATGCAAAAAAGCAAAATGGCTGTCTGGGGAGACCTTACAAATAGCTGTGAAAAGAAGAGAAGCAAAAAGCAAAGGAGAAAAGGAAAGACATAAGCATCTGAATGCAGAATTCCAAAGAATAGCAAGAAGAGATAGGAAAGCCTTTCTCAGTGATCAATGCAAAGAAATAGAGGAAAACAACAGAATGGGAAAGACTAGAGATCTCTTCAAGAAAATGAGAGCTACCAAGGGAACATTTCATGCAAAGATGGGCTCGATAAAGGACAGAAATGGTCTGGACCTAACAGAAGCAGAAGGTATTAAGACGAGATGGCAAGAATACATGGAAGAACTGTACAAACAATATCTTCATGACTCAGATAATCACAAGGATGTGATCACTAATCTAGAGCCAGACATCTTGGAATGTGAGGTCAGTTGGGCCTTAGAAAGCATCACTACGAACAAGCTAGTGGAGGTGATGGAATTCCAGTTGAGCTGTTTCAAATCCTGAAAGATGATGCTGCAAAAGTGCTGCACTCAATATGCCAGCAAATTTGGAAAACTCAGCAGTGGCCACAGGACTGGAAAAGGTCAGTCTTCATTCCAATTTCAAAGAAAGGCAATGCCAAAGAATGCTCAACCTACCAAACAATTGCACTCATCTCACCTACTAGTAAAGTAATGCTGAAAATTCTCCAAGCCATGCCTCAGCAATACGTGAACCGTGAACTCCCTGATGTTCAAGCTGGTTTGAGAAAAGGCAGAGGAACCAGAAATCAAATTGCCAACATCCGCTGGATCATGGAAAAAGCAAGAGAGTTCCAGAAAAAAACATCTATTTCTGTTTTATTGACTATGCCAAAGCCTTTGACTGTGTGGATCACAATAAACTGTGTAAAATTCTGAAAGAGGTGGGAATACCAGACCACCTGAGCTGCCTCTTGAGAAATCTGTATGCAGGTCAGGAAGCAACAGTTAGAACTGGGGAACAGCAGACTGGTTCCAAATAGGAAAAGGAGTACGTCAGGGCTGTATATTTGCTTATTTAACTTATATGCAGTGTACATCATGAGAAACACTGGACTGGAGGAAGCACAAGCTGGATTCAAGATTGCCGGGAGAAATATCAATAACCTCAAATATGCAGATGACACCACCCTTATGGCAGAAAGTGAAGAGGAACTAAAAAGCCTCTTGATGAAAGTGAAAGTGCAGAGGGAAAAGTTGGCTTAAAGCTCAACATTCAGAAAACGAAGATCATGGCATCCGGTCCCATCACTTCATGGGAAATAGATGGGAAAACAGTGGAAACAGTGTCAGACTTTATTTTTGAGGGGTCCAAAATCACTGCAGATGGTGACTGCAGCCATGAAATTAAAAGACGCTTACTCCTTGGAAGAAAAGTTATGACCAACTTAGATAGTATATTCAAAAGCAGAGACATTATTTTGCCAACTAAGGTCCATCTAGTCAAGGCTGTGGTTTTTCCTGTGGTCATGTATGGATGTGAGAGTTGGACTGTGAAGAAGGCTGAGCGCCGAAGAATTGATGCTTTTGAACTGTGGTGTTGGAGGAGACTTTTGAGAGTCCTTTGGACTGCAAGGAGATCCAACCAGTCCATTCTGAAGGAGATGAGCCCTGGGATTTCTTTGGAAGGAATGATGCTAAAGCTGAAGCTCCAGTACTCTGGCCACCTCATGCGAAGAGTTGACTCATTGGAAAAGACTCTGATGCTGGGAAAGTTTGGGGGCAGGAGGACAAGGGGACGACAGAGGATGAGATGGCTGGATGTCAGCACGGACTCGATGGACGTGAGTCTGAGTGAACTCCGGGAGATGGTGATGGACAGGGAGGCCTGGCGTGCTGCTATTCATGGGATCGCAGAGAGTCGGACACGACTGAGCAACTGAACTGAACTGAAAGAAGAGAGTGATAAAGCCCAGGATACAGAGTTGAACCGGGAAGAAACAGCTTCTAGCCATCTTCTGTATGATGAAATCAACTGGTCAGAAGATGAGGCGAGGGAAAAAAAAAATATTTTCAAGTCCTGTGATGAGTTAATAGATGAATCTGTGCATATGTGGTCAGTTGCTCAGTCGTGTCTGATGCTTTGAGACCCCCATGGACTGTAACCCACTAGTCTCCTCTGCCTGTGGAATTTCCCAGGCAAGATCAGATTGTCCTTTCCTACTCTAGGGGATCTTCCGGACTTAGAGATCAAACCTGCATCTCTTGCATCTCCTACATTGGCAGGCAGATTCTTTACCATTGCTGCTGCTGCTGCTAAGTCGCTTCAGTCGTGTCTGACTCCGTGCGACCCCGTAAACAGCAGCCTGTAGGCTCCTCCATCCCTGAGATTCTCCATCAAGAACACTGAAGTGGGTTGCGATTTCCTTCTCCAATGCATGAAAGTGAAAAGTGAAAGTGAAGTCGCTCAGTCATGCCTGACTCTTTGTGACCTCATGGACTGCAGCCTACCAGGCTTCTCCATCCATGGTATTTTCCAGGCAAGAGCACTGGAGTGGTTTGCCGTTGCTCTCTCCACTTTACCGTTGTACCAACTGGGAAACTCCAATAGGTAAACCTACCCTCTCTATGTTTCCACTTGACTTAAGAACCTAGTATATAGTATGAGAATCCACTCAGGCAATGCAGCTACAAAATATCAACATATGTATGTAGTCTACACAAACAACCCCTTAGATAAGATTTCTAGATTTGCAATGAATTACATTTAAATGAAATTCTCCCTTTAGTTACAATCCCTAAACTTACAGTAGTTGCTTGTTTTTTATTAACTGAAGACACAGTATTTTTTGCTTTGGAATTATCTTTTTGTATATTTTACTTTTATGTGTAAAATAGTCTTTGTTACACCTTATTTATATTTATTCTATGGCAGTTACCACATAAACTATGACTTATTGTTTTACATACTTGTCTTTCCTTCAGCTTGAAACATATTCTTCTTTCCTTCTCCAAAAGACCATTATGTCCTTGGTTATAAGATCTAGTAAGTTCTAAATAACAACAACAACAACAAAAAAAAAAAAAACCTCAAACTTGTGTAATAAAAGGGAAAATTTAATGAGAAAGGGAATAAAAGGGAAATTTTTTCAAAATTGAAAACAGAGACTGAGAGTCCTCTGGGTCTTTTGAGGACTGGGACCAAGGATGGGACTCCACGAACCAAGACAAATCTACTTTTAGGTCCATAGGCTTGCTTCTCTTTGCTTGCCTGTGCTTTACTATGATATCTTCTGCAAACTGATGTATCAGATATTCTTTGTTCATACCTGGTATAGAAGAGTTGTGTTGGTCCATGTTCCAACAGACCTTACAAGAAATCACTCTGTCCTATATCTGGGTTCCTGGGACTGAGGGTTTTGTTTCCAGTGAGGTTAAGACTCCAGACCTGAGCCCTTCTTCCTTGCCCAGAGCAGCAGGGTTATACATAGTACAAATATAATTATAGACTCATTCTTCTTGACATGAGAGACTGATTTTAAGAGTATAGGCTTTTATGCAAGGTGGAGGCTTTAAAATATGAGTTCTATGGTGATCTTCTTGAGGGCACGAACAACAGCTTTAACCATTTGTTTTTATCTCCAGGGCTTTGTACAATGCCTGGAACACTGTAGAAATGCAGATTAGAAACAACTGTCTCAGTTAAGGCAGTGGCAGTGAAGATGGCTAGTAGGAGACTGGATAATAAATATTCAAAGGCAGGATAATAGAATTTCATGATGAATAGGATGTGGACAATGAATAAGAACAATGAATGAGAGAGCACTTGCATTTTGTAGTGCTCAAACATAAAATCCCATTAAAAGAAATAAGTTTACATGAATTGCTCACTAGGGGATGGAATCTTAAATTTTGTTAAGTATTTCCCTAGTGGGTGAGATAAATGTACTGTGTAATATAGTGTGACATGCACTCAATTCTCAGGTGATTGTACTGGGTACAAACTCCTTCTCCACCTCTATTCCTACCTACTTCTGGTATAATTTCACTCACCAAAGGAAATTTCCCCCTCTAGATGCTCGTGCTGTCAGAAATGTTACTATACAGAAAAACTTATCTGGAGAAAATGTGAGCCACTATAGTTAAGCAAAGTAAGGGACTTTACTTGCATACCATACACTGGTATGTATGGTAGTAGCTAAATATCTTTCTTGATTTGACTGATAAGTGTCTACTGCAAAAGCAATATTTAAATTTCTATAAAAACAAAAGAACAAATTTCATTGGAAAAGTTATAGTTGTTGTTGATGATGTTGCAGTTGTTGTCTGTGTATAGCTTGCCTGTGCAATACTGTAGGGTACACTTGACTCTGATCCCTTTATCCCAGCTCCAGTTTACAGGTTAAGACAATGTAAGATCTCTCACCAGGGCTCAGATCAGATCCATAGTGATCAAATGTGGATAAAATCTTAGACATCAATGACTCGGCTGCAGCTCCCTACACATCATCCATGTACATAGTCTTTTGGGTGCCCTGGGAAAGTCAGGAGGTTGATTGCTCTAAGAGACCTTCATGAATGCTGTCATGAGCATCAGCAAGCAGAGGCTCTTGAATACCTGATGCCAAACCGGAAATGAGCTCAGGAATCCCTTTTTATTTATTTCTGTAGATCACAGCTTAAGTTAATTATGCTGCAGCATAATTGGGCATCCTCCCAACAAGAGATCATCCATAGTGTGTTAGGAAGAGTAGATGATATGCTTTTACATTAGATGGGAAATTAAATTTCCTAGGATCTACTGCTTGGGAAAAAACCATCCAAATGGCCCAGGCTACTTGTCTCTGCCATATTTAGCTACATAAATTTCAATTCCTAATGTCCAAATTCAAGCATATCATTTATGAATTTGTGTATGTATTCAACATATACAAAGTTTGGACAGATTTCAGAAGAAGCTATAATGCCAAAGGCATGATGAATCTTTTTGTAATTTCATAAAAGCATGTTATTAAACATTAGTACACAAATCAAGGCATGAATCCATACATCTCCACGTGAATAGCTTCATGCATCATCTTTATAATGGTATATGATGTTGAGAAAATAAGACATAAAAGCATTTTCTGTTTTTAAATATTTCTGAAACATGGGTAAAGTTTCAGCAATATTACATACATTTATTTGCCTGAGTTAAAAAATAGTTGAACAAGGCCATGAGTCTCAGGCTACTTAAGCTAAATGCAACCTAAGCTAGAGTCAATTTTTCTAAATGTCTTAAGGATAAGAAGTCAAAACTTAAGAAGAACTAATAGAACTAATCATAAACAGCCAACTAGATTTTCCCAAGAAAGGCAATTGGTGAAGCTAGAGCCAACCAAATAACTCCCTTGCTTTGCTTCCCAGTTTGCTTTATTTTAAAAAGCTTTTCATGTATCCCCTACTCATGGAGCACCTCAATCACTTTTTTTGGCTGTGTCCAAATCACACTGATGTTTCTGAAATATACTCTTCAAAAATTTAATATACCTCAGTTTATCTTTTAGTATCTGTAAAGGAAAGACTCTCCTTTGTGCAATTCCTCTATTTCCAATTAACTAATTCACTTCTGATTACCAAATTTGTGAGGATTTTTCGAGTACAAAGCAATTCTGCAACAGTAGCTGAATGTCAAGTCAATTTGGTTCT
The DNA here is from genome assembly GCF_014754425.2 of Oryx dammah. Classification (NCBI taxonomy): domain Eukaryota; kingdom Metazoa; phylum Chordata; class Mammalia; order Artiodactyla; family Bovidae; genus Oryx; species Oryx dammah. The sequence goes on along the minus strand of NW_024070190.1, from coordinate 4,360,517 downwards.
GATTCAGTCTACCTAGAGATAATATCAGATCCCATAGGTGAAAGGTTTAGTCCCACAGACTACTACCCACCAATCCTCATCTAATCCCTCTCCCCAAACCAGTCCCTTTGTTTCTTTTTAATTTTTCTGAAGGATGTACACCACATATCCCATGGGTAATAAAGTTCATTCAATGTATCTCATAAGCCAGTCATTTTGTTTAAGCAAATACAAGTACAAAGTACAATAAAACCACGAAGTAATGAACTGTGCTTATTATTTTTGCCAGTGGCCAGCAGCCAAGTCCAATTTTTTACCTATATCTCTGATTCACAAATTGGAGGTTCCCACACTCGCTTCTGATCATGAACTATCTGTTAAAGTAGCTCATGAAACTGCTGATGGAAGAGATGTAGAGGGAAAGATACACAGAAAGGGGAACACAGCTTCTATACCCTTTCTGAGTTCCACTCTCCCAGCTCCTCCAAGTGTCCATGAACTTAGAAGTTCTCTGAACCCCATTCTTGTGGGGCTTTTTGGAGTCTTCATTACATAGGCAACTTGATTTAATCATTGGCCTTGGTGGTTGACTCAATTTGTAGTGCCTTTCTCCTCCTTAGAGGTCAAGGGGTCAGGAGATGGGATGTTCCCATCCTCTAATACAAGTGGTTCCCCTGGCAACCAGCCTCCATTTTTAGGGAATATCTAAAAGTCACCTTATTCACATAAATTCAAGTGCAGTTGAAGGAGCTTATTATGAATAACAAAATAAAGTTTTATGGCTCTTATCACTTAGGAAATTTCAAGAATTTTAGAGTTCTGTGGCAGAAGGGGATGAAGACTGAATGTATATTTCTTATTATAAATCACAATATCATATTACCCTTTTCTAAAATGTATTATTTCATGCATATTAATAGTTTGCATGGGTATTCTATTTTTGTAACAACAGCTCCTGGAGACTGATTCAATTTATTTAAATTTTTAAATTAGCTGATAATGGTAAGTTTTTATGGAAATAATAGTAATTATATTCTCTAAATGGACCTATTCTAAATTCAAATTAAGATAAAATCTGAGTGAGAACAACTTACTGAAAAAAAAAATGTCTTGCATTCCAGAGCCTCAGTAACAAATTCATTTCACACTCAAAATTCATAGGTAACATGGTGCTACTTAAATGTTTTCTTTTATATATTATGCTTCTATTATGAGATAAATATGTAACTTTAATAATGTACTAATTTTTGCTGCTCTCTTGAGCAGTTGTCAGGCTGAAATAATTATAAAAATCTGAATTAGGGAATGATTTTACATAGTTGATAAATTGCTTTCAAAATAACAGACTATTCCTGAGAAGTAAAACTGTGGCTTTCATAAATAGATAAGGCATACAAATGCAAGTCATAGAAAACTTGTACTTAAAATTGTGGGAAAAGTCTAATGATTTTTGACACACTCATTATATTTTAGGTCAATAATTTTGAATTTATAGTATGCAAATTTGTCTTTGACAGGGAAGTGAAAAAGGCAATGGCACCCCACTCCAGTACTCTTGCTTGGAAAATCCCCTGGATGGAGGATCCCCTGGTAGGCTGCAGTTCATGGGGTCACTACCAGTTGGACATGACTGAGCGACATGACTGAGTGACTTCACTTTCACTTTCATGCATTGAAGAAGGAAATGGCAAGCCACTCCAGTATTCTTGCCTGGATAATCCCAGTGCTGGGGGAGCCTGGGGGGCTGCCGTCTATGGGGTCACAGAGTCAGACATGACTGAAGAGACTTAGCAGCAGCAGCAGCAGCAGCAGCAGGGAAGTAGTCAAACATAAACTATATTTTTAAATGTTTCTGAAACATGTAAGAATGTTGAGCAACAGTAGTGTAATGTGTGGACTACTGCGAAGGAAGCAAGTCTACAAATTAAAAATGGTGGAAAGAAAAGGGAACCTTCTTACACTGTTGGTGGGAATGTAAATTTGTACAGACACTAGCTAGAACAGTATGGAGGTTCCTTAGAAAACCAAAAATAGGGTTATTATATGATTCCTCAGTCCTACTCCTGGGCATATATCTGGAAAAACTATAAGTCAAAAAAAAAAAAAAAATACATGCACCTTATGTTAATAGAAGCCCTATTTAAATAGTCAAGATATGGAAGCAACCTAAATGTTTATAGACAGAAGAATGTATAAAGAGGATTGTGTGTGCATGTGTATATATATATACACATACACACACATGCACTCTGGAATGGAATATTACTCAGCCATAAAACAATGAAATAATTCCATTTGCAGCAGCATTTATGGATCTAGAGATTATCATACTAAGTGAAGTTCAGTTCAGTTGCTCAGTCATGTCCGACTCTTTGAGACCCCATGAAGCACAGCATGCCAGGCCTCCCTGTCCATCACCAACTCCTGGAGTTTACTCATTTCATATCCATCGAGTCAATGATGCCATCCAGCCTTCTCACCCTCTGTCATCCCCTTCTTGTCCTGCCCCCAATCCTTTCCAGCATCAGGGTCTGTTCCAATGAGTCCACACTTTGCATCAGGTGGCCAAAGTATTGGAGTTTGAGCTTCAACATTAGTCCTTCCAATGAACACCCAGGACAGATCTCCTTCAGAATGGACTGGTTGGATCTCCTTGCAGCCCAAGGGATTCTCAAGAGTCTTCTCCAACACCACAATTCAAAAGCATCAATTCTTCAGCGCTCAGCTTTCTTCACAGTCCAACTCTCACATCCATACGTGACCACTGGAAAAACCATAGCCTTGATTAGATGGACCTTTGTTCAAAAGTAATGTTCTGCTTCTGAATAAGCTATCTAGGTTGGTCATAACTTTTCTTCCAAGGAGTAAGTGTTTTTTAATTTCATGGCTGCAATCACCATCTGTAGTGATTTTGGAGCCCCTAAAAATAAAGTCTGGCACTGTTTCCACTGTTTCCCCATCTAGTTCCCATGAAGTGATGGGACCAGATGCCATGATCTTCATTTTCTGAATGTTGAGCTTTAGGCCAACTTTTTCACTCTCCTCTTTCACTTTCATCAAGAGGCTTTTTAGTTCCTCTTCACTTTCTGCCATAAGGGTGGTGTCATCTGCATATCTGTGGTTATTGATATTTCTCTCAGCAATCTTGATTCCAGCTTGTGCTTCTTCCAGTCCAGTGTTTCTCATGATGTATTTTGCATAGAAGTTAAATAGAAGTTGACATACTCCTTTTCCTATTTGGAACCCGTCTGTTGTTCCATGTCCAGTTCTAACTGTTGCTTCCTGACTTGCATATAGGTTTCTCAAGAGGCAGATCAGGTGGTCTGGTATTCCCATCTCTTTCAGAATTTTTCACAGTTTATTGTGATCCACACAGTCAAAGGCTTTGGCATAGTCAATAAAGCAGAAATAGATTTCTGGAACTCTCTTGCTTTTTTGATGATCCAGCGGATGTTGGCAATTTGATCTCTGGTTCCTCTGCCTTGTCTAAAACCAGCTTGAACATCAGGAAGTTTACGTATTGCTGAAGCCTGGCTTGGAGAATTTTGAACATTACTTTACTAGCATGTGAGATGAGTGCAATTGTGCAGTAGTTTGAACATTCTTTGGCATTGCCTTTCTTTGGCATTGGAATGAAGACTGACCTTTTCCAGTCCTGTGGCTATTGCTGAGTTTTCCAAATTTGCTGGCTATTGAGTGCAGCACTTTCACAGCATCATCTTTCAGGACTTGAAATAGCTCAGCTGGAATTCCATCACCTCCACTAGCTTTGTTCATAGTGATGCTTTCTAAGGCCCACTTGACTTCACATCCAGGATGCCTGGCTCTAGGTGAGTGATCACACCATTATGATTATCTTGGTCATGAAGATCTTTTTTGTACAGTTCTTCTGTGTATTCTTGTTACCTCTTCTTAATATCTTCTGCTTCTGTTATGTCCCTGCCATTTCTATCCTTTATGGAGCCCATCTTTTCATGAAATATTCCCTTGTTATCTCTCATTTTGTTGAAGAGATCTCTAGTCTTTCCCCTTCTGTTGTTTTCCTCTATTTCCTTGCATTGATTGCTAAGGAAGACTTTCTTCCCTCTCCTTGCTATTTTTTGGAACTTTGCAATCAGATGCTTATATCTTTCCTTTTCCCCTTTGCTTTTCACTTCTCTTCTTTTCACAGCTATTTGTAAGGCCTCCTCAGACAGCCATTTTGCTTTTTTGCATTTCTTTTCCATGGGGATGTTCTTCATCCCTTTCTCCTGTACAATGTCACGAACCTCATTCCATAGTTCATCAGGCACTCTGTCTATCAGATCTAGTCCCTTAAATCTATTTCTCAGTTTCACTGCATAATCATAAAGGATTTGATTTAGGTCATACCTAAATGGTCTACTAGTTTTCCTTACTTTCTTCAATTTAAGTCTGAATTTGGCAATAAGGAGTTCATGATGTGAGCCACAGTCAGTTCCCAGCCTTGTTTTTGGTGACTGTATAGAGCTTCTCCATCTTTGGCTGCAAAGAGTATAATCAATCTGATTTTGGTGTTGACCATGTGGTTATGTCCATGTGTAGAGTTTTCTCTTGTGTTGTTGGGAGAGGGTATTTGCTATGACCAGTGTGTTCTCTTGTCAAAACTCTATTAGCCTTTGCCCTGCTTCATTCCATACTCCAAGGCCAAATTTGCCTGTTACTCTATATGTTTCTTCCTACTTTTGCATTCCAGTCCCCTATAATGAAAAAGACATCTTTGGGGCGTGGTAGTTCTAAAAGGTCTTGTAGGTCTTCACAGAACCGTTCAACTTCAGCTTCTTCAGCATTACTGGTTGGGGCATAGGCTTGGATTACTGTGATATTGAATGTTTTACCTTGGAAACAAACATAGATCATTCTGTCGTTTTTGAGATTGCATCCAAGTACTGCATTTTGGACTCTTTTGTTGACCATGATGGCTACTCCATTTGTTCTAAAGGATTCCTGCCTGCAGTAGTAGATATAATGGTCATCTGAGTTAAATTCACCCATTCCAGTCCATTTTAGTTTGTTTATTCCTATCATGTTGATGTTCACTCTTGCCATCTCCTGTTTGATCATTTCTAATTTGCCTTGATTCTGGCCAAGGAGCAGTGGCTGCACAGGTGCAAGAGGGCTGAGAGGAGCTATTCCACATTCAGGGTCAGGAGGGGCGGCCCTGAGGAGATACCCCTTGTCCAAGGTAAGGAGCAGCAGCTGCACTTTGCCGGAGCAGCCACGAAGACATACCCCATGACCAAGGTATGAGAAACCCAAGTAAGATGGTAGGTGTTGCAAGAGGGCATCAGGGGACAGACCCATTGAAACCATAATCACAGAAAACTAGCCAATCTGATCACATCGACCACAGCCTTGTCTAACTCAGTGAAACTAAGCCATGCCGTGTGGGGCTCCCCAAGATGGACGGGTCATGGTGGAGAGGTCTGACAGAATGTGGTCCACTGGAGAAGGAATGGCAAAGCACTTCAGTATTCTTGCCTTGAGAACCCCATGAACAGTATGAAAAGGCAAAATGATAGGATACTGAAAGAGGAACTTCCAGGTCGGTAAGTGCCCAGTATGCTACTGGAGATCAGTGGAGAAATAACTCCAGAAAGAATGAAGGGATGGAGCCAAAGCAAACACAATACCCAGCTGTGGATGTGACTGGTGATAGAAGCAATTTTCTTCTGTGCTATACAGTATGTTTTTCTTGGCCAGCTTTTTTATATATTGTTGTTGTATATGTTGTTGTTATATATGTTACTTTATATATGTTGTAGTCTCTAAGTCTTGTCCAACTCTTTGTGAACCCACAGACTAGCCCACCAGCCTCCTCTGTCCATTTTGCCATTTTCTTCTCCAATTATATATATGTGTATGTATATATATATATATATATATATATATATATATATATATATAGGTATACTGCTGCTGCTAAGTCGCTTCAGTCATGTCCGACTCTGTGTGACCCCATAGACAGCAGCCCACCAGGCTCCCCCGTCCCTGGGATTCTCCAGGCAAGAACACTGGAGTGGGTTGTCATTTCCTTCTTCAATGCGTGAAATTGAAAAGTGAAAGTGAAGTCGCTCAGTCGTGTCCGACTCTCGCAACCCCATGGACTGTAGCCTACCAGGCTCCTCCGTCCATGGGATTTTCCAGGCAAGAGTACTGGAGTGGGGTGCCATTGCCTCATACACACACATATATATGTATATGTATGTATGCCATTTCCTTCTCCAATATATGTGTATATATATACACACATATACATATATGTAAATAGGTGTTTGGCTCTATACCTGAAACTAACATCCCATTGTAAATAAATGGGACTTTAAGGAAAAAAAATAATAAAAATATATAAATGGCAGACAATAATGGTAAGCACAATCATTATAATAATGGTTTCACAGATAAGCATAGCTTGAAAAGAAGAAGAAACAGATGCAACTAAAATATTGGGTGTTTTTAATGTGCCTGACACTTTTCTAAGCTCTAAGTATTATATACCTTATTTAATTTGAAAAGCAAATAAGCATACAAAGAAGCAGAAAATATCCATGTGGTATGGTTATACTTTTTACAACTATATTTTTACTATTCCCTTCATAAGTGTATACTGGAAAAACAGTCCAAGTAAATTGAACATCCATTAAACTTTGTCAAAACACAACCAAGATGGATATTTCCTTGTGATCCAAACAAAATTCTATTTAATTCTTTAGTCAATACGTGCTGTTAGTTAAATGTTTTTAGAGATATGGAGATAATCACATGCATTGTTGGATTTCCAAAAAATGATGGATGATGTTGCAGTGAAAAAGAAAAAAAAAAGGAATGAGTTTTTTTTTTCCCTTTCCTGAGGACAAAGAAGACAGAGAATAGTGAGCAGGTCTGAACATTCCTAGGTTTTTTTTCTTTTCTTTTCTTTGTTTTTTACTTTCAGTTCAGTTCAGTTCAGTCACTCATTCGTGTCCGACTCTTTGAGACCCCATGAATCGCAGCACGCCAGGCCTCCCTGTCCATCACCAACTCCCGGAGTTCACTCAGACTCATGTCCATCGAGTCTGTGATGCCATCCAGCCATCTCATGCTCTGTCGTCCCATTCTCCTCCTGCCCCAAATCCCTCCCAGCATCAGGGTCTTTTCCAATGAGTCAACTCTTCGCATGAGGTGGTCAAAGTACTGGAGCTTCAGCTTCAGCATCATTCCTTCCAAAGAAATCCCAGGGCTGATCTCCTTCAGAATGGACCGGTTGGATCTCCTTGCAGTTCAAGGGACTCTCAAGAGTCTTCTCCAACACCACAGTTCAAAAGCATCAATTCTTCGGCGCTCAGCCTTCTTCACAGTCCAACTCTCACATCCATACATGACCACAGGAAAAACCACAGCCTTGACTAGACGGACCTTAGTCGGCAAAGTAATGTCTCTGCTTTTGAATATACTATCTAGGTTGGTCATAACTTTTCTTCCAAGGAGTAAGTGTCATTTAATTTCATGACTGCAATCACCATCTGTAGTGATTTTGGAGCCCAAAAAATAAAGTCTGACACTGATTCCACTGTTTCCCCATCTATTTCCCATAAAGTGATGGGACCAGATGCCATGATCTTCGTTTTCTGAATGTTGAGCTTTAGGCCAACTTTTTCACTCTCCTCTTTCACTTTCATCAAGAGGCTTTTTAGTTCCTCTTCACTTTCTGCCATAAGGCTGGTGTCATCTGCATATCTGAGGTTATTGATATTTCTCCCGGCAATCTTGATTCCAGCTTGTGTTTCTTCCAGTCCAGCGTTTCTCATGATGTACTCTGCATAGAAGCTAAATAAGCAGGGTGACAATATACAGCCTTGACATACTCCTTTCCTATTTGAAACCAGTCTGTTGTTCCATGTCCAGTTCTATCTGCTGCTTCCTGACATGCATACAGATTTCTCAAGAGGCAGATCAGGTGGTCTGGTATTCCCATCTCTTTCAGAATTTTCCACAGTTTATTGTGATCCACACAGTCAAAGGCTTTGGCATAGTCAATAAAGCAGAAATAGATGTTTTTCTGGAACTCTTGCTTTTTCGATGATCCAGCGGATGTTGGCAATTTGATCTCTTGTTCCTCTGCCTTTTCTAAAACCAGCTTGAACATCATCATAACTCTGAATGTCTGTAACTAAGTTTGCCTTTCTGCCCCCTAACTCTGCATGTGCTACACTTGGCACCTATTTTCCTTTGACTCTGTGCTAAATACATCCTGTATCTAGTGTTTACTTGTACAGCACTCTTCCCCTCATAGTTCTTCTTTTTACAGATCAGAAAGAAGGGCACAGAACCGCCAAACTGCTAGACTCAATTACTGAGTTACTGATGCCAGCCTATGACAATGCAAGAGTAAGAAATCAAGATCATAATGCCTTTGTTCCTCATCACCAACTCCTGACTGTGAGCCCTCATCTGATAGAAGTCCCTAGACTCCTCATCAAGGCGAGGCACACTTCCTGTGGCATATGCCTATTGTGTCCCTCTCTTCACAGGCTAAGAATTAAAGCTAGCTTCCTGTTTTCTCCAAATTTTGTCTCTGAAATTTTTATTTGACTTCGATGGGCAAAGAAAGCCAAGTTTTGGGCCAGCAACACTGATGAGGCCTTTTGAAACAAGCACTAGACTGAGTAGAGACTCTACTTTATCACCAAGTAAGCAACCTTGGGCAAGTACTGTACCCCAGGGTCTTGTTCTCTTACTGGCCTAATATCTAAGAGGTTTTCTTGGTATAAGAGACTATAACTTCAAAATTAGTTAAGTGAACGATTGGCACTTTGCAAAATCTTACAAAATCATTCCCAGTCCTGACATTTACAAGGTTTTTTGTTTGTTTGTTTGTTTGTTTTGTATTGTCACAAGATCTTAGTCAAATTTTCACAGTGAAATGACAATCAATGACAGTTGGCAGTTTTTAAACAAAAATAAAATGAAGCAAGGGGCACCTAGTACTGAGTCTGTCTGTTACGGTTCAGAATGAAAGTGATCTGAGTTTGCTGATTTCCCTGGGTAAAGAACTGATATTTTTGAGTTTCAAGAAGCTTCACTGTCCTCAAAAAAGATTGGGATGAATGCCAAGTTTTGCAGATGGGTCAAATTTTTACATGCTAAAACAGAAAGCAGCTGGGTGCTTTAATAGAATAATTTCAGATAATTTTCCTCTAAAAAGATGCAAAAGAGTCAGGTGCCCACCACTTCGTGCTTTTGCCATTGATTTTTAACCACTGTCTGATAATGTGAGAGAAAAAAAAAACAAACAAGTTACTGATATTTACCAGACAGCAGTTGAGAGTTAATACTTACATTTTTGCCATTATTTGACATTATTATTAGTATTTGCCATATAGACATACTTACCAAAATGTTTTAAAATATTTTTCATACTGAAAGATTTCATATTTGACAATCTATGATCTCTAACTATTTTCTTCCTGTAAATTATCTACTCATTACATTATAATAAAAGTAATTGAAGACATGCAAATAATATTAATAAGTTTAACCTAATATCATGCAGAGTACTATATTTAAGGGGAATTTATATATACTACAACAAAAGAGAAAAGAATCTTACTTAAAATTCTTCTGTGTTATAAGAAAACTACTACTGATGGAATAATGGAAGCCAATATTTTCCAGGTCCTGAATCTTTCCTCGTTAAGTTTTAGTGTTCCAGTCAGATATACAATCATCTGAAAGCACACTTGAAATAAACACATTCACAGGCACAAAATAACCACAGGCATCCAATTCAGTGCTTTGTTGCAAATGTGACTGCCCTGCTATGGTGGCTTGGGTTTCCTGAGCAGCTCTATTCCCATCACAGCACCGTCCACTGGTCAGTGCTGAGTCAATGAAGAGATGCAACACTGTCTAGAGATGGTATCTGACTCTGGAGTGGCACCCAAGTTTAGGTTTGTGTGTGCTTACTTGGAGGTTATCAGCAGCGCCTAAGCCTTCACAATCTTTAAAAACTCCACCTCCACTTTTCCTAACTCTGTTTTCTTCCTCCACCAGGCATAATACACCTGGGAGAACAGGATGGATGATTAAAAGGTATTTTAATGTTTCTCTCCACCAGAAAGGAAAGTATCAATACTAGATACTGGAAGTTGGAGAATATAGATCAATGAGATTTACTTATGTTATAACTATGATGAAGAAATATAATACACTGATAATACTGAGAACAATTTAAACTGCTTAATTAAATGTAAAACTGCTACTTAGATATGACATTAACTTTTACTTTGATAATAGTGAATCCTGTAATTATATTTTGTACTTATACAAATTTCATTTTTATATATAAAGACTTTGTTGAAATGGGTATATTTCTATTTAAATTTCTAAAAGTCATATTTTTGTCTTAAGCATCACTTCAAAAATAGCATCTATAGTATAATATAAATATATATAGAAATGTTAAATTAACTAAATTAAAAATATTTTAAAACTAGTTTTTAGACTTTTTTTAAGAACAACTTTGTGTTCAAGCAAAATGAGAAGGAGGTAAGTTTTCCATACACCCCTTGCCTATACATGTGCATCAGTTCAGTTCAGTCACTCAGTCGTGTCTGACTCTTTGTGACCTTATGTACTATTGGACAGGCCTGCACTATTTGACAGGCCTCCCTGTCCATCTCCAACTGCCCGAGTATACTCAAACTCATGTCCGTTGAGTCAGCAATGCCATCCAATCATCTTATCCTTTTTCATCCTCTTCTCCTCCCACCTTCAATCTCTCCTAGCATCAGGGTCTTTTCAAATGAGTCAGTTCTTCGCATCAAGTGACCAAAGTATTGGCATTTCAGTTTCAGCAGCAGTCCTTCCAATGAATATTCAGGACTGATTTCCTTTAGGATGTACTGGTTGGATCTCCTTGCTGTCCAAGGGACTCTCAAGAGTCTTCTCCAACAAAACATCAATTCTTTGGCACTCAGCTTTCTTTATTGTCCAACTCTCACATCGAAACATGATTACTGGAAAAAACCATAGCCTTGACTAGATAGACCTTTGTTGGCAAAGTATACATATGCATAGTTCTTTCAATTTCAAGATCCCCCTCCAGAGTGTTACATTTCCTAAAATTTATGAGCTTATATTGATATACTGTGATCACTCAATATCATACTTTAAATTAGGGTCTCCCCTTGGTTTTGAATATTCTCTGGGTTGAAACAAATTTATACTGACATGTATTCACCATTATAGTATCATTTGGAGTATTTCCATTGCCCTAAAAATTCTATGTGCTCTTCATATTCATTCTCTCTCCCTCTTAACTTTGCAACTACTGATCTTTTTGCTGTCTCCATAGTTTTGCCTATTAATCTTTTTCTTTTAATAGGACATAACTTCAGCATAAGGTGCAAAATTTTGATACATTTTCTCTTATTCTTGGTATAACCAAAATATGTGCATTGTATATGAAATTTCCAAGTAACAAAGCAAGTCTGCTGGTGGAAAGAATTGACAGTCTTTTTTTTTTTTTTTAATATTACCCAGTATTTTCCCACTGTGGTATAATATTTGTTTCATATATTTACTTCAAGATCTCAGCTGACACTTGCCAAAATATTTTATGAATCAGTTGGCCTTATTTCTTATTCTCTTATTAACATGGAGAAAATTTGTATTAATCCATTTAAAAATGTATTTATATTACTCATTGTTAGAAAAATATATTTTTTCTGAAATTCTTCAGGGATTATCGTTTAAGAGGGATTTTCAAACAAACAATTTTTCTATTAATATACTGATTTGTTTTGAAATGGACTTTTGCATTAAATTGGGAAAGAGGGTACTTACTATCTGGGTGGCGACCTCTCAGCAGGGGAATTAATATGTCTCATATAGGCTTACCTGGTGGCTCCGAGGGTAAATAATCCACCTGCAGTGTTGGAGACCTGGGTTCAGTCCCTGGGTTGGGAAGATCCTCTGGAGAAGGGAATAATTACCCACTCTAGTATTTTGTGAGAATTGCATGGACAGAGGAGGCTGGCAGAGGTCGCAAGACTTGACATGACTGAGTGACTTTCAAATACACTCACTAAAAAAATGCATGTGAGGTGAAATAGAATTTTTTACTTCAAGTAAACTGTACTTAGGAATGATGTGAATCACCATTGATGTTTTATAGGTTTGTTGTCATTAAACTGGGCTTCTGTTCAGTCACACAGTCATGTCTGACTCTTTGCCACCCTATGGACTACAGCAAGCCAGGCTTCCCTGTCCTTCACCATATCCTGGAGCTTGCTCAAACTCATGTCCATTGAGTCGGTTATGCCATCCAGCTATCTCATCCTATGTCAGACCCGTTTCCTCCTGCCTTCAATCTTTCCCAACCTTGGGGTCTTTGCCAATGAATCAGCTCTTACCATCAGATGGCCAAATGATTGGAGCTTCAGCTTCAGCATCAGTCCTTACAGTAAATATTCAAGATTGATTTCCTTTAGGATTGACTGGTTTGATCTCTTTGCAGCCCAAGAGGCTCTCAAGAGTCTTCTCCAACACCACAGTTCAAAGATCTCTGGTTCCTCTGCCTTTGTCTAAAACCAGCTTGAACATCTGGAAGTTCACAGTTCACATATTGCTGAAGCCTGGTTTGGAGAATTTTTGAGCACTACTTTGCTTGCATATGAAGTGAGTGCATTTGTGCTGTAGTTTGAACATTCTTTGGCATTGCCTTTCTTTGGGGTTGGAATGAAAACTTACCTTTTCCAGTCCTATGGCCCCTGCTGAGTTTTCCAAATTTACTGGCATATTGAGCACTTTCACTGCATCAGCTTTTAGGATTTGAAAGAACTCAGTTGGAATTCCATCATGTCCACTAGCTTTGTTGTGATGCTTCCTAAGACCCATTTGACTTCACATTCTGGAATGTCTGGCTCCAGGTGAGCAATCACACCATCATGGTTATCTGGGTCATGAAGATCTTTCTTGTATAGTTTTCCTGTGTATTCTTGCCACATTTTCTTGATATCTTTTGGTTCTGTTAGGTCCATTCCACTTCTGTCCTTTATTGTGTCCATCTTCACATGAAATGTTCCCTTGGCATCTCTAGTTTTCTTGAGGAGAGCTCTATTCTTTCCTATTCTATTGTTTTCATCTATTTATTTGCAGTTATCACCTAGGAAGGCTTTCTTATCTCTCCTTGCCATTCTTTGGAACTCTGCATTCCTTTTCTCCTTTCCCTTCACTTCTCTTTTCTCAGCTATTTGTAAGGCCTCCTCAGACAACCATTTTGCATTTTTGCATTTCTTTTTATTGAGGATGGTTTTGATCACTCTCTCCTGTACAATGTTATGAACCTCTGTCCATAGTTCCTCATGCACAATATCAGATCTAATCCCTTGAATCTATTTGTCATTTCCACTGTATAATCATAAAGGATTTAGTTTATACCTGAATGGCCTGGTTGTTTTCCCTATTTTCTTCAATTTAAGTCTGAACTTGGCAATAAAGAGTTCATGATCCACTGCTGAGTTTTCCAAATTTGCTGGCATATTGAGTGCAGCACTTTCAAAAAAAAAAAAAAAGAGTTCATGATCTGAGCCACAGTCAGCTCCTGGTCTCATTTTTGCTGACTGTATAGAGCTTCTCCATCTTTAGCTGCAATGAATATAATCAATATGATTTTAGTATTGACCATCTGGTGATGGGCATGTATAGAGTTGTCTCTTGTGTTGTTGGAAGAGTGTGTTTGGTATGATCAGAGTGTTCTGTTGGCAAAACTCTGTTAGCATTTGCCCTGCTTCATTTTGTACTCCAAGGCCAAACTTGCCTGATACTCCAGGTATCTCTTGACTTCTACTTTTAAATTCCAGTCCTCTGTGATGAAAAGGACATCTTTTTTTTTTGGTGTGAGTTCTAGAAGGTCTGTGTGTCTTCATAGAACTATTCAACTTCAGCTTTTTCATCATTAATGGTTTTGGCATAGACTTGGATTACTGTGATATTGAATGGTTTCCCTTGGAAATGAACAGAGATCATTCTGTAGTTTTTAAATTGCACATGAGTCCTGCATTTCAGACTCATTTGTTGACTCTGAGGGCTGTTTTATTTCTTCTAAGGGATTTTTGCCCACAGTAGTAGATATGACCATCTGAATTAAATTCACTTCTTCCAGTCCATTTTAGTTCATTCTCTCCTAATATATCAGGGCTCACTCTTGCCAACTCCTTTTGACCACTTCCAATTTGCCTTGATTCATGGACCTAACATTCCAGGTTCCTATTCAATACTGAGCTTTATAGCACTGGACTTTGCTTCCACCACCAGACATATTCATAAATGGGCATTGTTTTCAGTTAGGCTCAAGCTCTTCATTCCTCCTGGAGCTATTTCTCTGCTCCTTTCCAGTAGCATCTTTCCAGTAGCATATTAGGCACCTACAAACCTAGGTAGTTCCTCTTTCAGAGTCATATAATTTTCATATTGTTTATGGGGTTCTCAAGGCAAGAATACTGAAATAGTTTACCATCCCCTTTTCCACTAGACCTTGTTTTGTCAGACTGTGAGAAACTAGATCATCAGTAAGCAATCCCTGAGATTAGCATCTGCCCATCATGAAAAAAAGCCATCACCCCAAACAGAAGCACAGTATTCAGTCAGTGTACCTTTATATTTTAGTTCAAAACTTAAGATATGGGTAAAGGAAATAACCCAAATTTTTATCTGGAAATCCTGACCACCTGATGCCAGTCAAAAGAACTGAAGACCTTGTTCTCCACAAGGAAGTGGTTGTGAAGAAACATCATAGTGGGTAATTCCAAGATCATGTGCTTTTTCACTATGCAGACACATCATTTTAAACTGGGTAGAAAATAAAAATAATGAAATAATGATTCTCCTAATCACTTACTAAATTTGAAGAGCCCTTTTCAGATAGACACTCAGAAGTGGAATAGTTGGATAATATGGTAGTTTGAGTCTTAATTTTTTGAGGAATCTCCATATCTTTTCCCCATAGTGACTGTATCAATTTACATTCCTACTGACAGCACATGAGGATTTCCTTTTTTTCCATATCCTTGCCAACACTTGTCATTTGGATAACAGCCATTCTACAGGTGTGAGATAACATGTCATTGTGGTTTTGATTTATTTTTCCCTGATGATTAGTATTGTTGGGCATCTTTTAACATGCCTGCTGGTCATCTGTACATCTTTGGAGAAATGTCTATTCAGCTCCTTTGTCCAATTCTTACCCAGGTTATTTGTTGTTGTTGTTGTTGTTGTTTTTGGTTGGAGAGATGTATGAATTCTTTGTGTGTTTTGTATATTAACTCTTTATTAAATATATGATCTGAAAATATCTTTTCCCATTTAACAGGTTGTCGTTTCATTTTGTTGATGGTTTCCTTTTTGATGAAGAAAGGATAAATTTGGAATTTGAAGAGAAAAGTAGAAGGAAGACTAGAACTACAAATATGTGCAATGAAGCTGTTGTTGAAGGAGATGCACTAGAATCAAAGCCTAGGCCTTGGGGAAGAAACTCAGTCGTGGAACTGAGGCAGTGAACGTGGAATGGGATCCTGGCCAAAGTAGTCTTAAAGCTAAATATTCAAATACACATGTGAAGCTAATATTTCACAACCAAACTGGGGAAGAGTGGTGAATAAGTAACATTAACTTGATTTATTATTTCTTCCTTAACTATGAAGACCTTCAAGACCTTTTAGAACTAACACCCCAGAAAGATGTCCTTTTCCTTATAGGGGACTGGAATGCAAAAGTAGGAAGTCAAGAAACACCTGGAGTAACAGGCAGATTTGGCCTTGAAGTACAGAACAAAGCAGGGCAAAGGCTAATAGAGTTTTGCTAAGAGAACACACTGGTTATAGCAAACACCCTCTTCCAACGACACTCTCTCAACACTCTCAAAGACTTCCAAACACCCTCTTCCAGCAAAAACAAGATCAGGAGCAGAAATGTGGCTCAGATCATGAAATCCTTATTGCCAAACTCAGACTTAAGTTGAAGGAAGGAGGGAAAACCACTAGACCATTCAGGTATGACCTAATTCAAATCTCTTAGAGTGGAAGTGAGAAATAGATTTAAGGGACTAGATCTGATAGATAGAGTGCCTGATGAACTATGGATAGAGGTTCGTGATGCTGTACAGGAGAAAGGGAAAAGATCATCCTCATGGAAAAGAAATGCAGAAAAGTAAAATGGCTGTCTGAGGAGGCCTTACAAATAGCTGTGAAAAGAAAAGTGAAAAGCAAAGAAGAAAAGGAAAGATATAAGCATCTGAATGCAGAGTTCCAAAGACTAGCAAGGAGAGATAAGAAAGTCTTCCTCAGTGAAAAATGCAAGGAAATAGAGGAAAACAACAGAATGGGAAAGACTAGAGACCTCTTCAAGAAAATTAGAGATGCAAAGGGAACATTTCATGCAAAGCTGGGCTCGATAAAGGACAGAAATTGTATGGACCTAACAGAAGCAGAAGATATTAAGAAGAGGTGGCAGGAATACACAGAAGAACTGTACAAAAAAGATCCTCATGACCCAGATAATCACTATGGTGTGATCACTCACCTAGAGCCAGACATCCTGGAATGTGAAGTCAAGTGGGCCTTAGAAAGCATCACTATGAACAAAGCTAGTGGATGTGATGGAATTCCAGTTAGGCTGTTTCAAATCCTGAAAGATGATGCTATGAAAGTGCTGCACTCAATATGCCAGCAAATTTGGAAAACTCAGCAGTGGCAACAGGACTGGAAAAAGTCAGTCTTCATTCCAATGCCAAAGAATGCTCAAACTAGTGCACAATTGCACTCATCTCGCATGCTAGTAAAGTAATGCTCAAAATTCTTCAAGCCAGGCTTCAGCAATACGTGAACTGTGAACTTCCTGATGTTCAAGTTGGTTTTAGAAAAGGCAGAGGAACCAGAAATCAAATTGCCAACATCTGCTGGATCATCGAAAAAGCAAGAGAGCTCCATAAAAACATCTATTTCTGTTTTATTGACTATGCCAAAGCCATTGACTGTGTGGATCACAATAAACTGTGGAAAATTCTGAAAGAGATGGGAATACCAGAGCACCTGACCTGCCTCTTGAGAAACCTATATGCAGGTAAGGAAGCAACAGTTAGAACTGGACATGGAACAGCAGATTGGTTCCAAATAAGAAAAGAAGTATGTAAAGGCTGTATATTGTCACCCTGCTTATTTAACTTCTATGCAGAGTACATCATGAGAAACGCTGGGCTGGAAGAAGCACAAGCTGGAATCAAGATTGCTAGGAGAAATATCAATAACCACAGATATGCAGATGATACCAGCCTTATGGCAGAAAGTGAAGAGGAACTAAAAAGTCTCTTGATGAAAGTGAAAGTGGAGAGTGAAAAAGTTGGCTTAAAGCTCAACATTCAGAAAACTGAGATCATGGCATCTGGTCCCATCACATCATGGGAACTAGATGGAGAAACAGTGGAAACAGTGTCAGACTTTTTTTTTGGGGGGGCGGGGGGGCGCTCCAAAATCACTACAGATGGTGATTGCAGCCATGAAATTAAAAGACGTTTACTCCTTGGAAGAAAACTCATCACCAACCTAGATAACATATTTAAAAGTAGAGATATTACTTTGCCAACAAAGGTCTGTCTATTAAGGCTATGGTTTTTCCAGTGGTCATGTATGGTTGTGAGAGTTGGAATGTGAAGAAAGCTGAGTGCCAAAGAATTGCTGCTTTTGAACTGTGGTGTTGGAGAAGACTCTTGAGAGTCCCTTGGACTGCAAGGAGAAGGAACCAGTCCATTCTAAAGGAGACCAGTCCTGGGTGTTCACTGGAAGGACTGGTGCTAAAGCTGAACCTCCAATACTTTGGCCACTTCATGCGAGGAGTTGACTTACTAAAAAGAACCCTGAATCTGGGAGGAATTGGGAGCAGGAGGAGAAGGGGACGACAGAGGATAAGATGGTTGGATGGCGTCACCAACTCGATGGACATGAGCTTTGGTAAACTCAAGGAGTTGGTGATGAACAGGGAGGCCTGGTGTGCTATGATTCATGGGATTGCAAAGAGTTGGACTGGACTGAGTGACTGAAGTGAACTGACTAGTTATGCTAGGCTAATGAAACTAATAAATTTAACCGTAAGTGTTTTTATATTAAGCATGCAAGTGACCCTAATTAGTGCCCAAACAGAAAGAGAATACAGAAATAAATATATGCTGAGTTAAACATGCAAAATATGATCTTTTCATAAAAATAGTAAAAAGTATTTTATGTAAATTATTCAAACAATGGAAGGAACACTTCATTTTACATCTTTACCCATCAAAGAGGAATAAAACAATGAACTGATCCATCTCTTTATAATGTTTTCACTTTGTAAAAGTCACTAGTGAATGAATTAAGTATCCTCTTTGGTTGAAGGTTTTTACTGATTTTTTTTTCTGTTATGAGTTTGTATAATTAACCTGTTCATATTTAAAAGCATTTTAAAAGTTGAGAATTTGTTGGTATTTATTTTATTACACCTACTTAATTTTCCTCATTTCCCTTTGTCCATAGTAATTCTCACATTGAGTCATGACGTGATTAACGTGTATTTGATGGTAACACCTTAAGTAGCAAAATTCCAGAAATGCATAAAAGTATTTCAACAAATTTTGTGAACAATTTAAGCTCATTTATTCCAGGTCCAAAATAATCATTTTTGAAATAAAATAAGTACAAATGAGAGTGTATAAAATATGTATGTCTGCTTTATTCTGAGACTGATAATTGAGATTGTTACATGTTTTTCATTTTTGCCAGTCTGGTAGGTATTATTTCATCATGAATTAGAATTTTACTTCCTTAATTCCTAATGAAATTGCATATAGTGTTTGTAACATAACAGTTAACTAACTTTGCCAAATTTTTTTGGTATTTGTAATTTTCTCTTTGATTTACAAATGAATTAACTTTCAATTCTTCTTTTTCTTTTTTTTTTTTTTGCCATGAAGCTCATCATGTGGGACCTTAATTACAAAACCAGGGATCAAACTTGAGTACTCCGAATGACAAGTGTGGAGTCTTAACAACTACACCACCAGGGAAATTCAGTTCAGTTCAGTTCAGTCGCTCAGTCGTGTCCAACTCTTTGCGACCCCGTGAATCGCAGCACACCAGGCCTCCCTGTCCATCACCATCTCCCAGAGTTCACTCAGACTCACGTCCATCGAGTCCGTGATGCCATCCAGCCATCTCATCCTCTGTTGTCCCCTTCTCCTCCTGCCCCCAATCCCTCCCAGCATCAAAGTCTTTTCCAATGAGTCAACTCTTCGCATGAGGTGGCCAAAGTACTGGAGGTTCAGCTTCAGCATCATTCCTTCCAAAGAAATCCCAGGGTTGATCTCCTTCAGAATGGGCCGGTTGGATCTCCTTGCAGTCCAAGGGACTCTCAAGAGTCTTCTCCAACACCACAGTTCAAAAGCATCAATTCTTCAGTGCTCAGCCTTCTTCATAGTCCAATTCTCACATCCATACATGACTAATGGAAAAACCATAGCCTTGACTAGACGGGCTTTAGTTGGCAAAGTAATGTCTCTGCTTTTCAATATGCTATCTAGGTTGGTCATAACTTTTCTTCCAAGGAATAAGCATCTTTTAATTTCATGGCTGCAATTACCATCTGCAGTGATTTTGGAGCCCAAAAAAATAAAGTCTGACACTGTTTCCACTGTTTCCCCATCTATTTTCCATGAAGTGATGGGACCGGATGCCATGATCTTCGTTTTCTGAATGTGCAGCTTTAGGCCAACTTTTTCACTCTCCACTTTCACTTTCATCAAGAGACTTTTTAGTTCCTCTTCACTTTCTGCCATAAGGCTGGTGTCATCTGCATATCTGAGGTGATTGATATTTCTCCCGGCAATCTTGATTCCAGCTTGCGTTTTTCCAGCCCAGCGTTTCTCATGATGTACTCTGCATAGAAGTTAAATAAGCAGGGTGACAATATACAGCCTTGACGTACTCCTTTCCTATTTGGAACCAGTCTGTTGTTCCATGTCCAGTTCTATGTGCTGCTTCCTGACTTGTATACAGATTTCTCAAGAGGCAGATCAGGTGGTCTGGTACTCCCATCTCTTTCAGAATTTTCCACAGTTTATTGTGATCCACAGAGTCAATGGCTTTGGCATAGTCAATAAAGCAGAAAGAGATGTTTTTCTGGAGCTCTCTTGCTTTTTCCATGATCCAGCGGATGTTGGCAATTTGATTTTTGGTTCCTCTGCCTTATCTAAAACCAGCTTGAACATCAGGAAGTTCATGGTTCACGTATTGCTGAAGCCTGGCTTGGAAAATTTTAAGCATTGCTTTACTAGCATGTGAGATGAGTGCAATTGTGGGGTCGTTTGAGCATTCTTTGGCATTGCCTTTCTTTGAAATTGGAATGAAAACTGACCTTTTCCAGTCCTGTGGCCACTGCTGAGTTTTCCAAATTTGCTGGCATATTGAGTGCAGCACTTTCACAGCATCATCTTTCAGGATTTGAAACAGCTCAACTGGAATTCCACCACCCCCACTAGCACTGTTCATAATGATGCTTTTTAAGGCCCACTTGACTTCACATTCCAGGATGTCTGACTTTAGATGAGTGATCACACCATCATGATTTTCTGGGTCATGAAGATCTTTTTTGTACAGTTATTCTGTGTATTCTTGCCACCTCTTCTTAATATCTTCTGCTTCTGTTAGGTCCAGACCATTTCTGTCCTTTATCGAGCCCATCTTTGCATGAAATGTTCCCTTGGTAGCTCTCATTTTCTTGAAGAAATCTCTAGTCTTTCCCATTCTGTTGTTTTCCTCTATTTCTTTGCATTGATCACTGAAGAAGGCTTTCTTATCTCGTCTTGCTATTCTCTGGAACTCTGCATTCAGATGCTTATATCTTCCCTTTTCTCCTTTGCTTTTCGCCTCTCTTCTTTTCACAGCTATTTGTAAGGCCTCCCCAGACAGCCATTTTGCTTTTTTGCATTTCTTTTCCATGGGGATGGTCTCGATCCCTGTCTCATGTACAATGTCACGAACCTCTTTCCATAGTTCATCAGGCACTCTATCTATCAGATCTAGGCCCTTAAATCTATTTCTCACTTCCACTGTATAATCATAAGGGATTTGATTTAGGTCATACCTGAATGGTCTAGTGGTTTTCCCTACTTTCTTCAATTTGAGTCTGAATTTAAGTCCCTACAAATAATCTTTAAAACTGCAATAATACAAGAAATATTTACTGAACCTCTGCTATATTCCAGGCAATGATTCAAGTTCAACAGGTATACCCCAGGAAATAATGCAGAAAAAATATCAGCGGCCTCACAAAGTTACATTCCAATGCAGGAAGAGACAAAAATCATCACAGTAAGTATAATGACAAATCACATGGTGCAAAGTGGAAAAGTAAACAAGGGAGAAGGTTCTTCTAAGGGGAAGGTGATGCCTTTTGCAATTTTGCATAGGTGTCAGGGGAAGCCTCACTGCAGAGGTGCCATTTCTTAGAAGATTTGAAGGAGTAGTTCAGAAGTAATCTTTGGAGACTTCTCAGAGTTAGAAACTGCACAGTGCAAACCCCAGCAATGACTGAGTGTTTAGCACATCCAATATAAGTAGGTCCATGGGAGTGGAACTGAAAGTACAATGGTAGGAGTTGTTGGCCATGAGCTAGAAGAGTTGATGGAGGATCCAGATCACACTGGGAAGAATAGGACATTGTGGAGACTTTGCTTTTACTCTGAAGAAAATGAAGAATCTTAGAAGATTTTAAGCAAAAGAATGTTGCCATTTGCATTTTTTCCCATCCTTATTTTGAGAAAGATTGTAGAGGACCAGAGAGGAGGAAGCAAGGATACCAGTTAGGGGTGACAGAAAGATCCAAAGGAGAGCTGTTTGTGGCTCATAAGAGGATGGAAGCAAGAACAGTGATAGGCAATTGTCATGCAGAGGAGCAAAAAGTTCTTCTCCAAAATGTCTCTTTGCCATGTGGATTGTTTGTTTTCAAAAACAATCAAGGCCCAATATACTCAAGAAGAAACATTGATCTTTCCCTTAAATACCTAAAAGAATTTGGATAGAGGACCTATTCCCAGATTAGAGCTATCACCAGAGTAATCTGCATAGAATTGGGACCTAGAGATAACAATCTTTGCTCCAGTCTGCATGACCCAGCAAACATTTGTTTACCAACCACTTCCCTTCCATCTCCATGTAAATTTCCTTCCTTCCCTTTGAAGTCACAGACTACTGTCCTCAACATCCTCCTTTGACTTTAGCTGAAAGTAATATTTAATTGAAGGTTTCATTATTTTGGTGAAATACTCTTTTCTCCTGAGTCTCTCCTGTGTACACATGATTTTAAACTTCTGTTTTATTTTCTCCTGTTAATCTGTCTTTGTTGCTGTTCAGTCACTCAGTCGTGTCTGACTGTTTGTGACCCCAAGGACTGCAGCACGCCAGGCTTCACTGTCCTTCACCATCTCCTGGAATTTGCTCAAACTCATGTCCATTGAGTCGGTGATGCCATCCAACCATCTTGTCCTCTGTCAGCCCCTTCTCCTCCTACATCAGGCTCTTTTCCAGTGAGTTGACTCTTCACATCAGGTGGCCAAAGTGTTGGAGTTTCAGCTTCAACATATTCTTTCTAATGAATATTCAGGGTTGATTTCCTTTAGGATTGACTGGTTTGATCTCCTTGCAGTCTGAGGAATTCTCAAGAGTCTTCTCCAACACCACAGTTCTGCCAATTTAATTATTAGACCAATCGGAAGAATTTAGATGTGTAGAGAAAAACTTCTTCCATGTCTGGAAGAAATTCACAAAAGCCTAGGTGTGAGAGGAAATTTTTATTTCTTCTTTTCCTAATAACCAGTACATATTTTGGAGGAAGAGCTTTCCCAAGACTGGATGTTGTGTGTTAGCAAGAGGTGACTACAAACTTTTGACCTTCCAGAGTAACTGTGAAAGGGACAGAGTAGAGATTAAATAGTTAATTCCACTGGGGGATTGGAAGCAAAGAAAAAAGTATGAGTAAGTTAATGATCAATCAAGAGAGCAGGTTTGCTTAACCACAAAACCATGCAATAGAAGCATAAGACATGCCCCCCAAACAATACAACAGTGGTGCCATGCTACCCACATCCTACTGAGTGAGCTGAGTAAATTAATGATCCTAGGACATGCTCCACTTGAAGAGGAAAAATTAAAAAATTTTTTTCATTTATGTACAGATTTATTTTATTTTATTGGGCTTATCAGCCATGGGTGTACATGTGTTCCCCATCCTGAACTCCTTTCCCACCTCCCTCCCCATCCCATCCCTCAGGGTCATCCCAGTGCTCCAGCCCTGAGCATCCTGTCTCATGCATCAAACATGGACTAACAATCTAATTCACATGTGATAATATACATGTTTCAATGCTATTCTCTCAAATCATTCCACCATTGCCTTCTCCCACAGAGTCCAAAAGTCTGTTCTTTACATCTGTATCTCTTTTGCTGTCTTGCATATAGGGTCATCATTACCATATTTCTAAATTCCACACATATGTGTTAATATATTGTATTGGTGTTTTTCTTTCTGACTTACTTCACTCAGTATAATAGGCTCCAGTTTCATCAACCTTATTTGAACTGAATAAAATGAATTCTTTTTAATAGCTGAGTAATATTTCATTATGTATATGTACCACAGCTTTCTTATCCATTTATCTGCCAATGGGCATCTAGGTTGCTTCCACATCATAGCTATTGTAAATAGTTCTGTGATGAACATTGAGGTACACGTCTCTTTCAACTCTCGTTTCCTTGGTATGTACGCCCAGCAGCGGGATTGCTGGATCATATGGCAGTTCTATTTCTAGTTTTTTTAAGGAATCTCCACACTGTTCTCCATAGTGGCTGTACTAGCTTGCATTCCCACCAACAGTGTAGGAGGTTTCCCTTTTCTCTCCATCCTCTCCAACATTTCTTGTTTGTAGACTTTTGGATAGCAGCCATTCTGACCGGCATGGGATGGTACCTCATTGTGGTTTTGATTTGCATTTCTCTGATATTCAGTGATGTTGCACATTTTTTCATGTGTTTGTTAGCCATCTGTATGTCTTCTTTGGAGAAATGTCTGTTTAGTTCTTGGCCCATTTTTTGATTGGGTTGATTATTTTTCTGGAATTGAGCTGCAGGAGCTGCTTGTATATTTTTGAGTTTCTTTGTCAGTAGCTTAATTTGCTATTATTTTCTCCCATTCTGAAGGCTGTCTTTTCACCATGTTTATAGTTTCCTTCATTGTGAAAAAGCTTTTAAGTTTAATTAGGTCCTATTTGTTTACTTTTGCTTTAATTTCCATTACTCTAGGAGGAGGGTCATAGAGGGTCCTGCTGTGATTTATGTCAGGGAGGGTTTGCCTATGTTTTCCTCTAGGAGTTTTGTATTTTCTGGTCTTACATTTAGATCTTTAATCCATTTTGAGTTTGTTTTTGTGTATGGTGTTAGAAAGTGTTCAAGTTTCATTCTTTTACAAGTGGTTGACCAGTTTTCCCAGCACCATTTCTTAAAGAGATTGTCTTTCCTCCATTGTATATTCTTGCCTCATTTGTCAAAGGTAAGGTGTCCATAGGTGCATGGATTGATCTCTGGGCTTTCTATTTTGTTCCATTGTTCTATATTTCTGTCTTTGTGCCAGTACCATACTGTCTTGATGACTGGAGCTTTGTAGTATAATCTGAAGTCAGGTAGGTTGAACTCCAGTTCCATTCTTTCTCAAGATTGTTTTGGCTATTCAAGGTTTTTTGTATTTCCATACACATTGTGAAATTCTTTGTTCTAGTTCTCTGCAAAATACTGTCGGTAGCTTGATAGGGATTGCATTGAATCTGTAAATTCCTTTGGGTAGTATACTCATTTTCACTATATTGATTCTTCTGATTCATGAACATGGTATATTTCTCCATCTACTTGTGTCTTGTTTGATTTCTTTCATCAGTGTTTTATAGTTTTCTATATATAGGTCTTTTGTTTCTTTAGGTAAATTTATTCCTATGTATTTTATTCTTTTCATCACAGTGGTGAATGGAATTGTTTCCTTAATTTCTCTTTCTGTTTTCTCATTGGTAGTGTATAGGAATGCAAGAGATTTCTGTGTGTTAATTTTATATCCTTCCATTTTACAATATTCGTTGAGTAGCTCTAGTAATTTTCTGGTGGTGTCTTTCAGATTTTGTATGTAGAGCATCATGTCATCTGCAAACAGGAAAAGTTTTGCTTCTTATTTTCCAATCTGGATTCCTTTCATTTCCTTTTCTTCTCTGATTGCTGTGTCTAAAACTTCCAAAACTATGTTGAATAGTAGTGATGAGAGTGGGAACCCTTGTCTTGTTCCTGACTTTAGGGGAAATGCTTTCAATTTTTCACCATTGAGGATAATGTTTGCTGTGGGTTTATCACATATGGCTTTTATTATGTTAATGTTAATGTATGTTCCTTCTATGTCTGCTTTCTGGAGGGCTTTTATCATAAATGGATGTTGAATTTTGTCAAAGGCTTTCTCTGCATGTATTGAGTTAATCATATGGCTTTTATTTTTCAATTTGTTATTGTGGTTAATGTGATTGATTTGCAAATATTGAAGAATCCTTGCATCCCTGGGATAAAGCTCACTTGGTCATGATGTATGATCTTTTAAATATGTTTTTGGATTCTGTTTGATAGAATTTTATTGGGAATTTTTGCATCTATGTTCATCAGTGATAGGTGAATAGGTGAATATGTGAAGTCGCTCAGTCGTGTCCAACTCTTTGCGACCCCGTGGACTGTAGCCCACCAGGCTCCTCTGTCCATGGGATTCTCCAGGCAAGAATACTGGAGTGGGTTGCCATTTCCTTCTCCAGGGGAATCTTCCCGATCCAGGGACTGAACCCAGGTCTCCCGCATTGCTGGCAGATGCTTTTACCTCTGAGCCATCAGTGATATTGACCTGTAATTTTCTTTTTTTGTGGCATCTTTGTCAGGTTTTGGTACTAGGGTGGTGGTAGCCTCATAGATTGAGTTTGGAAGTTTACCTTCCTCTGCAACTTTCTGGAAGAGTTTGAGTAGGATAGGTGTTAGCTCTTCTCTAAATTTTTGGTAGAATTCACCTGTGAAGCCATCTGATCCTGGGCTTTTGTTGGGAGATTTCTGATCATAGTTTCGATTTCTATGCTTGTGATGGGTCTGTTAAGATTTTCTATTTCTTCCTGGTTCAATTTTGAAAAGTTATATTTTTCTAAGAATTTGTCCATTTCTTCTAAATTGTCCATTTTATTGGCATATAATTGCAGATAGTAGTCTCTTATGATCCTTTGTATTTCTGTGTTGTCTGTCGTGATTTCTCCATTTTCATTTCTGATGTTGTTGATTTGATTCTTCTTCCTTTTTTTCTTAATTAGTCTGACTAATGGTTTGTCTGTTTTATTTATCTTCTCAAAGAACCAGCTTTTAGCTTTCTTGATTTTTGCTATGGTTTCCTTTGTTTATTTTTCATTTATTTCTGTCTTAATTTTTATGATTTCTTTCCTTCTACTAACCCTGGGGTTCTTCATTTCTTCTTTTTCTAGTTTCTTTAGGTGTAGAGTTAGGTTATTTATTTGATTTTTCTCTTGTTTCTTGAGGTAAGCTTGTATTGCTCTATATCTTCCCCTTAGCACTGCTTTTACTGAATCTCATAGGTTTGGGGTGGTCGTGTTTTCATTTTCATTCATTTCTATGCATATTTTTATTTCCTTTTTTATTTCTTCTGTGATTTGTTGGTTGTTCAGAAGCATGTTGTTTAGCCTCCATATGTTTGTATTTTTAATAGTTTTTTTTTTTTCCTGTAGTTGACATCTAATCTTACTGCATTGTGATTAGAAAAGATCCTTGAAATGATTTCTCTCTCTCTCTCTTTTTTTTTTTTTTTTGAATTTACAAAGGCTAGATTTATGGCCCAGGATGTGATCTGTCCTGGAGAAGGTTCCATGTACATTTGAGAAAAAGGTGAAATTCATTGTTTTGGGTTGAAATGTCCTATAGATATCAATTAGGTTTAACTGGTCTGTTGTATCATTTAAAGTTTGTGTTTCTTTGCTAGTTTTCTGTTTAGTTGATCTATCCATAGGTGTGAGTGGGGTATTAAAATCTCCCACTATTGTTGTGTTACTGTTAATTTCCCCTTTCATACTTGTTAGCATTTGCCTTACATATTGCACCACAACCTATGTTGGGTGTATATATATTTATCATTGTTATATCTTCTTCTTGGATTGATCCTTTGATCATTATATAGTATCCTTCTTTGTCTCTTTTCATGGCATTTGTTTCAAAGACTACTTTATCTGAAATGAGTATTGCTACTCCTGCTTTTTTTTGGTCTCCATTTGTGTGAAATATCTTTTTCTAGCCCTTCACTTTCAGTCTGTATGTGTCTCTTGTTTTGAGGTGGGTCTCTTGTAGACAGCATATATAGGGATCTTGTTTTTATATCAGTTCAGCCAGTCTTGTCTTTTGGTTGGGGGCATTAACCCATTTACATTTAAAGGTAATTATTGATAAGTATGATCCCATTGCCATTTACTTTGTTGTTTTAGGTTCGAGTTTATAAACCTTTTCTGTGTTTCCTGTCTAGAGAAGATCCTTTAACATTTGTTGAAGAGCTGGTTTGGTGGTGCTGAACTCTCTCAGCTTGTGCTTGTCTGTAAAGCTTTTGATTTTTCCTTCATATTTGAATGAGATCCTTTCTGGGTACAATAATCTGGTTGTAAGTTTTTCTCTTTCATCACTTTAAGTATGTCTTGCCATTCCTTTCTGGCCTGAAGAGTTTCTATTGAAAGATCAGTTGTTATCCTTATGGGAATCCCCTTGTGTGTTATTTGTTGTTAAATTTTACATAACCTCCTTCTCTTTCTGCCTCTGTAACTCAGCTTGCTCTTTTCAAAGCCTAGATCATGTAAGTCACCTAATCTCAGAAATTCGGCTCTTGTAATACTAGGAACTGGGGTTTATCTCACTCACACTTGTCCTGCTCTTTGCAATCACCCAGCCCCTGTAAACCTGCTTAATTATGCCCCTCCCCATCTTGACTGCTATTACTGCACTCTCAAAACCCCTTAATTTAAACCAGCCTATTAATAGCTAGTGTTGCCCACTGCCTTCTGTCTATAAAAATGCTGTAATTCCTTTGTTCAGGGCTCAGAGCTTGGAGTGTTAATTCCTCTGGTCACACCGGCATAATAAAGCTGAGTTCTCCAACTCTCTGAGTGTGGTGCTTCGTTTCTCAAGTATTGGTTTCTGCAACACTCTGAGCACACTAAATACAATAACATAAGGAAAATGTCATATTATACTGAAATATGAGATGATTTACCATCCTTAGTATATATTATCACATTTTTTTCTCATTTCCATCATGCCATGACAGTCCTGGCTTGACCATATAAGGCCAAAAATCTTCTCTACTCAATGTAAAGGAGGAACTGATGATGGAAGCTTGATGTCTACACAAGAATGAGGAAGAAGGTGGTCTTCCCTCCCCTCCACTTTTCCTTTGATATTAAAACTGTAGCCCACTAAGTTCTCAGGGCACAGTGCCCTCCACCCACTCACTTATCTTCACAAGAATCCTATTCTAATAAACCACTTCTTATCTATCACTTTGCCTCTTGTTGAATTCTTTCTGCACTGAGACACAAAGGACCAGAGCTTCTCAGAGCCCCCTGAAAGGCAACCTAGCAGTTTCAACTGAAGGATTGAAGTTGCAGCTATGAAGTCTGTCAGACCTATAGCTGACAAATTTATGGGTGAACACAGTGCTACTTCTACTTATAATATTATGAGATATTTGTGGTTGGATTTAAAAGATAAAACAAAAATAGTAAAAAAGTTTACATGCTAATTAATGTAACTAAAAGATTTATATGGTTATCATATAATTATATAATAATCCAGCAAATTAGTAAAATTAGTGTTGTTGTTTAGTTGCTAAGTCATGTCTAACCTTTTTTTGCAACCCCATAGATGTAACCCACTAGTATCCTCTGTCCATGGGATTTTCCAAGCAAGAATACTGGTGTGGGTTGCCATTTCCTTCTCTAAGGTATCTTCCCAACTCAGAGATTGAACTGTATCTCATGCATTGGCAGGCAAATTCTTCACCTCTGAGCCACCTGGGAAGCCCAGTAAAATTAATAAAACCTTATAAATACTTCTCATTAGCATTTCAAAATGGTGTAAGGAAAATATTTGTATTCAAGATTGTGCCATGTCTTTTTTCTCATGTTATCATCATACTACACTTAACAACCTTGTCTGTATTACAGAACCCACAGTAGTCCTTTTCAGAATAATTTAGTGAGTATATGCAAATAAGTCACAATTTTCCTTTTTTAAGTTTTCAACTATCACACTTTTATTGCAATACCATCAATTCTGCTTGGAAAAAGTTTGCTTTTCTCTGATGTTATTTGCAATTATTTCTGTGTACAGGATGAACATCTTTATATTTCTGCAAGACGGTCATGCAGTACACTTTTTCTCAAGCATTTTCTGTGCTCCAAGTGAAATAAAATTATTCCTTACTCTAATATTGGGAAGGAGGAAGCAGTTCTTGGTTTGTAACTCAAATTTAGCTCTCCAACTGAATTCTATGAGAGTCCCATAAACATTACTGAACAGCACTTATCAAGAATTTACTGTTTAATCATGTTATGTAAACATTCATAAAACTTCATCATAGCTATTTAGATAAAGAAAAATGAGTAATAATGGTGATCTAAGGAAATGAATTGACTAGTTCTGTGGGTATAGAAGGCTTCCCTTGTGGAGCTAGTGGAAAAGAACATTCACACCAATACAGGAGACATAAGAGATTTAGTTCGAACCCTGGATGGAGATGATCATTTGGAGAAAGAAATGACAACCCACTGCAGCATTCTTGCTTGGAGAATTTTGTGGACAGAAGAGCCTGGTGGCTAGAGTCCATAGGGTCACACAGAGTTGGACACGACTGAAGTGACAACACACACATATGTGGGCCAAAGAAGCCTAGCATTTGCTTTGGGATTTCTTGAGAAATATATTTTGTCTGTACATAATTTTATCTCAAAATAATATATTCATATTTTCACAAATGTTTCTTATATGTCTATTTTTGTATAAGGACACACCTGTTTTTTTATAATATTACTATCCATCTTTCAAATTCTGTTGTAGTAATTATAACATTTGTGCCTTTCGCATTTTTCTGGAATCAATACTAATTTTGCTGTGATGCAATAGTTTCTTGTTGATTTCTACTGGAAAAGTTGTCCTCCTGTGGATTGAAATATCTTACATCTCTGTCTTTTCACTTGCTGCTTTCCTTTGCCACTTATACTTCTTGGCTTCACAGCGAGTGTTTCCTGATTCACAGTTTAGTAAATTACTGCTCACCAAAATGAAACTGTCAAAGTAAAAAATGTTTTCCATGAAAGAATCTAAAACTGTGGTGGAATAGCAGCAGACAAAATGGTTCAACAAATACTGCTATAATCTTTCTTTCATTTTGCCTTTTACTTTAAAAATGGTTTGCAGAACCTTGCTTTCCTTGATTCATTCATATTTACTCTTAGTACCTATGTTTCCAGTTACTCATCTAGTAAATTACTAGAAATTAACCAATATTAGAAAATGTTTATTGTTTTTCTGCTATCTCTTTATTCCCCCTTCATCTCTGTAATTTTATTATTAATAAGCATAGTACATTTTGAGCAGATATTGATAATATATAACAAATACTTCAGAAGAAAGCATATGTATTATATTAATCTGATTTCTTAAAATATGTTCTAAGAAAATGATCAAGCAAATTTCAACATATTCATTAGTAAGTGGTTTATAATTAGTTCCTTCCAGCTCTACCGCCTCCATCATGAAGAAAGCAATCCAAATGTTTATGAATATAAAATAAATTTTAACTTTAAAAGTTATGGTGCTTGCAAATAATATGCAAATTATTTGCTTTAAAATTTGTGATATGGATATACAAATACACACATGCACATATGCAGAAAGATGTTCAATATGTAGAGTTGATGGTGGTGCTTTAGTAGCTAAGTCATGATCAACTCATGGCAACCTCATGGACTGTAGTCCACCAGGCTCCTAAGTCCATAGAACTTCTCAGACAAGAATACTGCAGTGGGTTGCCATTTTCTTCTCTAGGCTATTTTTTTGACCCAGGGAATGAATACAGGTCTCCTGCATTGCAGGTGGATTCTTTACCAACTGAGCCACCAGGGAAGCCCAGAAAAGAATAGTTTACAAAAATCTATTTATATTACACTGTTGTTAAAAAATATAGTATATGTATATGACATATACATATATAAATATATACACAAATAATTATATAGTGTATATCTTCATATCTGTTAACATATATACATATGTAATGAAGATAGAAAACAGCATATGTATTATATGTATTATTGTTGTGCTGAAATTTCTTCTAAGATTAAAACTGAAAGAGATTAAATATTTTTTTCAGGTAGCTGGAATAGGGTCAACATTCAAATACAGAATGAGGAATTAAATCAGATTTATAGGAGAAATGAATAAAAGTACAGATTATCAACAGTAAACTTGGTTGACAGACCAGAGAGGTACTGCAAAGTTCTTTTGCTCTATGATTTTAGCCATTTCAGTCAGGATATTCTGTTTTCAGAATTTCTGATTCAAAGAACACATTTAATAAGAGTGAGTTAGTCCTTAAAAACATGGAGCAAGTGTGTCAATGTAAACTCAAAGGAGCAGGAAATCTGATAGTTCTCCATATGTATATTAGTGAGTTATAATATTATAGGTAATTTTTGATATCTGATTGACATTTTGTAATCTCCTAAAAAAATTTATTTTTTATTTTATTTAACTGTCTAAAACTTTATTGATCCAAGTCTACTCAAATTGTCTCCTAGTAATGTGCTCTTATATGGAACAACTGATTAAGGAAACTCACTTAACAACCAGTTTATGCCACTATGTCTCTAACGGGAGTTTTCTTTTTTTTTTTTTTTTTGGTTTTGCCATACATTGACATGAATCCACCACGGGTGTACATGAGTTCCCAATCCTGAAACCCCTTCCCACCTCCCACCCCGTATCATCTCTCTGGATCATCCCCGTGCACCAGCCCCAAGCATCCTGTATCCTGTATCGAACACAGACTGGCGATTCATTTCTTACATGATAGTATACATGTTTCAATGCCATTCTCCCAAATCATCCCACCCTCTCCCTCTCCCACAGAGTCCAAAAGTCCGTTCTATACATCTGTGTCTCTTTTGCTGTCTCGCATACAGGGTTATCATTACCATCTTTCTAAATTCCATATAGATGTGTTAGTATACTGTATTGGTGTTTTTCTTTCTGGCTTACTTCACTCTGTATAATTGGCTCTAGTTTCATCCATCTCATTAGAACTGATTCAAATGTATTCTTTTTAATGGCTGAGTAATAAAAGCAAAAATAAACAAATGGGATCTAATTAAAATTAAAAGCTTCTGCATAACAAAGGAAACTATAAGCAAGGTGAAAAGACAGCCTTCTGAATGGGAGAAAACAATAGCAAATGAAGCAACTGACAAGCAACTTATCTCAAAAATATACAAGCAACTTATGTAGCTCAATTCCAGAAAAATAAATGACCCAATCAAAAAATGGGCCAAAGAACTAAATAGACATTTCTCCAAAGAAGACATACGGATGGCTAACAAAAGAAAAGATGCTCAACATCACTCATTATCAGAGAAATGCAAATCAAGACCACAATGAGGTACCATTTCACACCAGTCAGAATGGCTGTGATCTAAAAAAATTTTTAAATTAAAGTATGTATTCTATAATAAAATATTTTAATAAAATTATGCATACATTGTTTTCTCTGGAAAAATTAAGCATCAAAGGAAATTGGGCACATTAAGCACTGAAAATAAATGGTTAGTCCAATGGAATGTGTGTGAGCTGGCCTTTCTAAAGCTATTACTGTAAAAAATTGAAACCTTAAAACTAAAATGTTTTTTTCAAATAAAAGGACAATTTCTATGGATTTATTTTCATTTGTAAGTCATAGCATGACTGTGAGAGTGTGTATATGTCTGTGTGAGTATATGTATGTTAGAGAAAACTTTGATTTAAACCAAAATTCAATTTCACCATTATCTTTCACTGAAGTTTCCATCAATGCTTGATTCAGATATAAATTAATTTTAAGAATGAGTTTTTACATACATATGGCCAACAGGTACATGAAAAGATGCTCCACATCCCTAATTATTCAGTTCAGTTCAGTTGCTCAGTCGTGTCTGACTCTTTGTGACCCTGTGAATCGCAGCATGCCAGACCTTCCTGTCCATCACCAACTCCCAGAGTTCACCCAAACTCATGTCCATAGAGTCGGTGATGCCATCCAGCCATCTCATCCTCTGTCGTCCCCTTCTCCTCCTGCCCCCAACCCCTCCCAGCATCAGAGTCTTTTCCAATGAGTCACTAATTATTAGAGAGATGCAAATTAAAACCGTACCACCTCACATCAGTCAGAATGGCCATTACTAAAAAGTCTACAAAGAACCAATGCCGGAGAGGATGTGGAGAAAAGGGAACCTTCCTACACTGTTGGTGGGAATGTAAACTGTCACAGCCAGTATGCAAAACAGTGTGGTGGTTCCTCAGGAAACTAAAACTAGAGATGCCATATGATTCAATAATCCTGCTCCTGGGCATATATCCTGAGGAGTTGGGGGGGGGGCAAAAAACTCTAATTCAAAAAGATACATGCACCTCTGTGTTCATAGCAGCACTGTTCACAATAGCCTAGACTTGGAAGCAGTCTAAATGTCCATCAACAGATGAATGTATAAATAATATGCACTACATATATACAAGGGAATACTATTCATCCATAAAAAGGATGGAGTAATGCCATTTGCAACAACACGGATGGACCCTAGACATTATCATACTAAGTGAGAAAGTGTTGAAAATGAAAATGGTAGTTGCTCACTCATGTCCGACTCTTTGCGACACCATGGACTGTATCTTGACTGACTCTTTTGTCCATGGAATTCTCCAGGCAAGAATATTGGAGTGGGTTGCCATTCCCTTCTCCAGGGATCTTCCCAACCCAAGGACTGAACCTGAATCTCCTGCACTGCAGGCAGTCTCTTTACCTTCTGAGTCACCAGGGAAGCCCATATTAAGTGAAGTAAGTTAAAAAAAAAAAAAAGGCAAATAACCTATGATATCATTTATATGTGAAATCTAAAATATAACACAAATGAACTTATCTATGAAACAGAAACAGACTCACGAACACAGAAAACAAACTTGT
Organism: Oryx dammah; assembly: GCF_014754425.2. Lineage (NCBI taxonomy): Eukaryota > Metazoa > Chordata > Mammalia > Artiodactyla > Bovidae > Oryx > Oryx dammah. The sequence goes on along the minus strand of NW_024070190.1, from coordinate 4,326,143 downwards.
GGTTGCTAAAGGGAGGAATGGATTGAGAGTTTGGGATTAGCAGATGCAAACTATTATATAGAATGGATAAACAATCAGGTCCTACTGTATAACACAGGGAGCTATGCCCAATATCCTGTGATAAACTGTGATGGAAAAGGACATGAAAAAGAACACAGTAATATGTACATGGGTGACTAAATCACTGATTTACAGCAGAAATTGACACAATATTGCAAATCAGCTATGTGTGTGTGAATGTTAAATTGCTTCAGATGGGCCTGATTCTGTGACCCTATGGAATGTAGCCTGCCAGGCTCCTCTGTCTATGGGGATTCTCCAAGCAAGAATACTGGAGTGGATTACCACACCCTCTTCCATGAAACCTTCCTGACCCAAGGACTGAACCTGTGTTGCTTAAGTCTCCTGCATAGGCAGGTGGGTTCTTTACCCTAGTGCTACCTGGGAATCTCAGAATCAACTATATGTCAGTTAAAAAATGAGCCTTTATTAATTGAATTAAGATTAGATAACACACAATCTATTTCACTCCTCCCATCATTTTTTATATTGGCTTATTAAGTAATGCTTTTAGGACAATGCAAAAATAGACATTAAGATAAGTGTAACTAGAAGAAAAGAGCATAAAGAGCACAATGTGCTGAGAGAAAATAAGCAAAATTATCATAAATACTTATTTCTGCAAAACTTTTTATCTCCAGCCTTTATTAAGTATGTAAATTTCATATGAAGCTGTGACGTAATTGGGCCCATTTACAAGCAGTCCTGGTTCACTCAGAACTCTCAGAACATTTAAATGAAACTTTATTATTAATAATAATATTAGTATTTTAATGATATATATGTATATTAATATTTTTACCAGTTTTACTAAACTGTGAAGTTTTTAAGATACCTAGTGTCAGCACTGAGATGTAGAGAGCTGGAAAGAGCTTTGGTCCAACTATCTTAGGAGTAAATGTGCACAAACTTTGAGTGAAGGACTTTTAGTAAACCCATAGAAGATCTGAGGTTACAAGGCAGACCATTAGTTAGGCACCCTAAGAGAGTAAGGCATCAGCAAGGAGAAACAGGCAGGAGAGGTGCCTTAAATGCTATAAGTCAGTTGAAAGATTAAACCAGAAATACTAAACTGCTACAGGTAGAATAGGGATTTTTGTGAGAGTATGAAGCCCTTGGGAAATGCAGACATAGATGTTGTCCCATCCCTGTGCAGTGCTTTCCTCCAGGAAACCCACTAGATTTTCAAGGGGATGTTTGGAGAGTATCTGGAGGAAATTTATCACATAGTGCAGGAAAAGAGCAGCCACTGTCATAATATAGTCAACCTGTCCTCTCCTGCCCTCTCCCTTCATTCATCTCCACTAGAGAAAGTAGACTTAACCTTCAGGGGTTGACACTGGTATAATTCCATTGCATGTAGGGGAGGGGAGCAGAGATCATAACCAGAATTTCATCTAGACTTATCTCCTCTTTTCCTAAAAACAAACACACAAATAAAAAGCAGCTTAATCTGCAGGAAGAAGGACATCAAAGCTGTAGCCTAAGGATAATGGTGGCTACCTACTGCAGTCAAAGGAGAGGAACAAGGGGAAAAATATAGAAGCTCCAGCCCTGGAGGATGGACAGGGACAACTTTGAAGGTCACACCCTTGAGACACATGTCCACAGTGTGTGTCTATGACTGAAGTTAATCAGAATATCAGGGAATACTTATCCTCTCTCGCCTTCAACATCATGCTAACAAGCCTCCCCTCAAATGACAAAGGAATACAGATGAAGAGAGGCAAAAAAAGACTCTGAGGATTAAAACAAAGGAAAGACCCAAATCAAGCAAGGAAACAAACATGAAGTATCACTGTAAGGGTTTGAAGTCTCTGGTTCTCTTAGCAACAAGTGCTATCTCTGGTAACCACAGCACAACAGAAGTCAAATACATCCAAAATCCTGGCCAAATTAACATAAACTGCATACAAAAGCCCTAGTAGAAGGAAGTGTACTCATCTCCAAATCTAAAATACACTTTCCTTAGTATTCCATGGTCATAAATATTATATAAAAGTTTCAACAAGAAAAATCCAAACATAGCATAACAAAAAACAATATACAATGTAGCTAAAAGAAATAAACAATCACTGGAGCTACTCTCAAATACAACACAATAATGACTTGACAATTCTAAATATGCAATTTATAATTATGATGAATATGCTAAAGTCTTTAATGGCATAGGTAGATGGCATGCAATATTAGATAGATAAATTTGATTGAAAGTCAGAAATTATAAAAAAGAGTCAAACAGAAATATTGAAACTAAAACACAGTAACTGCTTATTTAACTTATATACAGAGTACATTGGGTGAAATGCTGGGCTGGATGAAGCACAAGCTGGAATCAAGATTGCTAGGAGAAATATCAACAACCTCAGATATGCAAACACCACCCTCATGGCAGAAAATAAAGAGGAACTAAAGAGCCTCTTGATGAAGGTGAAAAAGGAGAGTTAAAAAACTGGCATAAAACTCAACATTCAAAAAACTAAGATCATGGCATCTGGTCCTATCACTTCATGGCAAATAGATAGAGAAACAATTGAAACAGTGAGAGACTTTATTTTGGGGGGCTCCAAAATCACTGCAGATGGTGACTGCAGCCATGAAATTCAAAGACGCTTGCTTCTTGCAAGAAAAGCTATGACCAATCTAGGCAGCATATTAAAAAGCAGAGAGATTACTTTGTCATCAAAGGTCCATATAGTCAAAGCTGTGTTTTTTCCAGTAGTTTGTACAGTTGTGAGAGTGGGACCACAAAGAAGGCTGAATGCTGAGGAATTGATGCTTCAAACTGCAGTGTTGGAGAAGACTCTTGATAGTCCCTTGGACAGCAAGGAGATCAAACCAGTCAAGCCTAATGCAAATCGACCCTGAATATTCATCAGAAGGACTGATGCTGAAGCTGAAGCTTCAGTACTTTGGCCACCAGATGTGAAGAGCTGACTCATTAGAAAAGACCCTGATGCTGGGAAAGATTGAAGGCGGGGGAGAAGTGGACGACAGAGCACAAGATGGTGGGATGGCATCACTGATTCAATGGATATGAGTTTGAGCAAGCTCCGGGAGATAGTGAAGAACAAGAAAGCCTGGCATGTTGCAGTCCATGGAGTTGCAGAGAGTTGGACTCGGCTGAGCAACTGAACAACATTCTTCAGAAATGAAGACTGTTTTTGACAAGCACATCAGTAGACATTGCCAAGGAAAGAATGAATTAATTTGAAGATAAGCTGAAAGAAATTACAAAGAGAGAAATGGTGGGGGGAAGTGGAAGGAAAGAGACCAGAGCATTCAAGACCTGCGGGTGATATTAAACATTCTAACAGGAATATAATTGGACTCTCAGAATGAGAAAAATGAGAGTAGGACAGAAGAAATATTTAGAGAAATAATGTCAGAAATTTACACCGAGAGTGTTTAGAAGAAATTACACCTCAGTAATAAGCACAAGTGGCATCTAGGTCTTGATCTTAAATACCATTGTGCAACAAAAGGAATCTTGGAAAGGCCACAGACAAATTAAAAAAGGTTCCAATAATCAAACCTAGGCAATTTGGGTAACAAAATGTTATAACTCAAAACATAAAATATACATGAGTCCATACTGAAAAAAAAATGATTAAATAAATAAATGAAAGAGAGAAAACAAACAAATTTTCCTTAAATTAGAATTCCAGTTAATATATACAGATACCCTTCTCTGAGATGGAGAGCTTAATCCACTCTCTTGCACCCTTCAAGTATATGCTGTATTTAGTGGCTTACTTCTAAACAATAGAATATAGAAAGGGAAGGAAACAGCAACTTTAATGTGGAGAAATTTGACAAGCACTGCCTTAATGAAATATCAAAATCAGCATTAGAAAGATGTCATCATGACATTACACACCCTGGATGTGATATGATAATGAGATATCTAGCCTCTCTGTTAATTTTTCTCAAAACTCAATCTAATCATGAGAAAGTATTAGAAAAAGTCAGATTAAATGAATTTCTGCAAAACACCTGACTGGTACTTTTAAGGTCATGAAAAATGAGGAAAGACTGAGAAACTGTCATGGACCACAGAAGCTGTAGCAATTAAAAGCAATATGGTATCCTTCTTGGGCCTAGAATAGAAAAAAAGGCATTATAAAAATTAATGAAATCCAAATAAAGTCTGTAGTTTAGCTAAAGTACCAATATCAAGTTCTTAGTTTGACAAATGTAACAAGGACACGTAAGGTATAAACATTAAGGGAAACTACCTGGATGATCAGAACTGAGTGAGATCTAGCTGCACTATCTCTGGTACTTTTCTGTAAAGCTAAAATTATTTCAAAATAAAATGTTTGTTACAAATTAAGTGGATCAAAATATATACTTATATTAAGTGATTCAGGAAAAAATAGCTACCAGTAGTTGTCGAATTATTGAGATATAACATTTTTTATTACTATAAAGTACAAAGTCACCCATCTCTTGGTAGTTGATTTAATTATTTCCCAATACACAAGACTGATTTCAAATGATTTTATGGAAGACATCAGAGTTCTGAAACAAACCTCAGAGGAAATGACACTACTGCTTTGAGAATGAGCATTTCTAGCAAACTGAAATGTGTGAAATCTGATTTATTCTTCAAAAGTATTGTTAAACAAGATATGTGGTATTTTAAATATTAGAAGCTATATTTCATGCTCTGCCCAAACATAACAACATTAGAAAAAGACAGTGACCTTGGAATCATTGTTTTGGTTAATGAATTACCTCTTAAATGTGATTTAGAATTTTAAAATTTGTGGCTATTGAGTTATAACATTGTTTCATAGGACTATTAACAATTATTAGGAAGAAAACCTAATTTGCTGACAGCATTTTTCAGAGATTACTAGGAGTTTAAATGTCAGGTTCTTCAAATCCCTCAAATTATCAGAACATGTTAAAAAAATGGTGTGCAAAAGTTCAAAAAATAAAAAAATAGGAAAAAAGAAACTTAAAAAAATAAATAGAGCTTCAGGCATCTCTTGGACAGTAATAAAATATCCAATATTGTTAACACTAGCATTCCAGAAGGAGAGAAGAAAGAAAAAATAAAAATATTTGAGGAATTAATAACTGAAAGATGTTCATCTTTATGAAAGATACAAACCTACACATCCAAAAAGTTAAGTTATCTTCAATCAGAAAAGATTAACTCAAAGAAATCCTACTAAGGCACACCATAATTAAACTTATGATAACTAAAAACAAAACAAAAACACCCTATGCCTTTGAAATCACCAATAGCTAAACCAGCTCTGTTTTGCCCAACCAGACTTTTGTAAGAGTGATAACTATGTTTGTATCTTACATGAGACACACGATTTGAAAATGTCAGTCATTTCTAGCCAAAACTATTTCTAACATACCAGGCCAGAAAAACAAAACTGGGACTGGCCTTCAAAAGAGGAGTGAAAAGTGGTACCTCTGTTCAGAAACTTACATTTCAGAATTTTGTAGAGTTTTCATGTTATTCTTGAACATTTTCCTAGAATTTATCATTCTCCAGATTCCCTGTGAATAGGAAATAGGATAAATTCACTCTTATGTCCTTGTAAGTGAATAGCAACTGCTACTATTTGGGGAAAAACTGAATGGTACATCTTCCACCAATTAAAAAATAATACATCAATTATAAGAACAAGTGTAAATTTGTAGATAAATTCAGTTTTCTGCATAACTTTGGGACAATGACATTTACTACTAAAAAATGGCCCTACTACTCTCAAATTGTAAAATGGATTATGTGTTAAAAAACAAAGCAAAGCAGGGACAAAATATGCCAAGCTTGCAGAACTAGAAAGTTTAAAATTGTAGATTCTTGAAGAATGTCAGCACATAATGAAATCAAGCCTCATTAACTCTAATTAGGCTTCCTACACAGACCTAAATTTCATTGCAGGAGGCTTCTTAGGTGGCTGATTCTTTGCAGTAAATGCCTATTCAGAGTTTCCTAACAAAACAGACTAAATTTTGAGTAGTCTAGTATACTCTGTCATATTGAAATCTTTCAACACTGTATTTTGACTACCCAGAAGGTTTACCTTCATAAAGTATGCATGACTCAAAAAGGCAGAAATCAGAAAGCTATATAGTCTTCCTTATCAAATATTTATTCTACATTTTATCTCTTACACAGTTCAGCAAATCAAACAAGGTTGGTTAATTTCATTGGTGCAATAGAACATGGCATAATTAATTTAAATTATTTACTAGAATCAAATCACCAGTACCAAATATGTAAAGTTTCCTTGTACAGCCTTAGCCTTTATTTTGTTCTAATTTATGGTTGAATTACTTGTTGATTTCCCTCATTAAGGTGTAAATTCCTTGAGGATAATAAAATTTGTCTCTCATATTTTTCTTATTTCTTCAGTAGCTTGATCACTGTTTTACACACTGAATTCCACACAGAACCAACCTTTTAAAAGCAGGAGTGAAACTAAAAATGAAGAAACAAAACCCACCACCTCACACTGAATAACTTGCAAATCTAAGCACAGCTTATCACTGAGCTGGAATAATGCTGCTCATCCTTTTGTTCCATTTTCAATAAAAGAAGAAAAATATACAGCTCATAGGGGCTGCTGTTGAACTAGCATGGATAAGTGTGAGGGCACTGGATCTTTAGAGTCAGTGTCCTTTGGGACCTATCAATGTCTGAGCTATGCCAAATGGTCAATATAAGACTATAACTTTAGTTTATTCTACAATATCCAATAGGGCAATGCTGAACTGCTTGCTCACTAAAGAATGATGCTTATACTAATATTTATACATTGTACATTTCTAAATGGACATTACTTGGCTAGAAGACAACTAAAAGATAACAAAATTAGAAGTGTTTAAGTAGTAAAGCTACTTAAAGCTATGAAGCACAACTTTATTTCTGTCTTTCTCAGTCCATGTGGTAGAAAGTGGCTTTATCACACAGCTCTGATGTTAACAGCTCTGTTGAAGGGAGCAGAAAAACCAAGTCTAGTTTATTACAGTCTCATCTCAAAGTTGGAGAGTCTTTGATTCAGGGGCCTATCCTGGCATCCATCACTTGTGTCCAGTTAGTAGGTTCATGATATATGGTATGATTCAGTTCAGTTCAGTCGCTCAGTCATGTCCGACTCTTTGCGACCCCATGAATCACAGCACGCCAGGCCTCCCTGTCCATCACCATCTCCCGGAGTTCACTCAGACTCACGTCCATCGAGTCCGTGATTCCATCCAGCCATCTCATCCTGGGTCGTCCCCTTCTCCTCCTGCCCGCAAACTCTCCCAGCATCAGAGTCTTTTCCAATGAGTCAACTCTTCGCATGAGGTGGCCAAAGTACTGCAGTTTCAGCTTTAGCATCATTCCTTCCAAAGAAATCCCAGGGTTGATCTTCAGAATGGACTGGTTGGATCTCCTTGCAGTCCAAGGGACCCTCAAGAGTCTTCTCCAACCCACAGTTCAAAAGCATCAATTCTTCGGCGCTCAGCCTTCTTCACAGTCCAACTCTCACATCCATACATGACCACAGGAAAAACCATAGCCTTGACTAGATGGACCTTAGCCGGCAAAGTAATATCTCTGCTTTTGAATATACTATCTAGGTTGGTCATAACTTTTCTTCCAAGGAGTAAGCGTCCTTTAATTTCATGGCTGCAGTCACCATCTGCAGTGATTTTGGAGCCCCCCCAAAATAAAGTCTGACACTGTTTCCACTCTTTCCCCATCTATTTCCCATGAAGTGATGGGACCAGATGCCATGATCTTCGTTTTCTGAATGTTGAGCTTTAGGCCAACTTTTTCACTCTCCTCTTTCACTTTCATCAAGAGGCTTTTTAGCTCCTCTTCACTTTCTGCCATAAGGGTGGTGTCATCTGCATATCTGAGGTTATTGATATTTCTCCCGGCAATCTTGATTCCAGCTTGTGTTTCTTCCAGTCCAGTGTTTCTCACGATGTACTCTGCATAGAAGTTAAATAAGCAGGGTGACAATATACAGCCTTGACCTACTCCTTTTCCTATTTGGAACCAGTCTGTTGTTCCATGTCCAGTTCTAACTGTTGCTTCCTGACCTGCATACAGATTTACTTCTACTGAAACCCTGAGAAGTGGGTAGGAGACAGGATCCCAGAAAGTGATGACACAATAGACAGAAAAGGACAAAATATTCTGAAAACAATAAAGGAGATGCCCTACATGGTGGATATTTGGGTATATATGCCAATCTTCCACCCTCAAACAAGAAGTCCTCCTTTTACCTGGAAGAAGGAGAATTACATATGAGTGCATCCAGCTCATTCATCAAGGAAAAACCAGATTGATCCAAAAATATAATTTTTCAGAAGAGTCTGATATTAATGTAAGGATAACCTCAAAACATCTTTCTTGACTTAATCACTTGGCTGAATATGACAGCTAATAAATGAATGTAAATATATAATTTAATTAATTCAATTAGCACATTTAAATTAAGTTTCATGGAGAGAAAGGCAATAGATATGTTATACTTATGTGCACACACACAAACTCTGACATGTAAGACATCGTCTGGAACAATAAAAAAAGTGTTGATTCCAGAATCAAGATAATCCTTTAATTAAAAATGGACTATTTTTTTCTAAATTTGTAAAGCAAATGAACAGATGCTGAAAAGCCCGTGACCTTCTTTTTATTACATCCTCATTACTTTGTTTCTTTCTGACTCTTAACAATTAAGTTTGAAGTATTATCAAGAAGAAGGGGCTTTTTAGCAATGTTCAAAAGATTGGTTTTCAATTCTAGTTGATAATGCCAGCTCCCAATACACAGCTGTTATATCTTTCAGTTAATTCCTTTTGTAATACACCCCATCATAGTTTTCTTTTAATGCACAAATCCAATTTTCTTTTTAGCAACACCAGGAATTACGTAAATGAAGACAAACATTTTCAAGTGAAATAAGACATCAGAGAGATGGTGTTTTCAGGAAGTTATATTTTTTGTTCAGATTTGAACTAAAATGACAACTCTTTTTGGAATATAAACAGGGAAAGAATCTATTTTTTTTTTAACACTAAAAGATATTTGAAATAGATTCTGTAGGGAGTTGGTTTTAACAACTAATACTTTTAAGAGAAAGAGACATGAATAAGAATGTGCTTTTTTAACTAATGATATTCTACTTATAAATAGCTCTTTTTATCACTATATGCTTTCGAGTCTAGATTTCTTAATATAAAATAGATAATCAGTGTTGTCTTAGTAGCAATATGATGTTCTTTCATTAATACATTAGGAAAACTCAGAAATTTACCTTTAGCAAATATTTCAACTTGCAGCTTGTACCTAGCTTAAGTTTTCTGGCTTTGTTTCCTTCTCCGTGTTCTTTGCTGTTGCATTTGTGGATGGGAAGGAAATGGCAACCCACTCCAGTATTCTTGCCTGGAGAATCCCATGGATGGAGGAGCTTGGTGGGCTATAGTTCACGGGTTGCAAAGAGTCGGACACGACTGAGCGACTTCACTTTCTTAAGGAACACCACAGACCAGATTGATCTGAGATGCTTGTTGACTGTACAAATTCCTGGACCCTATCTCAGGCATCCTATCCTACAATATTAGAATTCCTGGGGCTAAAACTTGGATGGGAATTTTAACAAACTTCCAAGCTGATTTTCTAAATAGTGAATTGGAGTGACTGTACTTACAGATAGAATCTAAGTGGTAAAACTTGAAGGATCTATGAAAATATATTCAATTTAATAAAATTCCTACCTGGTAGGTTTTACTAATCAGTGGCATACATCTAATTTAATACAGTGTTTCATTTATGTAAGGATTTGATTATTTGGCCCTCAGAGTAGTATTAAGATTATTTTTATATTAGTATTGTAATACTTTGGAGGACTGGGCATTTTTCTTTGAGAAGTGAGTTGATTATATAGCTCTGTTTTCTTAAGTTTTTCTTTTTTTTTAATGTGGACCATTTTTTAAAGCCTGTATTGAATTTTGTTACGTTATTGCTTTTGCTTTCTGTTTTTGGCCCTAAGTTATGTAAGATCTTAGCTCCCTAACCAGGGATTGAACCTGCACCCCCTGCACTGGAAGGCAAAGTCTTAACCACTGGACCAGCAGGGAAGTACCCTGTATTGGTCAATATTTATTGCAGAAATATTCTCAAACTTACCCTAATAATTGTGTGAGTACCTATATTTCAACATTTTCTCAAAAGCAAAGATGTGGACTATTTCACATCCTTTGGGGTTGTCCCCTGATCCAAATAAAGATATCTGGAGAATTAACAATAACAGTTTGAAAGCCAACAAAAATCCTTCCTGAACACCCTTAAATGCTGCAAAAAATTGAGGTGGTCATCCAGCTCTTTTTTCATTCTGGTGTTTGACCTTCTTCTCTGAATGCTTTCAATCTGCCTACTCATGGAATCTTGTCAACCATGAAGGTCCCTTTGCAGGTGGCTCTAAACATTGCCTAGATATTCCTTGTGTTGAGTTCACTTTTTCTCTCTTTAGCTTCTACATATTGAAACAAGTTTTAAAATCCAAAGAACACAAAACAAATGCAGTGTTTATTTTATATAATGGCTTTTATATGTATCATCAGAAATTTTTCCCTCTTGATTTTTGCTTCTTCAAATACACATGAGTATCTTTTTCACTCTGCATGTTATAACCTTAAGATCTGCATATACTTGATCACATGGGATGAACTTCAGTTTTTTATATTCCTCTTAAAGCATGTCTTACTGAAAACATTTTATCAGAAAAAAGAAAACTGTGTTTATTATATCATTTAACCTGGAATTTATATCTCAGTTAAGACAATCTAAGACAGATATTTAAAAATTTATTTGCTCTCTTTTGAAATTATTGTTATAGTTCATTTCTATTTTCCTAGTGGCTATATCACAGTAATTTACTCATTTTTGCCTTTTCAGACCAAAAAAATGGAATCATTTTGCTGTTATTTGTATAATTGTATATTTGTATTAGTGGAGTTATGGATCTACTAAAATGTATAAATGTATCTTATTGATTTAACCACGTGTTTCTTGCCAAAATTTACTCATTCAGTGAATATTTAGGAACAGCACTTTATTCTTATCATTGAAATAGGCAAACTATATAAGAAAAAATTCCAGATTGACAAAGACTTACTTTAAAATCAAGGAATACAATTTCATGTGGTATACAAATATAAGAAAAGGAGAAACCATGTGATAAATACTCTAGTAAATTTCCAAGCAGATTCCATTGAGGACACATGGAAACAGCAGTCCACAGTACGAAGACAATGAGGAGGAATTTTGAAAAGACTTCAAGTTCAAAGAGACTATACACACAATAGCTTAGAAATATATAATATTTAGCTGAAGTATAAAATTTGGTTTGTCTTTGGTCTTCTTCCAGCTTCAAATAAGCCCATGACCACCAATGGGGAAAATCATAGGCCAGCAAAATCTGATTAATTGATCCTTTGCAAGCTCTCCAGAGGAACCAAAGGGCATCTCACTAAGCAAAGAATCAAGATAGAAGTTTTGTAGGATTTTAGGTTGTTTAAATAAATCAGATTTTTTAAAAAATAAAACATTTGTTTGATAGACTCAGAATAAAGTTAAGGCTTTGTAAGGACATCAGCACCAGATCTGACTGCAAAGTGAAGTTAGTTTCCTGTTTCCCTGGAAACTACAAAGTTAAACTAGGTATGGAAGTGTGTGTGCAGAGGCCTCATTATCTGAAGCATCTGGGTTGAAGATAAAATCACTTTTATGTGTCAAATAGACTTAGATCTTCTAGTCATGCCAAAGTTTCTGATGGACCATGATTTCAGAGAACTAAGTTATATGATAAGAAAGCAATGATTAGTCAACAAAGAGATTATCATGGTACTTTATATTAATACATGTAGTATGTTTTTAGAAACAATATGTTTCCTATCAGCTTTGCTACTGGCTTTATCTTTGTTAAGTATTCCTATCTGGTGATAGACTAAGCAGATCTTTACTTCCTTTATCTGAGCTAATTTTTGCTCTTTTATAACATATTCCCAATCCCTCCTATGCTATGACAGTCCTAAACACCAAGCCATTTCAAACCTTCTTGATTCTGCATCATCTGTCTTCATTTGCTTTGTGAACTACAACTCATTTTCCTGGTTTTGGTCAAGGATCTCCTGTTCTGTGAATACTTTCTGAACTCCATCCCCACCACCTCTCCAGCCCTCTGGACATCTAATCTGATAGTGTCTTCCTTGGTATTTTGATCATTTGTGCTGATTACTCTCCTTTCACAGTTCAGGCCCACTCTTAATCTCTCTCTGACTTACTTTTTTTTTTTTAATAAGAGAAAGTTTGATAATGTGAGCAAGACTAAATTGACATCACTTTCTCATTATATGAGGAAACTTTTTTTTAATCTCTTCTATATTCAGTACACAACTTCTTTTAGCTGAAATCAATTAAGGACAAGAACAGATGAAATCAAATAGCACAAGTGCTGACACAATCGACAAGCTGTTTTGATTGTTTTTTCTTTGTCTCCTGACCCTTTTTTTTTTTTTCTCATTTGTTGTCCTGATGCTTGTTCTATGAGGCTGATCTGATTTAACTTGATTCACTATACTGCTCTTTAGATTGCAGTTTGACTCACACCATTTTGAATTGTGTCTTCTTTCCTTTCTGATTATAGTTTTAGTTGAGTGGTTCTTCTTTGATAGCTCAAGTTCACAGGGAGCTCATCTTGATATTTCAAGCTGAGTGTCCCTAAGAGTTGTCTGCCATTACTAATTCCTGTGAATGTCACCATCCCTTAATGGTTCCGTTAAATATGCTCACATTACCTTAAGTGGCATCTTTATTAAATCATTGTAATTAACTTTTTTGAGTATGCTATTTGTTTCCTACTGTGATTCCAACTGACATACCTCACTTTAGCATAGATTACTGATCTCACTGTTCAGTGTTACTCATATGGTTATCTATTTCCATTAGTATTTTGAGGCCTTGATGATAATAAAACAGAGATTTGACCTGACCTACACAGAATGCTTGACATATTGAAAGAACTAAAGCAATATTATTGAATGAATGACTAAGTGAATGAATAAAGTACAATTGGCATGTTCATCAATGTCATTGAAACCACAGAGAATATTTATGGATGTTATGACAGATGAATTCTAACCTAACCATTATCTTTTGGTCTGGTGATTTAATCAGTTATTAGGTATAATTGAGCTGCTAGATTCTAGCATGTTTTTCTATCTGATTTTCAAGGCTCTTATGAGAGAATTTATAAACATATGGGAGCTTCCCTGGTGGTTCAGATGATAAAGCATCTGGCTGCAATGTGGAAGACCTGGGTTTGATCCCTGGGTCAGGAAGATCCCCTGGAGAAGGAAATGGCAACCCACTCCAGTACTCTTGCCTGGAAAATTCCATGGACGGAGGAGCCTGGTAGGCTACGGTCCATGGGGTTGCAAAGAATTGCACAGGACTGAGCAACTTCACTTTCACTTTATAAATATATGCATATTTCAGATTCATTAGGACATGAAAATAGTCTAGCATGATTTCCCTTTTTGTGAATGCCCATGCCATTCAGAGTGCTGGGAACCAGCGTGAGGAACTCCGCCCATGGTAAAGGTCATGAGGAAGGAGGCTTGGCATACGCAAAGGCATGATCAAGCCTCAGGAAACCCCCTGTTCCCGAGCATCTAACCCCAAAACCAGAGTCTATTTTATGCTCTCACCTACGCCTCTGACTTTACAGGGGGCTCTCCCCCCATAGCCGTTTCTCTTGGAGAAGGAATAAACGTGCAGCTCCAAGGCAATAAAAATTCCTGGGCGTGACAAGAGTGTTTCGGCTTACGGACTCCTCTGAAGGTTATCTAGCCCACCTGTATAGGTTCATCTGGTCACATATGATTGTTTACAGCCTCCCAATCTGAGAGGCATGAGATGTTTTAGACTTACTAAAGGCAAATTCTTTTGGGGAGTTGGAAATTATTAGTATAGTGGGTTGGTTAGGAATTATATTGCTGAAGGGTTTTTCATTTGTTGTGTCAATAATTGCTGCTAATTCCCTCCCCTGGGTGGGACAAGGATGTCTCAGGTCAAACCTCTCTGCTGACAGATTATCCATACTCCTGCCACATGATTGTTTACTACCTCTTAACCATAAACAGCACAGAGAGTTTTGGAGTATTTTGAGAGTCTTAATTAGCATAGGGCTTTTTCTTCTTGTTGAGTCAATGATTTCCGCCAGGCCTCCATATCCTTAGGCACCTGGGAATATATTCAATGTATTTGGAATATAGAAAAGGAAATATAGTAGTTTTTGATGTTAGCAATACTAGACTTTTTGAGTTAATGGATTTTCTCTTTTGTAGTAGATCACTGTGATCTGTTATAAATCCCTGTGTCCTTGCTATGTAAAAATGTAACTTTATCACTATTTTAAGACTAGTAGTAGTAGTAGTAGTTTGTCGCTCAGTCGTGTCCGACTCTTTGCAACCCCATGGACTGTAGCCTACCAGGCTCCTCCCTCCATGGGATTCTGCTGGGGGCCAGCATGAGGAACTCCACCCATGGCAAAAGTCATGAGGAAGGAGGCTTGGCATACGCAAAGGCGTGATCAAGCCTCAGGAAACCCCCTGTTCCCGAGCATCTACCCCAAAACCAGAGTCTGTTTTATGCTCTCCCCCATAACCATTTCTCTCGGAGAAGGAGTTAACTTGCAGCTCCAAGTCAATAAAAATTCCTGGGCGTGACAAGAGTGTTTCAGCTTACGGACTCCTCTGAAGGTTATCTAGCCCGCCTGTATAGATTAGACTAGATAGATCTTAAGGGGAGCATGGGTGAAAGGATTTTCATTTGTTGGGCTGATGTTTGCTGCTAAATCTCCATGTTCCCTGCCCTTATAATGAATATAACTAACATAGAGGAGAAATAAGTATTAACCTTTAAGCAAATAGGAGAAATAAGTATTAACCTTTAAGATTAATCATGTTAACCTTGGGTTAAATAGATTCCTTTCTTGATTGTAACTCACTACACCCTCATCCTATAGAAATGTAACTTTATTTGGAGGGTGGTGCCTGGTTTAAGAAAAAACACCCTTGGAAAAAATAAGTTTTTTGGTTATCAGAAAGAAAGGATCATAAAATCCCTAAGACCTTTTTTTAATACATTTATGTGAAGCACCTGATTTTGATAAAGGTCAGGACTGCTGACCCCCACGTGACTCTGTATTCATCCCGATGTGTAACAAAAGGGATATAAGCAAACCCCAAAATAAAGAAATCGGATCAGTTTCTGGCAAGACTGATTCCCCCATGTCGCTTCTTTCTTGCTCCCATTTCTCTGGCTGAATTCCCATCTAGATTCAGCCTCCTTTTCTCCACTAATTCTCCTACTACACTATCCGTTTCTAATCTCTCTATATATCTGTAATTAAATATGTATTTTTCCAAGGACGCTGATTCTGTCCCCACCTTCGAATTCCCTGGATCCACCAGGGCTGGACCCCGGCAACAGAGTCTATTTAGAACTATGCCCTGGTTCTAAACTCACCTGTCATTGATATTCAGAACCTACCTCGGTGATTGAGCTTATTCTTTCACTAACTTGGTTACATAAAAATACCAGGCTATTGTTTTTTTGAAATAAAAAAATTGATTGTGAATGTGAATGTGAATCCTATGATCCTATCTTAGAGAGTCAGCAGGAAATTCAATCACAATCATTATTTAGACTCCCTACCCCACACCTGGAAAAGTCATGCAATGGTCGTAGAGACCTTGTATAGCACCATGGTATCTAATCATCTGAGTACACTGGCTTTCCTGAAATATCCTTTGTCCAAAGCTGTGAGTCACTTTACAGTGGGGGATTCTGTTGCCTCTGTTCTACAGAATACTTTGCCAGGGCTGGAAGCAGTCAGACACAGAATTCAAGCTCTCTCCATGCAACCTCTATTTCCTTTCTAGACACTGGAAAATTTCTTCATTGCCAGCTTTAAAGAAATGAGCCTTCCTTCCCTCCCTGAACCATAATCTAGTCAAATGGCTCAATATTAATTTGAAAAATCAAGATTGATTGTCTGAAATCAGAGTCTGATTTTAGTTTTGCATAGCAAAGTTCCTCTGAGTTGACGAGGGAGTATAAGGCAACTTGGTTTCTTGGAATGGAAAAAAAAAAAAAAAAATCACAAAGAGGGATAAATGCATGATAAAGAGTTTAACTCAAAGTATAATGATATGTTGTGAACTGGTTGATGGCTAGACTTGTATATTCTTTGTAGATTCAAAGTTATCCCAGTAGTTTACAAATAAGCAAATGATTAATATACTAATAAATGTGTGATTAATGAATGAAATGAAATAAAGCAAACAAAGGGCAAATAATAGATTATATCAGAGGCTTTATTGCTTTTGTTTTGCCTTTATGAAAATGTATCATGCAGAAAATTGACTATATTGATAAAATATATGTAAATATTTGGTATTGTATGAACTAGATATTTATTTTTGCTTTGCATTATTGTTTGTATGGTTTTTCCTTTTGTATTTTATATTTTGACATATAGCAGACTTAAAGTACTGTTACTTATTGAAATTTATACATAAATATATTTACATTACAAACAGCATGAATAATATATTGTTCTTTTGCTATGTATTTATATATATCCAACATTTTGGAATTACATTAGAGATTGCTTTAAAATTTTGACATTTAAAATTTTAGAAGCAGTATAAATTTAAATACACTAAAATTTACTTCAAATGTTTATTTTATAAAACCATCTTGAATTATTAAAAAAATTATTTTCAGAAAGTACTTGTGTAAACTGTGTATGTACATGCCAAAAATGGATTAAGAAAAATTAATACAAGAAAATATAGCTGATTATGCTGATGATGTTTTAGTAGATGAGGATTTGCTAAGGATTTCTCAAATATAATCAAGATAATAAGATGAAGGAGAGATATTTTATAAACATTGAAAATTTCAGTTTGTCAAGTATGTCCTAAAATGAATATAACAAAAATTGATTAATAAATACACTATATAAATGCCTTTTCAAATAAATAAGAGAAAGATGAACCTCTGCAGCATCAAATTGAACATAAACACAGATAGATAATTTATAAAAGGGATACAGACCCTTGATAATAATTTCTCATTTTGATATTAATTTCTCATTCAAATGCTTTCCTCTTTGCAATCATCCTCTGTGGTTTTTCACTCTTTTAACCTTCTTGAGGTTTTCAATGGCCTAGTCAAAGATCTCTCTTTTAAATGTCACATTGCACTTGAAAATATGTGAGTTATTTTCAAATATCTTTTGATATGATTTCTAACATAATTCCACAGTGATAAGAGAACAGACTCTTTGATTTCGATATCTTTAGACCATGAAATTTTTGCAATTTGTTTTATGTCCCTGGATATGTTCCAGTGTCTCCTGGTTTATAGTCTGTGGAACTTGAATAGAATTTGTACCCTCTGTTGTGTGAAAATTGTTTAAATCTTAACTGTGTTGAATTGGTTCACAGGGCTTTTCAAGTCTACTGCATCTGTCTACTTTTCTGTCTATTTATTCTATTAATTTTTGAGACTTTGATATTGAAACTCCTGCTGAAAATCTTAATTTATCTACTTAAAAAATAATTGTAATATATAGTGGCATTATATCTAACACTGTTCTGTATTTTCCAACTCTCCTATAAATGTGTTATCATCCTTTCATTATTTAAAATATAAAAAAAAATTTTCAAAAAGGGATACAGAAATCCTTAATATATATATAAAAATGTTTATCTTGCAGGTATTTACAGAAATATAAATAAAAATAATAATGTAAAACTGTCTTCTATCAACTTGGTAAAGATTAAAAAAATAAATATTTAAAATTGCATATGGCAACTATAGAAAAAACACACATTGATTAAAATGTGATTTTTTAAAATTATTTTTAGGAGAAGTTAATTTCTACCATTAGTATTTTGCATATAACATGACAAGTATGAATATAATTTACATAATAATACCCACCTAGGAACTGAGACCTTGAGGATTTAAAGTTTTAAAGTTTTTATTTTGTATTGAGGTTTAGCCAATTAATGTTCTGATAATTTCAAGTGAACAGGGAAGGGACTCAGTCATATGTAAACGTGTGTCCATTCTCCCCCAAACTCCCCTCCCATCCAAGATGTCAGGGTAACAGCCAGCAGAGTTTCCTTATGCTATAAAGTAGAGACCATGACACAAGAATAAAGAAAAAAGAACTTGTGCTTTCTTCTGGGCACAACTAACTCTAAACAAATTTTTGAACAGTTAATTCCACGTAAAATTTTATATTGAGAAAAAAATACATATGAGACAGGCCTGAGACCTGGGACCCTTTGCTGCAGTGCTTCAATGCTTGCACCTGGACACATCCATCCTTCAGCAATAAAATACAAAGAAACTATATGGGACTAAAAATAACTGAGTCCATAAGCAGCTGGGGCAAAATCTGACCCTAAGGATACTGCTGCTGCTAAGTAGCTGCAGTCGTGTCCGACTCTGTGCGACCCCATAGACGGCAGCTCCAGTCCCTGGGATTCTCAAGGCAAGAATACCGGAGTGGGTTGGCATTTTCTTCTCCAATGCATGAAAGTGAAAATTGAAAGTGAAGTTGTTCAGTTGTGCCCTACTCCTAGCGACCCCATGGACTGACTGTAGCCTACCAGGCTCCTCTGTCCATGGGATTTTCCAGGCAAGAATACTGGAGGGAGGGTTGCCAATTCCTTCTCCAGCCTAAAGATACAAAGAGACGAAAAAAACCCAAGGGCCTCTTTTGAAGAGCCTGGAGCAAAAGCAGGGGTTTGTGAGCCAAAACAGGGTACGGGGCATGCTTCCTGCATACAATCCTCCTAAGTGGTGGGCAAAACACCTAAGCCATGTCTCTGGCCTGACCCCTGGACACGTCCCTACCCTCTCTCACTATAAAGAACAAGCTTGCACCCCTTGGGGAGCAAGCAAAGCCAGGGAACTATTTTATGTTCTCGTTTTCCCCCCTGGTCCCCTCCATGCATCAGGAGTTCCAATAAAGCTTTGCCTGAATTACTTCTCTGGCCTCTAGTCAATTCCTATTAATTGGGGGAGGTCAAGAACCCTGGTGGCAACATAAATATATATTAACATATATGTAAGTGGATGTGGGTATGTGTATGTACATTTGTGCATGTATTATTTCCAGAATTTTCTCTATCACCTTTAAGTTTAGTATACTCGATACCCAAAATCCTAGTTATCCTCATGTCCCACTAAGAATCCACATATGAAATGTTCAATATTCTAATATGCTTTAAGTTCCAATATCAGCTATTTAGGGCTGTTTATCTCAATCAGGAGAAAAAAGAATATGCTGTAATTAATTCAGTACTTGAGACATGACTGGAACCTTTTATTATTTCAACAATTAAGTTAAAATATTATATGTTTTATGATCTCCTAGATACTAGGATTTTAGGCATAATAGCACAAAGTAAAGAGAGATGTCTTACGATATAAGAAGATACTCTTTGAGAAGAAAACATAATCCCTTCAATAAGCGGTACTGGGAAAAGTGGATATCCACATGCAAATGAATAAAATCAAACCTTTATAAGTACAAAAAATAAATTCAAAATAGATTAAAAAATTAAACATAAGATATGAAATAATAAAAATTCTAGGAAGAAAACATAAGCGCAAAGGTCCTTTACACTGACCTTGTAAAGAATGTTTTTGGAATTGACAGCAAAACTACAGGCAACAAAAGCAAAAATAAATAACTGAGACTATCAATTTTTAAAGACTCTGCATGGCAAAGGAAACTATCAATGAAATGTTCATCACGTTCGTAACATATCAACAGAACATTTGTCACATTTTAGTTTCATATTTTTTTTTGCTTTGTCAAAGTCTCTTTGGAAGCATATGAGATAGGGAAGCAGAAGTAAATAAATCAATAAATCAATTAGGTAGCTAGTGTCTCCACTTCCTGGGTGACTAAGTGGCAAAGTATCCACCTGTCAATGCAGGAGATCTGGGTTCCATCCCTGTGTCAGGAAGATGCCCTGGAGAAAGAAATGGCAACCCACTCCAGTATTCTTGCCTGGGAAATTCCATGGACAGAGGAGCCTGGTAGGTTACAGTCCGAGGGGTCGCAAAAGAGTTGGACGTGACTCAGAAATTAAACACACACATGTACACACAGGGCATGACTTAGCAACTGAATAACAACAAGAACTAGTGTCTGAAAGTCAAGAAATGTCCTTACAGAGAAAACTTAAAATCAATAAGATTTAAGTGAATTTCAACTATGTTTCGCCACATTGGAATTCAATACAGAGTTTAAGGGTAGTTCCACAGTGTTTAGCAACACTGGTACCTTTTCAATCGACTTTAATTTCATTGGTTGTCACATAAAATGTGCTATTCCTAAATATCATTGATAAATATATTTTAAAAATTACTAAAAATTTTCAATTGGATATTTAGAAAATTTTCCATATTTTTTCAAAAGTCTGAGATATCAAACATTTTAATATTTTATAGGTATAATTATAATTAGAAGCACAACATATAGGAAAGATAAATTTTAATTTAAAACAAGTTCCTGTTTTTAAAAATTATGTGTAACTCAGATATCTCTATGATTCAACAGATTCTACAAAAACCAGATTAATTTTAAAATCTATTTAAAAGCTCTGGAGATGGTAAAATAATATAATCAGAAATTTTGAAAAGCAAAATGCAGTTTAAGTGAATACTCAGTCATGTCTGACTGTTTGTGACCCTTTGAACCCCCTTAGGGTCCTCTGTCCATGGGATTTTTCAGGCTAGAATACTGGAGTGGATTTCTATTTCCTCCTCCAGAGGTTCAAGCCCCTGGAATTGAACCCATGTCTCCTACATATTCTGCATTGCAGGCATATTCTTTAACAAAATGCAATATACACTTGCACAAATAATTGAAAATTTATAGGCATGCTTGGGGAAAGAACCAGCAGAAGACTCACAATTAATATACATCATTTGGCAGCTGAATGCACTTTTGATTTCAACTCAGCTGTATTACTTTTTCCTCAGCTTTTCTATATCCTGTAACCTGTTGGAACTTTCTCTATGATGCTTAGTTGAAGCATTAGTGAACTATTTTTAGTTCACATATCTAGTAATTGCGTAAATGGAAGGTAAATCCACTAAGAACAAAAAGGAATAGTGAGACTTTTGTGAAACAGTGAATGGAATGCTAGGATATGAATATTCTGTGTAGAGTGTGTGTGTGTGTGTGTGCATGTTCACAGGGGCAATAGTGCTTTAGCTCCATGTAATTAATAATCTGCCTTTAGAGATATAGAATTAGCATATCCAAAATAACATCATCACTTATTTTTGCCACAGTTTAAGTCTGTGTGATATAAGAACTATATCAAATATTGGATGTAATTGAGAGTTTTCTCCTTTAATTTTAACCTTCTTTCATAAAATCTCATTGGCTGAAAATGTTTATGTGAATTTTTCCATGATCTTGGAAGAAATTTGATCTTATCCTAACACTTACTGATGGAGAAGGAAATGGCAACCCACTCCAGTATTCTTGCCTGGAGAATTCCATGGACAGAAGAGACTTGTGGACTATAGTCTATGGGGCCACAAAGAGTCAGACTGAGTGACTAACACTAACCCTTACTAGTAAACTGAATTGAGATGGTGCCTCTCATAGTAGGAACAAAGATTCTTATTTCACCTCTAAATTATTTTCATAAAATTTCATTAGTAAAAAATACACATATTTTTCTCAGTCTAAATGTTTAAGAAGATCAATGGTTGGCCAGGAGTCTAGGAAATTATGAAAAAGCTGGACTTGAGCCTTTAGCATTTCCAATCTTGATGCAATCATGTCATTCTATAAGAATATTTCAGTGTATGAAAGCATATTAATTTATAGCTTAGGAGAGCATGAAAAAGTGGAAACAAAAATAAATTTAACCTTTCATGATCTCCAATAATTGGCAAGATTTTTGGTTTCCCTCCCATTGGACAAAATTTACAGTGGAAACTACAATACTTAAAAAGGAACAAGTGATAGTAATTCATAAAAATATAACAATTTTCAAGACTAATTAATACTACTGAAGTTAGTTCCAATAGAATTTAGCAGTCAATTAAATTTAACATTTAATAGGCTGAAAGAAATGAGAATTGAAGGATTTTAAAGTATTTTCATTTGAATTCAGATTAAAGAAATATTTTCCTACATACACAAAGATCTCTAAGGGGAGAATATAATGAATTATTTTTGATGATGTTTAAATTTTAGTTAGAACTTTAAAAGTTCATTTTTTTTATTGTTTAGAATGCTAGAACATGTCTCTCTTAAACATCAGTGTCTTCAATTTCTACAAGTGCTCAAAGAAAGTTTTTCACATTTATCTTAGTCTTTGGTTATAATTCCTGAATTATATGTGATATATACCTAGACTCTGTGTATATATTGTTAATATGTCTTCTTAATATTATTTTAAAGCCAAAAAATAAACCCACATAAACAAACAAAGCCTTGTTTTGTGTATTTCAACTTAGGATATATTTCTTAAAGCAAGACATATGATTGAATTCATCAAGGTTTTATGATCTTTTTGAGAAGCATGACTTAGTCAAAGAGAATTACTTTTCAAACCCAAGTATAGTCCATTCCTCCATTGGCTCTGGACTTACCACTGGGACTATCTATGAACAAATGGCAAATGAGAAAATATGACAAAAAGTGGAAGCTATATTAGGGCGTTTGTACTGATCTTAATCTCTTAAAATACTGCCAATAGACAACTATTTAAAGAAACCAATCAAACCTACTGAAAGTTAAGAGATCACAAGAACTGAGGTGTTCAGCCCAGTAGTCAGAAACAAAAGCTAGCCTCAGTTGTGAGTAAAAGTCTAGATGAGAAAATAAAAGAAAACTACCTTGCTAAGCCCAACCCTAAATTTCCAGAATTGTAAGTAAATAAATGAACATTACTTAGAGTCAGTAAGTTTTAGAGTGTTTTTTTTTTTTTTGGTACCTCAATAGATAACATGTAGATCCACATTTTCCTAACTTAATTTCTATCTTTCACATCAATTACTCTAGTTGGATAGTCTGGCTATGCAGTTCATTTTTGTTCCTGGCTCATAATAGGAAAGAGATTTAAGGCACATATGTTGGGAAAGAGAAAATATAGTATACGTAGCAGTAAGACTAAAAGCCTGAGTCATATACAGCCTAATAAACTCAGAGTCAATTCAAGATCAGGTAATGAGTTACAAGGGATACTAATCTAAGAATCCATGGAGCACAAATCCTGTGTGTCTCTCATTACATCACCTTATCTAAGACCCTTCTACTTTATCTCTCAATAAATAAATGTTTTAGCCCTCCTCCATTTTCTGCCGCTGAAACCCATTTATTTTGTAGAATCACGTCATGAATTCCTACTGGTATCTATTTTATGCTTAAAATTTATTTTGTAGTTGGAATATGTAAGCTGATTTTGCATAGGTAGTGAATCACATCTGCTTATGAAGTGTTAAATGTCAGGAAATAATTATCTTAGAATACCCTTCCATAACTAATTTGCATCTTATATCACTCTGCATATTGTAAAAATATAATGAGACTAAATCAGTAATATTTTAATTCAGTATTTTAATTCAATCAAGCTAAGATCACTGGCATATGGCTTGTGAGATCAGGTAGAACTTGTATAGGATATTTTGAATGATTTATTAAGAAATAAATGTGAATACTTAGAGACGTTACAAAAACTCTGAAAAAACTATTAAAAGAAATCAGCACTGATTCTTCTCTTACTTCTTTTTTGACAAGTTCAAAATTTTCCCCTTACAACTAACTACTGGTAGAAATGGGTAGAAAGAAAGTAATTTATTTCCTTCAAATTAATGAAAAAAAAAATCACCTCTAGCTTAGTTCCTAAGTCTCTTGCCTAATTTTAGCTAACAGTTTATCACTCAATCACTGGTGGTTTTCTGATTTGGAAGGAAGAATAACTAGAGTAGATATCAGAAGGCTCTGATAAGGATTAATTCATTCATTCAACAATGTTTTTGAATGTCTGTTATATCTCACCACTGCTCTATATCCCAAAGATACAGGATTGCACAAAGTGTCCCAAATATCTAATCTTAAAGAGCTAATATCTTAATTGTAATCCAAATAATAAATTGTCTTACAGTTGCTCCAAATTTTAATTATATTCCAAATAATAAATTCTAATTTTATTCTAAATAAGAAATTGTCTTACCGTTGCCCCATAGAAGGGAGGATTAATAATCCCCAGGCCAATATTGGTTCAAATGCTAAAACTGATAACCCTATACCTACACCATGAGATAGAAGAGATTACTCATATGTTGAGACTTCCTTTTCAAGGAAGGCTTCCCAGCTGGTAGAAAATGCTTTGAGTGAAGGGAGAAGAGTGACTAGTTTTTGTCACAGTGAAGGGGTAAGGCTGGTGTGAAGCCTCCTCATACCATAGGGGAGTGCTTTTTCAGTTTCAGCTTTCCTAGTATCCAAGGAGCACATGAAATTTCTTACTGGCTTCCCTGGATAAGGAGCAAAAAATATAAAGGAATGTTGGAGTCTGAAAGTTTTCAGAACTCAAACATAAAATATAGAGTCAGAGTCTGCTAAAATTCACCCCTGATATTTGAGTGATGTGTAAAATGTGTGATGTTTAATTTAATTGTATTTGAACTCATTTAAGAAAGCCATTATGGTGCTCTAAGAAGCTCAGGGCCTAAAGCTGATAAGGAAAGTAAAAATTCTATATAATGCTTCCCTGGTGGCTCAGACAGTAAAGAGTCTGGCTGCAATGCAGGAGACCTTTGTTCAATCCCTGAGTTGGGAGGATCCCTGGAGAAGAGAATGGCTACCCACTCCCATATTCTTGCCTGGAAAACCCCATGGACAGAGGAGCCTGGTGGGCTACAGTCCATGGGGTTGTAAAGAGCCTGACATGACTGAGCAATTAATAACAGAGTTAATATTGTGCCTTGAATATTTTGAGAAGTAAAGTGATGGATTTCCCCTGTGGTCCAGTGGTTAAGAACCTGCTTTGTAATGCAATGGACATGACTTCAATCCCTGGTTGAGGAGCTAAGATCTTACATGCCAGGGAGCAATGTGCTGCAACTACCGAAGCCTGTATATTTTGGAGCCCCCATGCCACAACTAGACAGTCCATTCATTGCAACAAAGATCCCATGTGATGCAACTGAGAACCAACACAGTCAAATAAATAAATAAAATATTAAAGACAGAGAGAGAAGCATAATGGATTCTTTGGTCACATTCAATAATGTGACCTAGAACTTTAAAAAGATGAAGTATCTGGTGAAGCCTTGAATTATAGCTTTGGTATGTGGAGAGATATACTTGATTTTTATTTTTTTGGTACCTGTGAGAATATTCCCAGAATTCTTTACCCTAAATAGGGCATCTTTGGATAACAAATGTGATTGGTTGACCAGATAGCCAGACCACAGGTAGTGTCTCAAGAGCCTGAAAATGTGCAGGTGGGGTTGTTTTCTGGCCAAGCCATTTTCTAGTACTAAATGACTGCTTGAAATTTAGCCAACTGTGCTGATCATGAGATACTTCTCTTGGTCACGGGCATCTTTTTAGGGATGGGCCACAACAAACCTCTTACGACTCCATCACATGCAATGGTGACACTATTCACTAAAGTATACAAGTTACTTTTTCTGGTCACTCAATTAATTCCAAGAGGCTCTCCAGGTGACCAGTTAGTCAAGGAGAGAGGTGACCTCCTCCAACACCACTGCATCTGACAAGAGACTGAGGACAAAGGAAGCCACGTCTTCCTGTAAGTAGGATATGGCAGAGACAATTCTGTGATTATCATTTTCATGTCAATAAGAAGTCTTTTGTGATTGTGGTGCATTTGTGGGATTCTGTACCTATGTCCCAAAGCATAATAGGCACCTGGGTCCTAACATTTATCAGTCAGGACCAGTTAGCTTCATCTCCCAAAAGTTCAGCATGCAACCTGCAACATTTGGGTTAATGCAATATATCTGGGGCCAAAGAAGGCAGTACTTTGCACCAGAAGTCCATGATTAACTTATGGTCATACTAATCCAGAGACCTCAGGGTGCTTGAGAGGAAGTTGCTATATCCTCTACAGTGAAGGAATGTCTGGGTAGTGCTAATGGGAGCTCTTTTTTTTTTTTTTTTTTTTTTAATTTATTGGAGTATAGTTGCTTTGGGTCTTCCCAGGTGGTGTTAGTGGTAAAGAACCTGGTTGCCAATGTAAGAGACGTAAGAGACAAGTGTTCAATCCCTTGGTCAGGAAGATCCCCTGGAGGAGGGCATGGTAATGCACTCCAGTACTCATGCCTGGAGAATCCCATGGACAGAGGAGCCTGGCAAGCTACAGTCCATGGAGTTGCAAAGAGTCAGACATGACTGAGTGACTTCACTTTCCTTTCCTTTCCATTTTTATTAGGCTTGATCTTTGGCAACATTGGCCTTTTCAATGGAAAAGTAGTAGGAAAATGATACCTTCCTTTAGTAGGTCTATATAATAAGTGGGTCTTATATTGGTTTTGATTTTGGTATACCTTGTTTTAATCTATGTTCAGGTATGTTAAGTAATTTTTCCATTGTTAAAAATGTGTTTGACATTAAATGGATCTAAACTACTCCTCTGGGAGCTTATTTATGGCCATAAAATAAGGACAGTTTTAATATTTCAGATGATTTAAATCATTTTTCTTTTTAAAGATAGAATAATGTGGTGAGAAAGCATAGGAAAATAATAAAATGAAGGGTAATAAATGGAACAGATGGACAAATAAAATACAATTTTCACCTATGCAGAGGAACACAAAATAGTGCATTTCTTTCTGTGACATATTTAAGGAAAACTTGGCAGGGATGTTCTTGCAGTATACTTTAAATAAATTTTATTGGAGTGTAACTGCTTTACAATATTGTATTAGTTTCTACTGTACAGCAAAGGGAATCAGCTGTTTGTCAGATCCAAGTCTTTGTGACCCCATGGACTGTATCCTGCTAGGCTATTCTATCCATGGGATTCTCTAGGCAAGAATACTGGAGGATCCAGAGGATCTTTCTGACCTAGGGACTTAACCCCAATCTCCTGCATTGTGGGCAGATTCTTTAGCACTGAGCCACCAGGGACTTGATCCTTGAATCAGCTATATGTATACATATATCCCCTCTTTTTTGGATTTCCTTCCCATTTAGGTCACCACAGAGCACTGAGTAGAGTTCTCTGAGCTACACAGTAAGTTCTCATTAGTTATTTATTTTATTCAATAGTGTATATATGTTAATCCCAATATCCCAATTCATCCCACCCTCTCTGCCCCACCTTGCTATCCATATGTTTGTTTTCCATATCTGTGTCTCTATTTCTACTTTGCAAATAAGATCATCAATACCATTTTTCTGGGCTTCCCAGGTGGCGCTAATGGTATAGAACCTGCCTGCCAATGCAGAAGACATAACAGATGGGGGTTTGATCCCTGGGTCAAAAGATTCCTTGGGGGAGGGCATGGCAACTCACTCCAGTACTCTTGTCTGGAGAATCCCATGGACAGAGGTGCCTGGCAGGCTACAGTCCATATGGTCGCAAAAAATCAAACACTACTGAAAGGATTTAGCATGCACACACACGTATGAGTTTTCTAGATTTCACATATATGTCTTGTAAGATATCTTAATGTAGTAATGTTTTTACATATCTTGAGAGCTCATTAACAGAGGACCTGATTTCAGCCTAGTGTTCTAAATATTAGGCCTAATATCCTTATGCCTCAGTATTAATAATTAAGAAACAGTACAAGACATCTTAATATTTATCTCTTTGATTTTTCACCACCAAAGAAAAACTTATAACTTATTTTCTTATTCTAGTTCCCATGTTGTAAAGGAGTTATATTGTTAATAAACTGTACAATATAATATCAACACATCTCAAACTTACTTACTTACTACTATTGTTAATTAATTTCTAAAATCCTTGGTATTCTTTGTTGTATTTCTTTTACCTCTAAATTCCCAGAGGTGAAATGTTCAACAGAGTTCCCAGTGTTGCTAGATATTTGTAATTATTCATTGTAAAAATATGAGGATATATAGTTCTCATCCTTATGAATCATAATCTTGGGGAAAAGAAAATCCTATTGTTTGAAGACCTACTATGTGTCAAGTATTGTGCAAGATATAAGTGTTTAAACAAAAGTGCCACAAGACAACTGTTGTAGGATCAGGTAACTGAGGCTCAAAGAAAGTAAATAATTAGCACAGAATATGCAGCTAGTAAGCAGGAAAACAGGCTTTGGAGCCTAGATTTGAATGATTCCGCATCACTTCTTCTTTCCTTTTCAGAATGCTGCCTCCACTGTCAATGAATCAATGTCATATTGCTGAAAGATAACTGAAGTTCACTAATAGCATATGGAGTGATCTGTCAAATTATTTGGAATTTTATTTTGCCACTATAATTCCTCATAGTCTGAATTATGTCAAGAGATGTTTGACAAATATAATCAAAGAATAGTCAGGAAAAAAAATCCACAGTGCAAAGCAATTATCTTGTAACCGGAATATGTAAATCATGGTCTTGTCTGTACTGCTAGACTCTAACTTATTTGATCCCTGTTCTATTACATTTCAGAAGTAGCTTACTGCCTGCCTGAAAATTCTGCTGTCTTATCAAAAATTTACTAGACTTATCAATGATTACTTAGTGAAGTAAACTTATAAAGTAACTTGCTTGACTATTTTTTGAAGTATATTCAAGAACTTTCCTCAAAGTGGAGATGTCCACCACAGGAAGCCTTCCACTGGTGAAGCGGGGAGTGCTCCACAGACCCAGCAGTTAGACTGATTGTCGAATTCAGGGTAGGAGTGAGCCCAGGACAGGAAGGCATTGTCTTGAGGATCAAACGGCAGACTCATGATTTTTTGAAGTCAGCAGAAGTAAGCTCAGATAGATTATCAGTCCCATCTGAAAAGTAAAAAGTCAGAGCGTAGAAAGTAAAGACATAAAATGAAGTCAAAGGTGCCACCTCTTAACTCGAGTGTGATGTACTCACAAATCAATTTCTGGCACTTTGGCAGCTATGAGAGAAGAAAGAATAACCCGGTAAGGGCCTTCCTAGAGGGGCTCAAGGGGTGGGCCACCAGACCCCAATCTTTTTATAAGGACATCAATTTCTGGCTCAAATAGAGGCTTGCTTGACTCAGGCTGGGTCAGGAGTCGTCTCCTGGAGTTCTGTTAATGCCTATTGAAAAGCTGAAAGCTGAGTTACATAACTAGTTAATTCCAAGGTTTTAAGGTCTATAACAATGTCTGTGCATAAGAAAGGCCTTCCATAAATACATTCAAAGGGGGACAGTCCCTCTTTTTTGGGGGCAGTTCGAGCCCTCATTAAAGTTATGGATAGGACTTTAATCCAATTGTCCTGCGTCTTTTGAGTTAATTTGCACAGATGTCTTTTGATAATGTCATTAGCTTTTTCAACCTTTCCTGAGGATTGGGGTCTCCAGGAACAGTGTAAGTGATATTCTAGTCCTAGAGCTTTAGACACCCCCTGAGTTACAGCAGCTTTAAAGGCAAAGCCATTGTCACTCTGAAGGCTCTGTGGCAGCCCAAACTTGGGGATAATATCATGGATTAAAATCTTTATAAACTCCTTAGCCTGTTCACTATGACAGGGAAAAGCCTCAATCCATCCAGTAAAAGTATCCATCCAAACTTGTAAGCAAGAATACCCATTCAGTTCAGTTCAGTTCAGTCGCTCTGTCGTGTCCGACTCTTTGCGACCCCATGAATCGCAGCACGCCAAGCCTTCCTGTCCATCACCAGCTCCCGGAATTCACTCATACTCGCGTTCATCGAGTCAGTGATGCCATCCAGCCATCTCATCCTCGGTGGTCCCTTTCTTCTCCTGCCCCCAATGCCTCCCAGCATCAAAGTCTTTTCGAGTGATGCCATCCAGCCATCTCATCCTCGGTGGTCCCCTTCTTCTCCTGCCCCCAATGCCTCCCAGCATCAAAGTCTTTTCGAATGAGTCAACTCTTTGCATGAGGTGGCCAAAGTACTGGAGTTTCAGCTTTAGCATCATTCCTTCCAAAGAAATCCCAGGGCTGATCTCCTTCAGAATGGACTGTTGGATCCCCTTGCAGTCCAGGGGACTCTCAAGAGTCTTCTCCAACACCACAGTTCAAAAGCATCAATTCTTTGGCGCTCAGCCTTCTTCACAGTCCAACTCTCACATCCATACATGACTACTGGAAAAACCATAGCCTTGACTAGACGGACCTTAGTCGGCAAAGTAATGTCTCTGACTTTTGGCATATGAGTAAAATCAATTTCCCAGTTCTCTCCAGGATACTTTCCACTCTGTTGTAATCCAGATTTTGCTAGCTTTTCAGTCTTTGGGTTATTTTTCTGACAAACCTCACACCTTTTGATAATGTTCTAAAGTTTTCATTACATTTTTACATTCAAACAAATGAGAAGCCATCTAATAAATACTCTCTGCACCCAAATGAAAACTCTGGTGTAAACCCTTAAGAATTTTTCATTGAGAATTTTCAGGAATTATTAATTGTCCATCTTCGGACTGTAACCATCCTTTATCAGTAATCTTTGCTCCTCTTTTCTCATATCTTTCTAATTTTTCCTCAGTATATTGTGGTTTTCCCTGTTCCACAGGACCTGTCCAGATCAAAGTCATCTGTTGCCGGGGGCCAGCATGAGGAACTCCGCCCATGGCAAAGGTCATGAGGAAGGAGGCTTGGCATACGCAAAGGCGTGATCAAGCCTCAGGAAACCCCCTGTTCTCGAGCAGCTACCCCTAAAACCAGAGTCTATCTACTTTACTGTTTCATGTTCTCGCCTACACTTCTGACTTTATGGGGGGCTGTTCCCAACTGGTTCTCTTGAAGAAGGAGTAAACGTGCAGCTCTAAGTCAATAAAAATTCCTGAGTGTGACAAGAGTGCTTCAACTTACGAACTCCTCTGAAGGTTATCTAGCCCGCCTGTATAGGTTCATCCGGCCACATGTGATTGTTTACAGCCTCCCAACCTGAGAGCAAAGAGATGTTTTAGACTTACTAAAGGCAAATTCCGTCTAGTCAAGGCTATGGTTTTTCCAGTGGTCATGTATGGATTTGAGAGTTGGACTGTGAGGAAGGCTGAGCGCCGAATAATTGATGCTTTTGAACTGTGGTGTTGGAGAAGACTCTTGAGAGTCCCTTGGACTGCAAGGAGATCCAACCAGTCCATTCTGAAGGAGATCAGCCCTGGGATTTCTTTGAAAGGAATGATGCTGAAGCTGAAACTCCAGTACTTTGGCCACCTCATGGGAAGAGTTGACTCACTGGAAAAGACTCTGATGCTGGGAGGGATTGGGGGCAGGAGGAGAGGGGGATGACCGAGGATGAGATGGCTGGATGGCATCACGGACTCGGTGGACGTGAGTCTGAGTGAACTCCGGGAGTTGGTGATGAACAGGGAGGCCTGGTGTGCTGTGATTCGTGGGGTCGCAAAGAGTCGGCCACGACTGAGCGACTGAACTGAAAGGCAAATTCTTTTGGGAAATTGTTAGTATAGTGGATTGGTTAGGAATTATATTGGTGAAAGGTTTTTCATTTGTTGTGCCAATAATTACTACTAATTCCCTGCCCTGGGTGTGACAGGGGTGTCTCAGGTCAAACCTCTCTGCTGACAGACTAGCTTGTGTGACAGGATTATCCATACTCCTGCCACTAAGCAAGTGATTGTTTACTGTAGAGAAGGGGTTTCATAAAGTGCCACTTTTCTGGCTTGACAGTCAGCCAGCTGATTACCTTCAGCTACTTTACTCCCATCTCTGTTGTGTCCTTTGCAATGCATAACAGCTACTTCTTTAGGACAATATATAGCAGTTTAAAGTCTCTTGATCTCTCTGAAATGTTTATTAGGTTCTCCTTTTGCTGTTTTAAACTGTCTTTCTTTCCATATTGCAGCATGAGCGTGTAAAGTCAAATAGGCATACTTAGAATTAGTGTAGATATTTACCCACTGCCCTTTGCTTAACTCTAGAGCTCAGGCCAGAGCCACAAGCTCCGCTAACTGAGCACTGGTTCCCTGGGAGAGAGATTTTGCTTCTAAAACCTGTTCAGCAGTCACCACGGCATAACCTGCTTTATGCTTTCCATCCCAAACAAAAGAACTGCCATCCGTAAATATTTCCATGTCAGGATTGTCTAATGGGGTATCCATTAGATCTTCCTGAGCTGCATAGTTTAAAGTTAGGAACTGGGAACAATCGTGATCAGGTGTTTCATTTTCCTTCTCAGGAAGGAAAGTGGCAAGATTTAAATGTCCACAAACTTTAAGCTTAGTTACTGGTCCTTCTAACAACAATGACTGATATTTAAGAAGCCTACTGTCTGTCATCCAAATATAAACCTTAGAATTTAAGATTTCACTCACAGCATGATAAGTCAGTACAGTAAGGTTTCATCCATTAATTATTTTTAAAGCTTCAGGTACTAATAAACCCGCTGCCCCAATTATTCTTAGGCAGTGGCGCCACTCACATGAAATTACATTTAATTCTCTGCTTAGATAAACAATAGGTTGCTGGTGAGGCCCTCGGTGTAGTGTCAAAACTCCCAAGGCCACACCTTTTCTTTCAGTGACAAACAAATTAAATTCTGACCCTGTGGGCAAGCTCAGAGTGGGAGCTTGCAGGAGAGCAGTCTGAAGAAGCTTAAAAGCCTTTTGAGTATCTGGAGACCAAAGCAGTTTTTCAGTTTGGGCCTGCTGAGTTTCAGCTATAGGTTTATATAAAGGCCGGGCAAGTTCCCCATAACCCAGAATCACAGAAGCCTGTGAGTCCCCCAAATCCTCTCAATTGTCTTAAAGTCACAGGTAGGGGATGATTTAGTATAGGTTTAGTCCCTTCTGATATGATTAGGCCTAGATATCTAACAGATTGTTGAAAAGGCTGAATCTTTTCTCATGATGCCTTGTAACCGCGGCCTGCAAGACCGTTTAAGAAGTCTTCTGAGGCTCTTGAACAAGCTTCCTCTGTCTCCACACAGAGCAAAATATCATCTACATATTGTAACACCACTGCTTTGGAGCTATTAAAGTTTTGTAGATCCCGTGACAAACTTTGTCCAAATAAGTGAGGACTGTCACGAAATCCTTGGGGCAGAACTGTCCAGGTTAACTGAGACGCTGGCTGTGTAGGGTCCTCAAAGGCAAATAGAAATTGACTTTCCTCCGCCAAAGACACTGAATAGAAGGCATCTTTTAAATCAATTACTGAGAAATATTTGGCTCGTTCAGGAATTTCAGACAATAGCGTGTAAAGATTAGGCACCATGGGGTGTAAAGGGACTAAAGCCTCATTTATTATTCGTAAATCTTGAACTAGTCTCCATTTACCATTTGATTTCTTTATATCCAAAATAGGAGTGTTGCATGGACTTTTACAGGGAACTAATAGTCCCTGCTCCTTTAAAATTTCGGTGATGGGTTTTAACCCTTCCTTAACCTCAGGTTTCAGTGGATACTGCTTCTTATGTGGAAATAAGTGTGGGTCTTTGAGCTTGACAACTACAGGAATAGCATTTTTGTGTTCAACCCACAGATTTTCCATCAGCCCATACTGTAGGATTTACATTTTGTTCAATTAAAGGGAGAGAAAGGGAAGGCTCCATATTTATGAAAACAGAGGCATGGACCTTGCTCAGTATATCCCTCCCCAAATGGGGTGAGGGAGACTCTGACATGATCAGAAACACGTGTGAAATAGCACAGAGTCCCAGTCACAACTTACATAATACCTTTTGGTTTGTCCAGACAGTCCCATTATGGAAGTGGATTGGGAAGAAAGTGGGCCAGGGGCTTCAGTAAGCATGGAGTAATTTGCCCCAGTGTCTAAAAGGAAACTGATGGATTGGCCCCCCACAGTTATTAATACCTGGGGTTCCTCAGGTGTAATTAGGACAGGAGCTTGTGTGGGGACCCCCAGGCACCTTCAGTCCTGTTTGTCTTGAGAGTCTGACCCCTGAAGCCTATGCCTCTGGGGGCAGTCTCTCTTCCAGTGTGGCTCTTTGTAGACCAGACATGGAGCTGGGGGCAGCTTGGATGTCTGAGGGTAATCTCTCTTGAGGTGCCCCTCCTTTCCACAGTAATACCAAGCCCATCCCTTTTCACCTGGGTCCCTCTGGGCATTTTTCTCAGGCTGTTTAAGAATGGTTCTTATAGTCATTGTGAAGGCTTCCGCCTGTTCCTTTGTCTTTTTCTGCCTTTCTTTCCTTTCCTCATATTCCCTACCATAATAAACTGTCTGAGCCAGTTGTAACAGATTATCTAAAGATGGATTTGGTCCCTATGCCTGTTATAATAGCTTACGGTGGATATCTGGAGCCGACTGAGTGAGAATTCTATCTTTTAAGATCACTTTTCTCTCTTCATTATACGGATCAATTTCAATGAATCTGCGAAGGGCTTCTCTCAGTCTATCTAGGAATTTAACAGGAGCTTCCTTCTCCTCCTGTTCTATGTTTGCCAATTTGCCATAGTTTACTTTGATGAATAAGGTCCATTTAGTCAAGGCTATGGTTTTTCCAGTAGTCATGTATGGATGTGAGAGTTGGACTGAGAAGAAGGCTGAGCGCCAAAGAATTGATGCTTTTGAACTGTGGTGTTGGAGAAGACTCTTGAGAGTCCCCTGGACTGCAAGGGGATCCAACCAGTCCATTCTGAAGGAGATCAGCCCTGGGATTTCTTTGGAAAAAATGATGCTAAACCTGAAGCTCCAGTACTTTGGCCACCTCATGCGAAGAGTTGATTCATTGGAAGACTTTGATGCTGGGAGGGATTGGAGGCAGGAGAAGGGGATGACAGAGGATGAGATGGCTGGATGGCATCACTGGCTCAATGGACAGTGAATCTGAGTGAACTCCGGGCGTTGGTGATGGACAGGGAGGCCTGGTGTGCTGCTATTCATGGGGTCGCAGAGTCGGACACGACTGAGCGACTGAACTGAACTGAACTGAAAGGCTTAGCACGTGCCTGCCTGAGCCTTCAAGAATACACCTGACAAAATGACTCTGATCCCATCTTCCTTTAGCTGTGTTGTAGTCCCAGTCTGGTTCTGTAATTGGGACTGCCTTATTCCCAGTGGGGAGGGCGGTTATCTCGTCCTCCCTCTTTCCTACTGATTCATTACCAAAGCATTCATCTCCATAAGCAACCACTTTCCCCAAAACTCGACTTTTTGAGTCGGGAGTCAGCATTTGTCCCAAGATATACATCACATCCTTCCAAGTAAGGTCATAAAGCAGAGTAACACCTTTAAAAGCTCTAATATATTTTTTGGGGTCCTCTAAATATTCTCCCAGATCCTCCTTGATTTGTTTGTATTTCTTGATAAGAAAAAGGCTTACTAACTCTCATAGCCTGATTATTTCTCCTGGTGGGTTCTTTATGAAGAGGCAACAGCTTATGTGGCTGCTTCTCAGTCTCTCTGGCTGCTCTGTGCATACGATCCCAGGGATAGAGTGGAGAAACCTGCTTTTCTTTATCTCTTTGCCTCCTGTCCTCCATCTCATCTAGCAAAGTAGGAGGACAGGAGGCTGAAGGAGTCACACCCAAATCTATACCTTAGGACATAAGTCTGGCATGTTTCTCAGAGAGAAAAAGGGCAACGCGTATGCTACTTCTACACATTTTCCTTGTTTTCTGCAGAACCGGTCTAATTGTAAAACAGTATTATACTTAAGAGACCCTCCAGCTGGCCATCATTCACCGTCCTCCAATGGGTACTGTGGTCATGCAGTATCACATTGGAAGACCAGGTGTGTCTTCTTTAAGCACTGGGGATCAAATCTATGTGTTTTTCAGGATACAGTTCAAAGGAGTGAGACTGGAATTGTTAGCTCTCATCTGTAAGAAAGAAAAAAACCAGTGCCCTCTTTCTACTGGAGGCGTCCCTCCCTGCTCTAGATGGGGGTGTAGACAGACTTTACACCGAAGCTTTTCTTTCCTATTTAGACTTAGTCTGTCCCTTACCGATGCAGGTGACCTACTCATCCCTCCAGGTTCTACCACAGAGACGGGGTGGAGATGCACCAGGGGTAGACCTGATGGCATCCCTGACTGACGTCCAGCTCCTCATCATTAAAACCTTGCTTGCCTCTGATGCCACCTGGGGTGCAATCAGAGTAACCTTCTGGAATGCCTCCCAGGCTAAACCGCTGGGGGAAACATTCATCACCTGAGAGCCTGTGCATGACCCTGAGTATATTCCTAACCACAATAAAACCGATACAAACATAAAACTGAGATGTTCCTTCCAAGCATCACCACACCAGTATAAGAGTCTTCTCTGGTCCACTAAAAGCCAGCATTTCCAAAGGAAAAAAAAATCCCTTGTAGTTCCAATCTGAGTAACCTTTAACCTCAGAGATGTTCTTGGAGCTAGAGCTCCATCTAGCTTCCAAACTTACCATGCCTAGCGAGGCTAGGCGCTTCCTGACTATAAATCCAAGCTTGGGATCTAAGTAATAGTACACAGTAACAGCATAAATCACAAGTCCCTTGAAAGTCTATGATCTGATAGATTAGGTTAGTACTTCTAATTTCCAAGGAGTTACGAATTGGTCAAAGAGACCGAAAAGTTTGACTGAGAAAGGAGAGTTTGGTCCACGCTTTGCCCATTTCTGGTTGGTCCCTAAAGGAGACATTGGGTGCCTCTTGGCATTGGCAAGTCGGTATAAACCCCCGACAGGTTTCTGCCATAAGCCATATGAGGTCAATGTGGAACCACAAAGCAGGGCTCCTCACTTGCTTCGCGCAGGGCATTTCATTCATTCATGCTCAGAACACTGTAGAGTTAGTAAAGTACAGCAGAAAACGTGTTCGCTAGGAGAACAAAGAACTAGAGTTCCAAGCATCCTTACCTTGTCCTGAAGGATCCTGGATGAGCCCCCAAGATGAAAGATTGTTTCAGAACCATGAAAAGATGCCGTGATTCTTGGCCTCTGGAGGAGAAGAATTCAATCCGGGGCCAGAGAGGAGGCTTGATTGCTCAGAGCTTTTATGTAATAAAGTTTTATTAAGTATAAAGGAGATAAAGAAAGCTTCTGACATAGGCATCAGAAGGGGACAGAAAGAGTACCCCCTTGCTAGTGTTAGCAATGGAGTTATATACTCTCTAATTAGTTATTGCAGTGAATCAAAAGAGTGTCTGGAGGTTGTAAAGACCTCACTAGACCTACTCCCATAATGTACATTTTAAGATAACAGGATTAGCCAGAAGGTTTTTTCCAGAGACTGTCCTCAAGCAGGATACATTATTGTTATATAATCCTAAGAATGTAGAAGGAAAAAAAAAACAAAAACGTTTGTCCTTTCTTCCTCCTTGAGAACTCCAGACCCCTCTCTCCTTGGGGTCCCCTAGCCTTCTTATCAACCTGCCTAGGAAACGACTCTCTCATAATCAAAGACAGTAGTTATAAGAATGCCCACTTACACCTCAATTTATGCTGCAGTGTCATTCCTGGAATATATTTGACTTGATAGGCAATTAGCAAGTAATGCCCAGTAAGATGAAAGTTCATGAGAAAAGACAGAGTCACAGGATGAGCGACTAGAGGGGTTTAGAGAAGAGCCACTTTCACAAAACATTCATCATATATAACTGAGGGTGTACCTAGGTACCCACATCCCTTATTGAGAGAAATGACTGATACTTCCTATATGTATACTTACAAGCTAGGTTTCATTAGGTAAGACTTCATGGGCTAGTGAAACTGAGAAGTGTTAGTTGCTCGGTTGTAT
Source organism: Oryx dammah (assembly GCF_014754425.2). Taxonomy (NCBI): domain Eukaryota; kingdom Metazoa; phylum Chordata; class Mammalia; order Artiodactyla; family Bovidae; genus Oryx; species Oryx dammah. The sequence goes on along the minus strand of NW_024070190.1, from coordinate 4,288,150 downwards.
CTGACTCTTTACAATCCCATGTACAGTTGCTCACTGGGATTCTCCAGGCAAGAATACTGGAGTTGGTAGCCATTCCCTTCTCCAGAGGATCTTCTTAACCCAGGGATCAAACCCAGATCTCCTTTGCAGGTGGATTCTTTGCTGTCTGAGCCACCAGCAAAGCCCTCTCATAGGTTAATAAAGATACTTAAATAATTGGATTTTAACTAGTCATTCATAATATTGAGGGCAAGGATCTGTCTCTGTCAGACTTACAGTTCTGTGCGCCACCCAGGGATGTGGAGAATAGTTAATAAAAACACCACAAGTACAAGGCAGCATAAATTTGAAATAGTATTGAAAAATAGGGGGAACAGTTGACATTTTTTTGTTCCATCAATATTTTACTTAAGAATGAACTATATATGTGGAATCTAGATAAATGATAAAGATGAATATATTTGTAGGGTAGGTAAGACGCAGACTTACGGAACAGACATGTGACATGAGAACAGGAGGGTGTGATGAACTGGGAGATTAGGATTGACATAAATACACTACTATGTAAAATAGATAGCGAGTGGGATTGCTGTATAGCACAGGGAGCTCAGCTCAGTGCTCTGTGATGACCTAGAGGGGTGAGATGGAGGGGGAGGGAGGGAGGTCTGAGAGGGAGGGGGATATATATATACAAACAGCTGATTTGGGCTTCCTTTGTGGCTCAGACAGTAAAGAATCTGCATGAAATGAATGCGACCTGGGTTCAATCCCTGGGTTGGGAAGATCCTCTGGAGAAGGGAAAGGCTACCCACTCTAGTATTCTTGCCTGGAGAATTCCATGGACAGAGGAGCCTGATGGGCTACAGTCCATGGGGTAGCAAAGTGTGGGACACAACTGAGTGAATAACACTTTCACTTTCATAGCTGATACACTTTATTTTACAGCAGAAACTAATACAACAATGTAAAGAAATTATACTCAGAAAAAAAAAAAAAAAAGAAGAATGAACTGCATTTCACCAACTTGATATTTAGTGCTCCTTCAGGGGCTGTTAAGAATACTAATGACAGAAAGGACTCCTGGCATCCTCATTACGGCAGTGATTTTTTTCGTGCCCTTTGGGTCCTTTCCAGCTCCAGACCGTTGTGTCAGGATCGAGGTGACCACATTAAGGAGGTCCGAGAGGAGAGCCTGTTCCCGCTGCACGGAAGCAAATCTGAGACTTGGCGACATCTCCCAGGGTGACCTGTGTTAGGCCCGGGAGAGGCCCTGCAGTGCTCGAGTCCTCAGGCCGCTTCCATCCCTGCTCTGGCCAAAGTCCGATGGTGGCAGCAGCGCTGAGGGACCTGCCTCAGGGTGGTGTGACCTTTGAGAACATTGTCCTGTCCTTCTCCTGGAAGGAATGGAAGTTTCTTGACGTGGCTCAGAGATGCCTGTACAACGATGTGATGCTGGAGAACTGATAACCTCACTGGGTTTCTGCAGTGGAGAGGAGAAATTGAGCCTTCCTTTGAACAGAGTGTTTCTGTGGCAGTGTCACAGGCCAGGACTTCCAAGGAGCCTTCATGTTCTCAGAAGACTCATCCCTGTGAAGTGTGTGGTCCAGTCTTGAGAGACATTGTCTCTCAAGTCTGAGCAGCAGGGAACACAACACAGCAAGGAACAACTGAAGTGTAGGGCATGTGCAGAAGTATTTTATTTCAGTGCAGACCCTCAACAGCACCAGGAGCAGCACATGCAAGAGAAACCATTCATAATCAGTGTGGACAGGGCTTCATTTGTGAAGAGTTCCAATTTCCATGTGTCAGAGAAACCTTTAATCAGCAAGGAAGTTGGGGATGACTTCTGAGCCACCTCAGAATATCTGAAGCAACAGGTCAGTCACACTGGGGAGAAGCCAAATACAGTTACCCACTGCATGGAAACTTTACAAAGCAAAAAAAGTCATTGTACCAGGGGAGAATGCAAGAAAGTCTTCGGCCCCAAACACACACTTGTTCAGGACCAGAGTGCCTACACTGATAGTTTTGTGTGCAGTAAATGTGTGTGTGTGTGGGGGGGGGGGGGAGGAATTCAAGTATAGATCCTCATTTGTTGTGCACCAGAAAGTCCACACTGGTGACAGGCGTTATGAGTGTGGTGACTGTACAAATCTTTTAGAGGAAGTTCAGTCCTCATTCAACATAAAAAAATTCATACTAGGGCAAGGCAGTACAAGAGCAGCAAATGTGGGAAATCCTTTAGCCAAGAATTTGTCCTCATTTGTCCTCAGAGGAGTAACACTAGAGAAAATTGCCATGGCTGCTATCATTGTACACAATGTTCTGGCCATAGCTCCATGTTTATTCAGCAACAGACAGTTCACACTGGAGAAATGAGTTATGAATGCCCTGAATGTAGAAAGTCCTTTAAATGAAAATCTGATGTAATTGAACACTGGTGGGTTCATACAGGAGAAAAGCCTTATGAGTGCAGTGAATGTGAGAAATCTTTTACTTTTAGCTCTGCCCTCCATTATCATCAGAGAGTTCACACTGGAGAGAAGATTCATAAATGAGAATGTGGGAAGTATTTACCTCTAGCTCTGGCCTGCATTATCATCAGAGAATTTACGCTGGAGAAAGGCCATATGAGTATACTGATTGTGGGAAGTCTTTTACCAAAATAAATCACCTCACTATACACCGAAGAATTCACACAGGAGAAAGGCCTTATGAGTGCAGTGAATGTGGGAAATCCTTTAGCCATAAATCTTTCCTATCTCAACACCAGAGAGTTCACACTGGAGAAAGGGATTTTGAATGTAGTGAATGTGGGAACTCTTTTACCTCTGGTTCTGTCCTCTGTTATCTTCAGAGAGTTCATACAAGAGAAAAATCGTATCAGTGCAGTGACTGTGGGAAATCCTTTACCAATGGACCAATACTCATTTGACACTGTAGAGTTCACACAGGAGAAAGGCCTTATGAGTGCAGCAAATGTTTTACCTCTAACTCTGCCTTCCATTGTCATCAGAGTGTTCACGTAGTAGAATGGACTTTTGACTGAAGTGAATGTGGGAAACCTTTTAGGGATAGTTAACCAACTGAATAACACCATAAAGTTCACACTAGAGAAAAGCATTATGAACGTACTGATTGTGGGAGATCCCTTAGCCAGATTTTCATACCTCTCTAAACACCAGAGAGTTCACACTGGAGAAAGGCCTTATGAGTGCAGTGAATGTGAGAACTCTTGCTTTTGTCTATGCCCTTGGCTATCATTAGAGGGTTCACAATGGAGAATGGCCTTATAAGTGCAGTGACTGTGGGAAATCTTTTACCAATAGCTGAATACTCATTCGACATTGAAGAGTTCATACAGGAGAAAGGCCTCGTGAATGTAGTGACTGTGGGAAATCCTTTACCCAAAGAATTCACCTCATTATTCAGCAGAGAATTCACACAGGAGAAAGGCCTTATGAATGCAGAGAATGTGGGAAGTCTTTTACCTCTCGTTCCACCCTTCATTATCATCAGAGAGTTCACACAGGAGAAGAGCCATATGACTGCCTCAAATGTGGGAAAGCTTTTAGCCAAAAATGTAACCTCTCTCAGCACCAGAGAATTCACACTGGCAAAAGGCCCTAGACATAAGGAATGTGTAGTTTCCTTGTTCAGTGTAATGACACTGGACCAATCTGTGAGACATTAATTTCCTCATAAATCCAAACACCAAGAGTAAAGAGATTCTTCATAATTACGTCAAGCAAGTATAAATGTGTTGCACACTAATCTACTCTTGATAGATTAGCATCACTTCCAGTTTCTGTCACCATATCCATTTCACCTCTAACCTGGCAGGTCTCCAAAGTATGCATTAGTCACTACCCCAGAATGCTCAGGGAGGTCCACTCTGTTCTCTCATTTGTTGGAGGAAATTAGGATTAGCCTGAATCCTTGGGATGTCTTCCTTCCCTTTTTGAACAGCTTGTGCATGGGCCTGATGCAATATTGGCCCAGAGAATGTCAGGAGTTCATCTGGCAGCATGCAGAGAAGGATCATCTTTTCCAGGGACATGTTGGTATAAAGATACTTGTGATAAATTTTTCTAGTCTCCGAGTCACCAATTAAGAATTTCCAGGCATTGCTGGCATATCTGTCTGACCACTGCTTTGGTTTGTATAATAACAAAGACTTTACTGTTTAAGTCCTCTTTAATCTTGGATGTTCCATTTAGCATTTAGTGTGTTTTATAAACAGGATTGGGCTCTACAAGCATGAAGAGGTGTGCAAATTTCATGTGGTATCAAACTTTCTGTGCCTCAGAAGAATCAATACAGAGGCAGAAATTAGCTTACTAGTTTTTGCCAAATTTGCATTTCTGCCCATTGCCTCCTGTGAAAGACTGCAGAGCTTTCTTGTCCTCACTTCAAGCCTGGATGCTATGATGAGTTTCAGGAGACTTAGATCACCCTGAGGAGGAGTCAGGTGTGACAACATAACTGCTTCTGGGAGCAGTATAAATATTTTCTCTTGTTCACAGAGGATGTCAACAGTGCTGAGGGGAAAATTTCCCCCAGGTCCTAGCCAGAGCAAGGAAGGTAAAAAAGAATAAAGATAGAAAAAAGGAGAATCTAGTCTACAAATATATCTGTGACAGGTCACATTCTTGTTGACTCAGGTGGAAGGTCCTTCATTGTTTACTCTATTTGCTATCTTTGAGGTAAAACTGATCCACAAAGGGCCTGAGAAAGTGGAATGAATTAGGATTACCAAACTTACTTTACAGAAGTTTGGACATAGAGTTTTTTCTTTCTTTTCTTTTTTTTTCTTTTTTAAATCATGAATCATTTCAAAAGCTATCTGATGAGTTCTGAAACATGTATGGAAGTAAAACCATCATCACAGTGATGGTAATAACTATATTACTGTATATTAATTTCATGACCTTTTAAACTCTCTCTCCTTGCCCTCCACAGCCCTCCATGTAACCATTGATTTATTTTCCATTATAATAGATAACTTTGCATTTTCTAGAATGCAAATGATGTAAATCAAAGTATTCACTATTTCTCCTGCTTTTATTTTTGTTTCATAAATACTTGAAGAGTCATCAATAATGTATGAGCAGCTCATACTTTTTTTTCTAAGAAATATTCTTGTTTTTGGATATACCACTATTATCCATTCATTTGCTTATGGACATTTGCAGTTTTCCTAATTTTTCACTATTGAAAAAAATTGGGTAAAACATTTGTGTATAATTCTTTATGTGGATGTATGTTTCATTTATCTTTTCTTCAATAACTCAGAGTGCAAGGTGTGAATCATAAGATAGATGAATGTTAACTTTAACAAATTAGCAAATTATGATCTGAACTAACTATACCTTTTTTTTTTTTTTTTTGCCACACTACATGGCTTGGGGGATCTTAATTTACCAAGCAGGGATTAAACCTGGGCCCTGAGCAGTGAATACCTAGGTCTAGGTACTGGACTGCCTGGGAATTTTTTTTTTTTTTTTCATTCTTCCCAGCAGTGTTTGAGAGGTACATTTCCTCCTGTATCCTAGTGAATAATTCACTTGGTCAACTTTTTTTTTTTAAGGAAACTGTCACTTTAATATGTTGTATGTATATATATCTTTCTACATAAATAGGGCAGAGGATAACCTTCCAGGTTACTAGCGTTTTTATTAGGAATATGCTTATCTTTATTTTTTAATTATTATTTTTCTTCTGATCCATTATTGTTAATTTTAACCCTTTTGATAAGTTTGTCATGCTATCTCACTGTTGTTTTATTTGCATTTCCCTAAGGATTCATGATCTTTTTTTTTTCAGATGTGTATTTACTATCTCCATATCTTTAGTGAAATATTCATATTTGCCACCTAGTCTACGAATTTTGGCTATTTTCTTCCTTTCAGAAAAGAACAGTGAAACAGACAAGTCATACTGGAATTTCACTCATTTTTTGACTTTTTAATTTATGGAGTATTTTAATACCAGAGTAATGTGTTCTAATTTTTTCAGTTTTTTAATGCTATGTGCAGTGTAATGGACATAATTCACTTTTAATCTGTTATTAATGTACTCTCCATCACTTTCTAAAGTCCAGGCAGTTAAAAAAAACATAAACCCTTGCTTAAAAAAAGAACACTAATGACAAGTGGTACCTGAAAATATCCTATAAACCTGCACTGCCCAATACAGAGCTGTTAGCCACTGTCCCTACTGAGCACTTGAAATGTAGCTGATCCAACCTGAGATATACTCTCAGAGTAAAATGCACCATAATCCAAAAGTAGGACAATAAGATGTAAAATATGTCATGGTAACATTGCATTAATTACATATTAACATAATAAAGTTTTAGATATGTAGATGTGCTGGTGATAGACTGATTTGATCAATAAATTATTTTCTATCCAATTAGACCAGTAATTTCTTTTCTATCCAATTTTACCAGTGCCTACCCTAATTGGCCCACTGCAAAATGTAGTTAATTATATCACTACTGGTCAAAAATAAAAGTCCAGTTGTTATTACAATACAGTGTGCTAAGATCTAGCTTGAATCTGAAAGGTTTTCTTTTCCTGTATATTAATGATTTTACTTTGATTTGAAATAATAAACAGTAAGTGCTTTTAGATAAAAGTTGGATAAGAATCCATATATCAAAATGTGAGTGGGAAATTAACCCTTAGTGTTTAAAGTTCTGCCCACTTGTGGGGGAAAAAAAAAACTTACAGAGGTACTGCCCAGCAATCTGTGCATTAACAAGCCTTCTGTGTTTCTCTGATATCTACAAACTTTTGAAAACCTCTGCCATCAAAGTAATTTGAAATCATTTCTTCTGGAAAAAGAATCCCAAACTTGTGGAAATGGCTGGATAATTTTATGATTGTTTTACCAGAGATTTCCATCTCAGGAGATTTTCCTTTTAACAAATTAGGGGGGCTGGGAGATGGGGGCAGCCCCAAGATGGCAGAGGAATAGGACAGGGAGACCACTTTCTCCCTCTCAAATTCGTCAGAAGATCATTTGAATGCTGAGAAAATTCCACAAAACAACTTCTGAATGCTGGCAGAAGACACCAGACATCCAGAAAGGCAGCCCATTCTCTTCAAAAGGAAGTAGGACAAAATATAAAAGACAAAAAGAGAGACATTTTGGGGAGGGAGTTGTGAGGGAGGAGAAGTTTCCAAACAGCAGGAAACCCTCTCACCAGCTGGACTTTGGGGAGTTTTGGAATCTCAGAGGGAAACATAACTGGGAGGGGAAAAAAAAAATGAGTTGCCTAACTACAACTCTCAGCAGAGAAGTAGCCCAGACGCTCTCTTCTACCACCAGCAAGCAGGGGCTGGACAGGGAGGTGCGGGTTGTGTGCCTAGGGTAAGGACTGGGCCTGGATGCCCTGAGGACAATCTGAGGGAGCTAACGTGAAGTAGCAGTCCAAACTGTGGATAGCTAGAGAGAGGGGAAAAAGAGAGAGAACTTTCCCGTCAAAGACTCTAACCTAATACACAGCCTGGTCCACTCACAGAACAAAGGATTGAGTGAATATGGAAGGAGGGCTAATCAGCTGTATACAGGCTCCTCCCCCAGCGCTGGAGGCAGAGAGGCAGGCATGCAATAGCCAGAGCCGGAAGACAAGGGGCAATCTCATCCCCAGAGACTGGCATCCTCAACCAAACTGTGAGCAGGCTCCCAGTTGCTGATGACATCTTCCTGGGATCCTGAATTTTTGACAACTGCCAGGAGAGTCTAAGCCTGAGATCAGCTCCCCAGAGGAGACACACAGCACACCTGAGATGGTGTTCTTGCAGTGCACCCGGGAAACCAAGTGGCTGGGACCAGAGAAGTGATTAAGACACACGGCCCACCTGGGAGGGTGTGCTCACCAAGCACCTGGTAGTTTGAGCTGCTCAGACCTGGGAGGGGCGAAAAATGCACACCGAAACGAGTCTGTGCACTTGTTGAGTACATGAGAACCTAAACCTGAGCATCTCAGACCTGAGAAGTGCATGAAATGCAGGGTCAGTTTTGGACAGTACCCCTGCGGAGCAACCTAGAGCCTGAGCAGTGCAGACCAGGAAAGCACACACTGCCATGAACTAGGGCAAACCCAGTGGGGTCCATACACGGTGAGCACTCTTCATACATGCCAGTGATATTTGTTTGCAGTGTTCCTCTCTCTTCACAACACAACTGAACAAGTGAGCCTAAATAAGTGACCACCTTTGCCCCGTTGTGTCAGAGTGGAAATTAGACACTGAAGACACTTGCAATCAGAGGAATCCAAAATAAACAAAGAAGAGGCAACTGCTCTGGAAGTGACAGGTGCAACAAATTAAAACCCTGTAGATAGCATTGACTAAGCATTGGATGGGAGTTGGTGATGGACAGGGAGGCCTGGCCTGCTGTGATTCATGGGGTCATAAAGAGTCAGATACGACTGAGTGACTGAACTGAACGGAAGCATTGGAAGGGGCCTTGAGAACAAGTACAAGCTGGAATAAGGAACTATCTGAAACTGAACTGGCCCCACAATGTGCACAGCAGCTCCAGAGAAATTCCTAGATATATTTTTACTATTTTAACTTTTAAAGTTTTTTTTATATTTAAGTTCTTTATTACTTCTTTAATTTTAATTTTATAAACTACTATTACCTTGCAAAATAAAGACCCTATTTTTAAAGCAAATTTCATATTTTTAAATATATTTTGTGATTGATTTTGTTTTGTATTTTTAATATTGTATTTTTGAGAGTGTAACCTCTACTCTAGATTTTTAATCTTTGCTTTTTGTATTTGTGATCAATTTCATACCTTTAAGAATCCAATCTTCAGTACCCATTTTTACTTAGGGGTGTGCTTACTGTCTTGATTGCTCTCTCCCCTTTTGACTCTGCCTTTCCCCTCCCCAGGTCGCCCCTATCTCCTACCTCCCACTTCTCTTCTCTACTTAACTCTGAATCTCTCTGGGTAATTCAGGCTGTGGAGAACACTTAGGGAACTGATTGTTGGTTAGATTGGTCTCTCCCCTTTTGATTCCCCTCTCCTCCACTTGATCACCTCTATCTCCTTCCTCCCTCTTCTCTTCTCCATGTAACTCTATGAATACCTCTTAGTGGACCTCGCTGTGGAGAATTGTTTCACCATTAGCTAAATGTTTTATCATCTGTGCTGTATGGATAGAAATGTCTTGAGGCTACTGTAAGAATAAGACTGAAAGCCAGAGGTAGGAATTTAACTCTAAAACTTGAGAACATCAGAGAACTCTTGATTCCAGGAAACATTAATAGACAAGAGCTGACCCAAATGCCTCAAAACCTACACTGAAACCAAGACCAAAGCAAGAGCCAACAAGTTCCAGAGCAAGACATACCATGGTAATTCCCCAGAAAAACAGGAACATAGCCCTGGGCATTAAAAGACAGGCTGCCCAAAGCCATGCCAAACCCACAGATGTCCCAAAACTCATTACTGGATACTTTATTGCACTTTCGAGAGAAGAAACCCAGCTCCCCTAACAAGGAAACCTTGACAAGCCACTAGTACAACCTCACCAACAGGGAGCACTCTCCACAGTAAAGAGGAACCATAAACTTCCAGCCTACAGAAAGAGCACCATAGACACAGCAATCCTAACAAAATGAAAAGGCAGAGAAATATGCAGCAGGTAAATGAACATGATAAATGCCCACTAAACCAAACAAAAGAGGAGGAGAAAAGGAGTCTACCTGAAAAATAATTCAGAATAATGATAGTAAAGATGATCCAAAAATTTGAAAACAAAATGGAGTTATAGACAAACAGACTAGAGACAAGGATTGAGAAATTTCAAGAAATGTGTAACAAGGACCCAGAAGAAATAAAGAAGAGTCAATCAATAATGAAAAATGCAATAACTGAGATCAACATTCCTCTGGAGAGAACTAACATAAAATAACAAGGCAGAATATAAAATAAGTGAGGTGGAAGATAGAATGGTGGAAATAAATGAAGCAGAGAGGAAAAAAGATGAAAAGAATTAAAAGAAATGAGGACAACCTCAGAGACTTCTGGGATAATGTTAAGTGCCCTAACATTCAAATCATAGGAGTCCCAGAAGAAGAAGGCAAAAGGGGCATGAGAAAATACTTGAGGAGATAATAGCTGAAAACTTCCCTAAAACGGTTAAGGAAATAGTCACCCAAGTCCAAGAAACCCAGAAGGTCCCAAACAGGATAAACCCAAGGCAAAACACTCCAAGAACACATTAATCAAATTAACGAAGATCAAACACAAAGAGCAAATATTAAAAGCAAAAAGGGAAAGGCAACAAATAACACACAAGGGGATTCCCACAAGGGTAACAGCTAATCTTTCAACTCTTCACACCAGAACGGAACAGCAAGACATACATAAAGTGATGAAAAAGAAAACCTACAACCCAGATTATTATACCCAGCAAGGATCTCATTCAAAGCTGAGAGAATTCAGCACCACCAAACCAACTCTTCAACAAATGCTAAAGGATCTTCTCTAGAACACAGAAATACAGAAAAGGTTTATAAACTGAAACCCAAAACAACAAAGTAAATGGCAATGGGATCATACTTATCAATAATTACCCTAAATGTAAATCAGTTGAATGCCTCAATGAAAAGAAAAAGACTGGCTGAATGGATACAAAAAGAAGACCCCTATATATGCTGTCTATAAGAGACCCACCTCAACACAAAGGACACGTACAGACTGAAAGTAAAGGGCTGATAAATATATTTCACACAAATTGAGAGCAAAGGTAAGTAGGAGTAGCAATACTTATATCAGATAAAATAGATATTGAAATAAAGGCTATGAAAAGAGATAAAGAAGGACACTACATAATGATCAAAGGATCAATCCAAGAAGAAGATATAACAATGATAAATATATATACACCCAAACTAGGAGCACCGCAATATGTAAGGCAAATGCTAGCAAGAATGAAAGGGGAAATTAACAGTAATACAATGATAGTGGGAAACTTCAATACCCCACTCACACCTATGGATAGATCAACTAAACAGAAAATTAGCAAGGAAACACAAACTTTATATGATAAAATGGACCAGTTAGACCTAATTGATATCTATAGGACATTTCACCACAAAACAGTGAATTTCAGCTTTTTCTCAAGTGCACACAGAACGTTCTCCAGGGTAGACCACATCCTGGGCCATAAATCTAGCCTTGGTAAAATCAAAAAAATTGAAATGATTTCAAGCATCTTTTCTGATCACAATGTGATAAGATTAGATGTCAACTACATGAAAAAAAAAAAAGCCTAACAAAAATACAAACTTATGGAGGCTAAAAATGCATGCTTCTGAATAACCAACAAATCACAGAAGAAATCTAAAAGGAATCAAAATATGCATAGAAATGAATGAAAAGGAAAACACGACAACCCCAAACCTATGGGATTCAGTAAATCAGTGCTAAGGGGAAGATTTAGAGCGATATAAGCTTACCTCAAGAAACAAGAGAAAAATCAAATAAATAACCTAACTCTACACCTAAAACAACTAGAAAAAGAATAAATGAAGAACCCCAGAGTTAGTAGGAGGAAATAAATCATAAAAATTAGGGCAGAAATAGATGAAAAAGAAACAAAGGAGACTATAGCAAAAATCAATACATTAAAAGCTGGTTCTTTGAGAAGATAAATAAAATAGACAAACCATTAACCAGAATAATCAAGAAAAAAAAAGGAGAAGAATCAAACCAGCAAATTAGAAAGGAAAATGGAGAAATCACAACAGACAACACAGAAATACAAAAGATCATGAGAGACTACTATCAGCAACTAATGTCAATAAAAATTACAACTTGGAAGAAACGGACAAATTATTAGAAAAGTATAACCTTCCAAAACTGAACCAGGAAAAGATAGAAAATCTTAACAGACCAATCACAAGCACAGAAATCAAAACTGTAATCAAAAATCTTCAAGATAAACAAAAACCCGGGACCAGATGGCTTTGCAGATGAGTTCTACCAAAATTTAGAGAAGAGCTAACGCTTATCCTACTCAAATCCTTCCAGAAAATTGTAGGGTAAGGTAAACTCACAAACTCATTCTATGAGGCCACCACCATCTTAATACTAAAACTAGACAAAGATGCCACCAAAAAAGAAAAAAAGAAAGAAAGAAAACTACATGCCAATATTACTTATGAACATAGATGCAAAAATCCCCAACAAAATTATAGCAAACAGAATCCAAAAAAATATTAAAAAGATCATACATCATGACCAAATGAGCTTTATCCCAGTGATGCAAGGATTCTTCGATATTCGCAAATCAATCAATGTGATATACCACATTAACAAATTGAAAGATAAAAGCCATATGACTATCTCAATAGATACAGAGAAAGCCTTTGACAAAATTCAACATCGATTTATGATAAAAACCCTCCAGAAAGCAGACATAGAAGGAATATACCTCAACAGAGTAAAAGCCATACATGATAAACCCAGAGCAAACATTATCCTCAATGGTGAAAAATTGAAAGCATTTCCCTAAAATTCAGGAAGAAGACAAGGGTGCCCACTCTCACCACTACTATTCAACATAGTTTTGGAAGTTTTAGCCACTGTAATCAGAGAAGAAAAGGAAATAAAAGGAATGCAGATTGGAAAAGAAGCAAAACCCTCCCTGTCTGCAGATGACATGATCCTCTACAGAGAAAACCCTAAAGACACCACCAGAAAATTATTAGAGCTAGTCAATGAATATTGTAAAGTTGTAGGATATAAATTTAACACAGATAAATCCCTTGCATTTCTATACACTAAGAATGAGAAACCAGAAAGAGAAATTAAGGAAGCAATTCCATTGACCATTGCAATGAAAAGAATAAAATACTTAGAGAAACAAAAGACCTATATATAGAAAACTATAAAACACTGATGAAAGAAATCAAAGATGACACAACTAGATGGAGAAATATACCATATTCATGGTTCAGAAGAATCAATAGAGTGAAAATGAGTATACTACCCAAAGCAATCTATAGATTCAATGCAATCCCCATCAAGCTACCAACAGTATTTTTCAGAGAACTAGAACAAAGAATTTCACAATTTGTATGGAAATACAAAAAACCTTGAATAGCCAAAGCAATCTTAAGAAAGAAGAATGGAGCTGGAGGAATCAACCTGCCTGACTTCAGGCTATACTACAAAGCCACAGTCATCAAGAGAGTATGGTACTGGCACAAAGACAGAAATATAGATCAATGGAACAAAACAGAAAGCCCAGAGATCAATCCATGCACCTATGGACACCTTATCTTTGACAAAGGAGGCAAGAATATACAATGGAGAATATACAATCTCTTTAAGAAGTGGTGCTGGGAAAAGTGGTCAACCACTTGTAAAAAATGAAACTAGAACACTTTCTAACATCATACACAAAAGCTAAAAATGGATTAAAGATCTAAATGTAAGACCAGAAACTATAAAACTCCTAGAGGAGAACATAGGCAAAACACTCTCTGACATAAATCACAGCAGGATCCTCTATGACCCTCCTCCCAGAGTAATGGAAATAAAAGCAGAAATTAACAAATGGGACATGATTAAGCTTCAAAGATTTTGCACATGAAGGAAACTATAAGCAAAGTGAAAAGACAGCCTTCAGAATGGGAAAAAATAACAGCAAGTTAAGCTACTGACAAATAATTGATCTCAAAAATATGCAAGCAGCTCCTGCAGCTCAATTCCAGAAAAATAAATGACCCAATTAAAAAAAAATGGGCCAAAGAACTAAACAGACATTTCTCCAAAAACATACAGAGGGCTAACAAACACATGAAAAAAATTTTTAACCTCACTCATTATCAGAGAAATGCAAATCAAAACCACAATGAGATACCATCTCACCCAGGTCAGAATGGCTGCTATCAAAAAGTCTACAAACAATAAATGCTGGAGAGGGTATGGAGAAAAAGGAACCCTCTTACACTGTTAGTGGGAATGCAAGCTAGTACAGCCACTGTGGAGAACAGTGTGGAGATTCCGTAAAAAACTGGAAATAGAACTGCCATATGACCTTGCAATCCCACTGCTGGGCATATACACCAAGGAAACCAGAATTGAAAGAGACACATGTACTTCAATGTTCACTGCAGCACTGTTTACAATAGCTAGGACATGGAAGCAACCTAGATGTCCATTGGCAGATGAATGGGTTAGAAAGCTGTGGTACATATACAAAATGGAATATTCAATTCAGTTCAGTTCAGTTCAGTCACTCAGTCGTGTCTGACTCTTTGCTACCCCATGAATTGCAGCATGCCAGGCCTCCCTGTCCATCATCAACTCCAGGAGTTCACTCAGACTCACATCCATCGAGTCAGTGATGCCATCCAGCCATTTCATCCTCTGTCGTCCCCTTTTCCTCCTGCTCCCAATCCCTCCCAGCATCAAAGTCTTTTCCAATGAGTCAACTCTTCACATGAGGTGGCCAAAGTACTGGAGTTTCAGCTTCAGCATCATTCCTTCCAAAGAAATCCCAGGGCTGATCTCCTTCAGAATGTATTGGTTGGACCTCCTTGCAGTCCAAGGGACTCTCAAGAGTCTTCTCCAACACCACAGTTCAAAAGCATCAATTCTCTGGTGCTCAGCTTTCTTCACAGTCCAACTCTCACATCCATACATGACCACTGGAAAAACCATAGCCTTGACTAGACGGACCTTTGTTGGCAAAGTAATGTCTCTGCTCTTGAATATGCTATCTAGGTTGGTCATAACTTTTCTTCCAAGGAGGAAGCATCTTTTAATTTCATGGCTGCAATCACCTTCTGCAGTGATTTTGGAGCCCAGGAAAATAAAGTCTGACACTGTTTCCACTCTTTCCCCATCTATTTCCCATGAAGTCATGGGACCGGATGCCATGATCTTTGTTTTCTGAATGTGTAGCTTTAGGCCAACTTTTTCACTCTCCACTTTCACTTTCATCAAGAGGCTTTTTAGTTCCTCTTCACTTTCTGCCATAAGGGTGGTGTCATCTGTATATCTGAGGTTACTGATATTACTCAGCTATTAAAATTAATGCATTTGAATCAGTTCTCATGAGGTGGATGAAACTGGAGTCTATTATACAAAGTGAAGTAAGTCAGAAAGAAAACATCAATACAGAATATTAATACATGTAAATAGAATTTAGAAAGATGTTAACTGTGACCCTATATGCGAGACAGCAATAGAGACACAAATATAAAGAACAGACTTTTGGACTCTATTGGAGAAGGTGAGTGTGGAATGACTTGAGAGAGTAACATTGAAACAGCTACATTACCATATGTGAAACAGATTGCCAGTCCAGGTTTGATGCATGAGATAGGATGCTCAGGGCCAGTGCACTGGGATGACCCTGAAGGATGATAAGGGTAAGAAGGTGGGAGGGGTTTACTTGATGGGGCACACCCGTACATCCATGGTTGATTCATGTCAATGTATGGCAAAAACCACTCCAATATTGTAACATCATTCAGTTCAGTTCAGTTCAGTTCAGTTCAGTTCAGTTCAGTTCAGTTGCTAAGTCGTGTCTGACTCTTTGCAACCCCATGAATCGCAGCACACCAGGCCTCCCTGTCCATCACCATCTCCCAGAGTTCACTCAAACTCATGTCCATTGAGTCAGTGATGCCATCCAGCCATCTCATCCTCTGTCATCCCCTTCTTCTTCCCCCAATCCCTCCCGGCATCAGAGTCTTTTCCGATGAGTCAATTCTTCGCATGAGGTGGCCAAAGTACTTTAGCCTCCAATTAAAATAAATAAATAAATAAATAAAAACACCAATACAGTATATTAATGTATATATATGGAATTTAAGAAGATGGTAATGATGACCATATATGCAAGACAGCAAAGGATACACAGATATAAAGAACAGACTTTTGGACTCTGTGGGAGAAGGTGAGGGTGGAATGGTTTGAGAGAATAGCATTGAAACATGTATATCACAACATGTGAAATAGATGACGAGTCCACGTTAGATGCATGAAACAGGGCATACACAGCTAGTGCACTGGGATAACCCTGAGGGATGGGATGCTGAGGGAGGTGGGAGGGGGGTTCAAGATGGGGAACACATGTACACCCATGGATGATTCATGTCAATGTATGACAAAAACCACTGCAATATTGTAAAGTAATATGCTTCCAATTAAAATAAATAAATTAATTAAAAATTACACACAGGCTATCATGGGAAAGAGAGGTTAAGGAAACTATATTCATAATCAGAAGTTCTTCCAAACCAGTTCTGAGCATTTCCACTTAGAAGTCCATCACTAGGGTATGGAGAGACTGTGGTGGCCACTGCAGAAAGGTAGAGTGGTAATGTGGGAATAAGAATGTCTTGTGCTTGTTCATTAAATTCTCCCTCTCATCTAGTCTTATGTTAGAGGTATTTGTGGATGGGGTAGGTATTATTGCCCTTAATTATTAGGAGCAAGGTGTTTTATACTTCTGTCATTTAGTTGGGGAGCACTTCTAATTGGAAAGAACATATTGGGTAACCAAAACTTCTAATAATCTCTGAAAAATATTGTTTGTATATCTCTATACAAACAGGCTACTTCTAATGCTCTTTCAATCCAGGTAGGAAACGCTTCAACCCATCCCAAGAACATACATACCATGACAAGCAGGTAGTGGTAGTATCAGTGAGGTTTCATTTCAGTGAAGTCCACTTCCAGGTGTTCAAATGGCAGCATGCCTTTCAGCTAAATCCCTGGAGCAAGAGGCACCATTAACCTATGAGCAGACAGTGCAGTTCTGAGATTCTGTCCTGCCTAGGAAAGAGAAGTGGGGAACCAAGAAATATTTTCGAATTAGCTCTTCCAGTTTATCATGGCTTAGGTGGGATTCTTGGTGTGTTTGGCTTACCAGAGTGGGTGCCAGCTCCTCCAATACCAATAATTTGCCACTTGGCAATTCCCACCATCCCTTTTCAGTCTTGATGGCCCCTTCTACTTTGGCTAGTTGGTTTTGGGCTTCAGTGTATTTTTACTCCAGATTTAGATTCCAGAGTTAGCTCAGGCAGCTCCATCAATATGAGAGCTTTAATAGGAGCTTCAATTGTCACCCCCAAGCCCTCAGCTGCTTGTTTAGCTTTCTTATCTGCCAGTCTGTTTCCCTGAGCCTGGGGGGTATCCTCTTTCTGATGTCCTAGGCATTGTATGACTGCAATCCTTTTTGGTTCCCAGACAGCATCTAATAGGGTCAGAATTTCTTCTTTATTTTTAATGTCCTTTCTGCTGGCTATCAGAAGACCTCTCTCTTTATATAAAGCCCCATGTACATGTAAAGTAGCAAAAGCATACCTGGAGTCTGTGTAAATGTTAGTCTTCTTACCTTTTGACAGCTGGAGGACCCAGATTAGAGCATATAGTTTGACCCGTTGAGCAGACCAGTGTGATGGCAGAGAGCTAGCCTCAACGATGGTTTCTTCCATGACTACTGCATATCCCAACAGTCGTTGTCCTTGTTTCACCAGACTGGTTCCATTGGTGTACAGACCCAATCTGTGTCCGGGGTTGGCTGATCTCTCAAATCAGGTCTGCGGGCATAAACTTCTAGGATTTCCTTGAAATCATGTAAGGGCTCACCTTCTCCCAAAAGAAGGAGAGTGGCCGGATTCAGGGCCTGACAAAGCTTAATAGTAACATGGGGGCTCTCACATAACAGTCCCTGGTATTGAGTAATCTGGGTTGTTGATAGCCATTTATGGGAGTCCCCTCGCAGGAGAGTATTGACCTCATGAGGGACTTTTACAATCAAATCTTGGCCAAAAGTCAGCTTGGTTGCCTCCTGGATCAGTAAAGCAACTGCAGCAACTGCCTGTAAGCATCCTGGCCACCCAGTGGCAACATTGTCCAGCCGTTTTAAGAGATAAGCCACAGGTCTGTCCCATGTCCCCATAGTCTGTGACAGCACTCCCATAGCCACCTTGTCCTTTTCAGTCACGAAAAGAGTAAATGGCTTAGCAAGGTCTGGCAGGCCCAAGGCGGGTGCTGACACAATTGTACCAGGTTTGGGTTCTATTACCACTGGAACTTGTTTTGCAAGCCTGGGAGGGTTGTCTTCCACCCAGACCTCAGGGAATTGCTGAGTTAACTCTCTCTATCTCTCTTTCTCTTGACTGTTTAGCCCATCTGGTTTCCTTTCCAGGAGATCGTGCAACCTCCATTCACCTTGAGGGGTTACTGAGAGGAAGAATAAATAAGTGATTGAGCCCACTCAAAAAGTGGGTTTTTCATGGGGGGGGGAAGAGTCACTTGTGCCCCCAATTTAGACAGCAATTCTCTTCCCAACAAAGGTACTGGGCATTCAGGGATGTATAAAAATCCATGAGTCACTTGGTGTCCCCCCATTTGGCATGTTAGGGATAGGCTTGAAACACAAAGGCTGCATTTATTACCATCTGAGACCCAGCAGCCTCTGTATCTATTGGTGTATAAAGTATACAGGCCTCACACAGTCTTCTGTAGAACTCAGAGGGTAATTTGCTTTCCCTTTGAATCACTTTGGAGGGTTTTGCCCTACTTATAGGTTTTCAGGCCCCCCTCTTAAGACATTGTAAAATTCTGCCCAGTGTCTCTCCCTTCCCTGTGTTACAGTCCCAGTTGGGCCTCTCATTGTGGGTGGTTAGTTCTGCCCACTTCTGTAGGTTTGCATTACCCTCAGGTGCCATTTCTCTTAACCTTTTAGCCATTTTCTGGCCTCAGTGAGGATTCTATGTCTGTCTTTAGTGCTGAAGAGGGAGACTAGTAGTTGGATTATGTCATCCCATGTAGGGCAGTGGGTTTGAAAAATATTCTCTATTAATCTAATCTGGTAGGCTGATGGTAGTGGCCATCTGCACCCTGAACGGGAGGCTGCTGTAACTCTCTGAGAGGCATTTGTAGCGGGGCTGGTTCCTCTGGCTCCTTGGTGAAGTGCAGCCTCTGTTTGATTCTGGTGTCTCCTTTCCTCTTCCTGTCAGTACTCACTGGGAGAGGCATGTATAGCTTGGGCGGCTGGCTGGAGCTGGATCCTGGAAGTATTGGCCAGAGGCTTCTGCCACCGGGATAGGAGCCTCTGAAGAGGCAGCTCTACGACAACTGGGAGAGCTGGCAAGGAGCAGCGGCTGCTGCAGGAACTTCACCTGGCCCTGGATCGGGCATTAAGGGGAGCACTGGGTGGCGGGCGTGTCATCATCCAATATTAGGGGGTGGGGCACAGGTCATCCTCGACCAAATCCTGCCAGATCCCAGAGGGAGAAGGGGGATCATCGTGTCCTCACCTGCCGGTCAACATGGCAGAACCAGAACACCATGTGGTCCAAGACTGTTTCTCCCTTAAAGTTCATTCTGCCTTGTTAGGCTTAATCAGGTGCTGATGAAAACACAGATGGGTTAAATATCCCACGTCCCAGGCCATCTCCAGAAAAGCCAATTCAAACTTATATATCCCCCTCCTTCTAGCCTTACAATTGCGAGGGGGTCAAGAATTTCACAGAAGATGGGACACCTCCTGGGGGAGGGTAGAATATGAACACACAAGGACCAAGTTTCTTCTCCTAAAAAATCCCCTAGTGATTGCTTGGTAATAATTTCCCCCGAGACAGTGTGGACACACTTCCTAAATGACCTTCACAAATTTCCTTCCTAAGCCCTAACACGCTCGTTGACCTGTGTACCAAGCAATTGCTGCCACCTGCCTATTCCAGGCTCCTTTGGCCAGTGCCCCTACTAGTCCCTTCCGGGGGGGTGATCAGCCCCCTTCTTCCACCCTACCGGGTGGGTTCCTGTTCACCTGAGCACTCAGTTCCCTTGCTGCTGTCCACTACCTTCTAATGTGAAAAGTCTAGGCGTTGGGAAGCAGAATCCTTCCAGAAGGGCAAGGAACCTCCCCCTCCCCTTGAAGATTCAAGCCACAAGGCCTTGGAGTAGTCCCAAATGGGACTTGTCTCCTCAAAGTGACGAGTTTCTCAGCCAATGCACCAAATGTGGTAGCCATGTGCTCTGGGAAACAACCTCACTCAGAAGGAAAATGCAGATAGTGGAGTGCAGTTTATTCCACCGGGGGGCCCAAGGCAGTCTCCTCTTCTCCAAGGACCCTGACCAGTTTTTGTGAAAACCTTATATGCCCTAAGTGTATAAGGACCTGAAACTAGTCTGAACAAAGGAAAAAGAAAGATAAAATCGAAGTTAACCCATGATCATATGCCTTAAGTCTAGGTAGTTAACAGTGGACAATTATCAACAGGCCTGTGGTCATACCCCAATAAGCATAATGGATTGTATGATTCTATTCAGTTACACAGATAATTAGGGTATTCTTCTAGGTGATGGAGAACCCTGGGGCTCTTCCTTCCAGGGGCCTACTTTTCTGGTTGGTATGTCATTTTCATAGATACTGGGCATATAGCTCAAAGTCCACAGTCTGGCCCAAGATGGAGTCACGCTTTCAAGATAGAGCTTGTTCTGTTTCCTCCTTCAACAGGACTGGGAAGAGGGTGTTTGGAGGGTTAGGAAGTAGTTGAAAAAAAAGAAAGCAAGAGCTTTCCTCAAGTGTTCATAGGATTGAATCATCAGAGTTAAGAAACAACCTTCTATGATATAAATGATAAAATAGAATCCCAAGTTTTGGAGACCTAGCTGTCTCAGTAATGAGGTAGTGAGAGTAATGGACATTTGCCTATCTTTCCAGGCCCAGTGTTGCCATTTTCCTTTCATGTTCTCATTTCATGCTGCTATTGCATACAAGTGTTAGAGTCTCCTTTGCCACCATGGAGAGACAGGGCAATAGTGACAGCAGCCACAGGGTTTCTGTGACTAGATAAGCCTCCCTATGAGACTCAAAACATCTCTAAGTGTGATTAGAGAGTGTTTCTAACAATGCACATGCCTCTTCCAAAACCATGATTGCAAAACAACCCATGTGAGAGCAGTCTCACTTTCCAAACTCTAGTCTATGCTGTGTGAAATGCACACCAAATAAAAACCCCATCTAAATATATATTTTATATATTTATGCTTCTTTAAGTCACTGGATTTTTGAACCATCAATAAAATAGCTACATATCCTTCTTTATCAGATTACATTTTCTTGGTCTATTAAATGATAACTAGAACATTCAAGCAGCTTTCAATAGCTGTCATTAAAAAGATACTTCTGGAAAACATTTAGAAACCAGAATTTAAGACAAACAAAATTCAAATGTAGACCATAGTTTCATGACATGATGGTTTATTTAACTGATTTAGAGTATAAAGAGTCATTTACGGTGCATACAGTCCTTCTGAAAAGCCTTAATTCAACAAAACATGAGGACTGAAAATCTAAGTTTGGAATGTGTGTCTCCATTCTGCTTAAAGGTTTGTATTTTTCCTTTTAGCAACATAGGTTTGAAGAATAATTGGTGATGTAGTATAAAATATAAAAATCTGAATTGTTGTCTCCTATGCATTGCACTAAGTAACCTCTTACAGGTTAATGGGAGGTTTAATGAGATGATTCATGCATTTGTGATCACAGTGAGTGGCAAGGAGCAAAGAGGCAGTCAAAAAGAGAGTCAGACATGGAGATTCAGCTTGTTTTCTTTTGCCCTTACAGATGCTCTATGTGGGAACCCTGGTTTATCATCTACCGTTCTGGTCAGAGGGAACTTCCAAGGGAACAAAGACAAATGAAGAGAGCGAAAAGGTTCCCCTATACGGAGTGTAATAAGGGAAAAATGTATGGAAGTATATCAAAGTTTCCACTGAAGATTTTATGAATAGAAGTAGGGGTGGGATATGGGGAGGGTGATACTGATTGAGAAAGTCAATGCAAATAAAATGAAGTATCTCAGACAACCAAAATATTAATAAATTGATAATACTATTTTGACTGCTTCATTTTATACCTAACAATACAAAGGGTAATAGAAGTATGTTATTGAATAAAATGTTCAGTTATGAAGAGAAACACAGACAATAGAAATTAAAAGGTGTACTATAGGTTCAAAATTAAGATATGAAAATAATATTAGTGACAATAATAACAATATTGCCAAGATCTAAAATAGTAATAGTATTACTAGTGACTCTAGTAATTAGTCAGGTATATAATACCAGATAAACAATTTGGATGTGATCAATCAGAATGTTTTGATTTCTCTTAGAAGTTGCAGACACTACAAAAGCATGTTCACTTAGGTGTATAAATATCTCAAACTTAACATGCATAAAATATATGCTAACTCATTCTTTTCTTGCTCAGGACAAAATTTTGGCATTACCTTAACATCTCTTATCTCTCACACCTTACATCTCTTCTGTCAGTAAATCCTGTCAGATTTATCTTTAAAATGTATCCAAGTTATGATCATGATAACTGTGGAAAATTCTTAAAGAGGTAGGAATACCAGACCCCTTAACTGCTTCCTGAGAAATCTGTATACAGGTCATGAAGCAACATTTAGAACTGGACATGGAACAACAGACTGGTTCTAAATTGGGAAAGGAGTACGTCAAATCTGTATACTGACACCTTGATATTTAATTTATATGCAAAGCACATCATGTAAAATGCTGGACTTAATGAAGCACAAGTTGGAATAAAGATTGCAGGAAGAAATATCAATAACGTCAGATGTGCAGATGACACCACCCTATGGCAGAAAGCAAATAGGAACCAAAGAGCCTCTTGATGAAGGTGAAAGAAAACAGTGAAAAACTGGCTTAAAACTCAACATTCAAAAAACAAAGATTATGGCGTCTGGTCCCATCACTTCATGGCAAATAGATGGGGAAACAATGGAAACAGTGAGACATCATTTTGGGGGGCTCCAAAATCACTGCAGATGGTGAGTGCAGCCATGAAATTAAAAGATGCTTGCTCCTTGGAAGAAAAACTGTGACAAACCTAGACAGCATATTAAAAAGCAGAGACGTTTCTTTACCAAAAAATGTCCATCTAGTCAAAGCTATGGTTTTACCAGTAGTCATGTATGGATATGAGAGTTGAACTATAAAGAAAGCTGAGCACCAAAGAATTAATGGTTTTGAACTATGGTGTTGGAGAAGACTCTTGAGAGTCCCTTGGACTACAAGGAAATCAAACCAGTCAATCCTAACAGAAATCAGTCCTGAATATTCAATGGGAAGGACTGATGCTAAAGCTGAAACTCCAATATCTTGGCCACCTTATGGGAAGAACTGACTCATTGAAAAAGGTCCTGATGCTGGGAAAATTTGAAGGCAGGAGAAGATGGGGATGACAGAGAATGAGATAGTTGGAAGGTTTCACCGACTCAACAGACATGAGTTTGAGCAAGCTCCAGGAGTTGGTGATGGGCAGGGAAAGCTAGTGGTGGTGATGGAATTCCAGTTGAGCTATTTCAAATCCTGAAATATGATGCTGTGAAAGTGCTGCACTCAATATGCCAGCAAACTTGGAAAACTCAGCAGTAGCCACAGGGCTGGAAAAGATCAGTTTTCATTCCAATCCCAAAGAAAGGCAAGGCCAAAGAATGCTCAAACTACTGCATCTCACACGCTAGTAAGTTCAGTTCAGTTCAGTTCAGTTCAGTCGCTAAGTCGTGTCCGACTCTTTGCAACCCCATGAATCGCAGCATGTCAGGCCTCCTTGTCCATCACCAACTTCCGGAGTTCACTCAGATTCACGTCCATCGAGTCAGTGATAATGCTCAAAATTCTTCAAGTCAGGCTTCAGCAATATGTGAACTGTGAACTTTCAGATGTTCAAGCTGGTTTTAGAAAAGGCAGAGGAACCAGGGATCAAATTGCCAACATCCGCTGGATCATGGAAAAAGCAAAAGAGTTCCAGAAAAACATCTATTTCTGCTTTATTGACTTGGTTTATAAACTGTGTAAAATTCTGAAAGAGATGGGAATACCAGACCACCGGACCTGCTTCTTGAGAAATTTGTATGCAGGTCAGGAAGAAACAGTTAGAACTGGACATGGAACAACAGACTGGTTCCAAATCAGAAAAGTAGTACGTCAAGGCTGTATATTGTCACCCTGCTTATTTAACTTATATGCAGAGTACATCATGAGAAATGCTGAGCTGGAAGAAGCACAAGCTGGAATCAAGATTGCCAGGAGAAATATCAGTAACCTCAGATATGCAGATGACACCACCCTTATGGCAGAAAGTGAAGAGGAACTAAAAAGCCTCTTGATGAAAGTGACAGAAGAGAGTGAAAAAGTTGGCTTGAAGCTCACTCAACATTGAGAAAATGAAGATCATGACATCCGGTCCCATCACTTCATGGGAAATAGATGGGGAAACAGTGGAAACAGTGTCAGACTTTATTTTGGGGGGCTCCAAAATCACTGCAGATGGTGATTGCAGCCATGAAATTAAAAGACACTTACTCCTTGGAAGGAAAGTTATGACCAACCTAGATAGCATATTCAAAAGCAGAGACATTACTTTGCTGACTAAGGTCCGTCTAGTCAAGGCTATGTTTGGATGTGAGAGTTGGACTGTGAAGAAGGCTGAGAACCAAAGAATTGATGGTTTTGAACTATGGTGTCGGAGAAGACTCTTGAGAGTCCCTTGGACTGAAAGGATATCAAACCAGTCAATCCTAAAGGAAATCAACCTTGACTAAGCTGAAACTCTGAACCTTTGGCCACCTGATAGGAAGGACTGTCTCATTAGGAAAGGCCCTGATGCTGGAATAGATTGAAGGCAGGAGGAGAAGGAGACGACAGAGGATGACATGGTTGGATGGCATCACTGACTCTATGGACATGAGTTTGAGCAAGCTCTGGGATATAGTGAACAACAGGATCAACAGGGATGCCTGGCATGCTGCAGCCCCTGGGGTTACAAAGACTCGGACATGACTGAGAGACTGAACAACAACAAACTTTTTGCCACCATTATATGCCATCAAGGCTAAAGCAGATACATGAAGAGTTTGCAGGAGACATTATAGTGAGAATTCCTTTGGTGAGGGGTGGTGGTGTAATATGAATCTCATCCCTCCCTGTGAAAGAGAAAATATAGTGATCACTAATTTGAAATCAGTCAAATGGATGAAACTTTAGGGAAATATTGGAAAGTGGAGAGAACCAAGACTGGTGTCAGATTCCTGCCAGAAGAAATCTAAGATGAGAAACGGATTAACAGTAACACACTAAGGCTAGTAATCAGGGTTGAAGGATGACAGGTTATATATTTTTAAATTTTAAAATAAAGGTAATACTATGACAAGTTACATAAAACAGACAATTTTTTTACACAATAATCTTTGAAAGAAAAATATTTGAATACATTTTGACATTTGTAAGAACACCACAAAATTTCTGTACCTTCAGCTAATATTTAAAAGAAACTGTATTTATCATAATCAAAATATCCAATATTTATCACAGTCCATTTTTGGAAAGTTCATACTGTTTTCTGAACAAACAAAGCATTTCCTCATTCAGTTACATTCCCAAACCTGGTAGTCTCCTATATGTGTGTGTCACACGCATTACACACCTCAGTAATTACAGACCAGGAGCACTGGAAGGGGCCTTGTGGATCATTTGTCTACACACCTCACTTTACAAAGGAGGAAACTAAGGTCAGAGAGACTGAGGCACATGCTCACGGCATCTGAGCCCCACACCAGTGTTCTTCCAATAATTCATAAATAAATAATTACAGGTTTCAAAAGTTAACAATTTCACTGTTATAAGATTATAAAAATGAGCTCTTTTATTTTCTTAGTGTTTACATATTTAATCTTTCTAAAATTTATATGGTACATTTTGAGCTAGGACTATAGCTGTATTTCTATCTCAATGAGTAGTCAAATATTTTATTCATTTAATGAATATATCTTTCCCTTATCTCTAAAAAATATCTCAGTTACTAATGTATTGATGACTTCGTTCTTTTTAACTTGTTGCCTCTCTTATATTTGATGTTTTGTTTAATTTCATTTTCTATTTGTTTAGACTACACTTCATTTATTTAAAAAATCCCAGTAATTTACAAGAAAGGGCTGAATATAACCACGAAGTTTGGGGAGAATACAAATATATTTTTTACACCTAGATCCAACAAACAAACTATTAAATCCTAAGATGAATTCATCTACTGACATATTAAGTGCAAAGGGTACTTATGATTTAGTCAAGTAAATCAGTGAGTAAAACAAAGCTGACTTAGCTGACAAAAGGTTAACAAATATTTCATCAATGGAAGTCTAGTATTCAGAGTAGAGAAGAAGGCTGGTCTTCTAACTTTATGCAGTTTATATAAAAGCCAGATTTAAAATCCACAATGAGTTCTGAAGTTTATGACTATCACTATGTAGGTCTTCAGACAAATTGCCCAGTAGTAAGAAAACTGGGCTATATGTCATATGGACCATTGTGCAAAATCAGTTGAGATTTGTGGTTTGTATGGTGGTGGGAAAAATAGCTTCACATGCTAATGGGACAGAAAATTTATATTCATTCTGTGTGAATTGCTTTGGTCCATTGCTCATTTGAAGACATTTCTATGCAAGGAGGCACTGCATTCCCTTAGCTCCTGTTTGGCTGCCAACAGATTAAGTTTATGGTTGGGTGACTGATTTATTCACACTCTGCTTTAGGCTATGCGGGATAGCTCACATTCTTAGTCAGGGAGATAAAGGGTAGAAAACCTAAATTCCTTGTATTAAGGTATGTATATATGTATTTATATATTTATACCTTTACTATCAGATTGAAATATAATTATATAATATCAGATATTAAGCCTGAAAATTGGCTCCAGGTCAGTAGCTTTGCTTTGTTCTGGCTCACTCTGATTTCTCTCTTGCACAAATTAGATATTTCCTATACAAAGTTATTCCCAGTGGTATTCTATTAATTTAGTGCTAAGTGGAACAATATCCTAATCCAGCAAGTCCACAGTTTCTTTGTAAGGCCCAGTTTTGTGTGTGTGTGTGTGTGTGTGTATGTGTGCATGTGTATGTGTGCGTGTGTGTGTGTGAAGGATGAGATTTAGAAGTTTAGTGGTAAAGAACACGCCTGCCACTGCAGGAGACATGAGACGTACGTTCAATCCCTGAGCAGGGAAGATCCCTTAGAGGAGGTCATGGCAACCCACTCCAGTTTTCTTGCCTGGAGAATTCCATGGACAGGAGAGCCTGTTGGGCTACAGCCCATAGGGTTGCAAAGAGTTGGACACAACTCAAGAGACTTAGCATGATGATCAGAAATATTTAAATAATCAGGACTGGGACTTCCCTCTGGTCCAAGTGGCTAAGACTCTGTGCTCCCAATGCAGGGGGCCTAGGTTCTATTCCTAGTCATATAGAACTAGATCCTACATGCTACAATTAAGAGTTTGCAGGCCACAGTTAAATACCCTCCTTGTCACAGGGAAGATCAAAAATCCTGCGTGCTGCAACTAACACCCAGTGAAGCCAAATAAATAAATAGATTGGCAAATATAAACAAACAAAAAAAGCAAAAATCCATTGGATAGAAAGGTTCTTGGGGAGATGCAGCTTCACTCTCAAATGATTTACAAATCAAAAAAGAATGACAGAAGCCAAAAATGGCAGTGATAGAGGGTCACTTCAGTCGTGTCCGACTCTGTGCGACCCCATAGACGGCAGCCTACCAGGCTCCCCCGTCCCTGGGATTCTCCAGGCAAGAACACTGGAGTGGGTTGCCATTTCCTTCTCCAATGCATTAAAGTGAAAAGTGAAAGTGAAGTCGCTCAGTCGTGTCCGACTCCTAGCGACCCCATGGACTGCAGCTTTCCAGGCTCCTCCGTCCATGGGATTTTCCAGGCAAGAGTACTGGAGTGGGGTGCCATTGCCTTCTCCGGTGATAGGAAATACGTTTCCTCCATTGTTCGTCCTATTTGCCCAGGCATAGAGAAAAGGTGGTAGAATTACATAAAGGACACTGTAGAATAGGCCATCAAATTTAGATTGAAAACTGATTTTTATCTCTCACCTTACCCTGTATTTCTTTGTCATTTGGAATCTTCAGCTAATTGTCTGTACGTGTGTGTGCTAAGTCGCTTCAGTCATGTCTGACTCTTTGTGACCCAATAGACTGTAGCCCGCCAGACTTCTCTGTCCATGGGATTCTCCAGGCAAGAATGCTGGAGTGGGTTGCCATTTCCTATCCCAGGGGAATTTCCCAATCCAGGAATCAAACCTCATGTCTTTTATGTCTACAGTATTGGCAGGTGGGTTTTTTACCATAGTGCCACCTGGGTCTGTATAACGCAAGTCAACTAATTTATTTCAGTAAAGGCAAGTTTTTACTTCCCTTTGATGTTTTACAGAGCATAGCCTAAAATTGTCCTGGCTAACACATGGCTTTAACATAGGAAATTAGGACTGGTCATTATAAATTATTAAAAAAGAAAAAAAAAGCTCTGACAGATTTGTCTTTACAAAGTAATGATGCCTCATCATTGCCTTCTGTGTCTTCACTAGCTCTCCACATTCTTTAATTATAGGGATCTATGTTTCTAATAGAAGCCAAACTGTAACAGTACTGAGAAATTGCATATTTTTTTAAATATCCATTTAGTGAATAATTGATCACACAATTTCTAAGTGCAGGATTTGATGATATGACTCTACATAGTTTAGCTTGTTCAGAAAGAGTTGTTCTCTTATAGGAATATATAAGGATCATCGTGCCTCTGCAATGCAGAAGACCCAGATTTGATTCCTGGGTCAAGAAAATCCCCTGGAAAAGGAAATGGCAACCCTCTCCAGTATTCTTGCTTGGAGAATTCCATAGACATTGGAGCCTGGCGGGAGAATATATTTGTGTGTATGTATATATATATATATATATATATATATATATATATATATAAAATGGAGAAGGCAATGGCAACCCACTCCAGTACTCTTGCCTGGAAAATCCCATGGACAGAGGAGCCTGGTAGGCTGCAGTCCATGGGGTTGCTAAGAGTCGGACACGACTGAGTGACTTCACTTTCACTTTTCACTTTCATGCATTGGAGAAGGAAATGGCAACCCACAACAATGTTCTTGCCTGGAGAATCCCAGGGATGGGGGAGCCTGGTGGGCTGCCGGCTATGGGGTCGCACAGAGTTGGACACTACTGAAGTGACTTAGCAGCAGCAAGAGGATAAATTGGGATTCTATATAAAATTTTTATTAGAGTTGGGCCAAACCAAATACAACTTTTAATTTAATTTTGTATATTAAAAGTTTTAGGTCATTCTCCTAACACGAGCTTTGACTCAATTTTTTTGTTCTGCCATCTCAGGAATGTGCTTGAGAAAGTTCTTAAAGTAGAATGATATACTTTGCAAAGATGAATAGGACCTGGTTATAAAAATGCCAGCCATTAATATCTATCTACAAATCAGAATGTATTAGGCACATAATTGAAATCCCAGATGAATAAAGTATATATTCTGATGATGCCAAAATAAATATGACAACATAAATATACCCAGAGAAATAAATTATTCAGAAAAGAGAATTTTCTCTCTCATATTGTGAATCAAATATATGGTCATGTCTGTTTTACTTACTTTGTATAAAATTATGTCACAAATGTAAATTGATAGCTCTATTAAAACTGTCAAAGGTACTGGTGAAATATATTTGCTAGTTCATGTTTTATATGTAACTGTTTTTCATTTGTTGAACAATTCATTTAATCTGACAGCTCTAATTTTACAGAATTGCTCTTTCAAAAGTATTGTTGAGGTTGCTTCTTATATCAATATTCTATGACCTCCTTCATATTTTCCACTCTATCTCTGGACATAATCTTTCTCAAAATGACCCACATATTTTGTTGCAAGTGTTACTGCTGTTACTGCCAATATGCAGGAAAAGTCAAGGTATGGTCTCTAGAGGAAAACTTCCTGGCAGCAAGCATTTCAAGAGTAAAACTCATAACTTTAATTAACATTGTCCTAACAAATGTTCTGAAAAAGCACTGAGCATTTGCATCTTATTAATCTATGAAGTCTGTCATATGCACCAAAATGTGTAAAAGCACAGTGCTTTTTTCTATATAAGAAGGAACTCAGAATAATTATGTTAGTCTTCTGGCACCATTAGAATATGATCAATTGCTTTTTTGATACAAGCAGAAAATGTATTGTTCTAAAACATTACAGAAAAATATTTCTCACTTCTCTTTATATGACTTATTTATTTTATGTCTAGAAATTTGTACCTCTGAATCCTCTTCACCCATTTTACCCACCTCTCAACCATCCTCCTTTTAGGCAACCACCAATTTGTTCCCTGTATGTATGAGTTTTGTTTGTTCATTTGTGTTTTAGAGCCAACATATGAATAGAATCATACAGTATCTGTCTATTCTGTTTGACACTCCATTTAGCATAATATTCAAGGTTCATTCATGTGGTTGCAAATGGCAAAATTTCATTCTTTTTATGGCTGAATAGTATTTGATGGTGCATGTATACAAATATATATATCATAGGCATATGTTATACATATATACATATATATGCATATATAAATGTAGGTTAGTTTTACCTAACAAATCATAAAGCCAGTATCAGAATCAAAAAATTTCCAAGTAACTTGACTATATCCCAGAAAAGACCTCAATAATGTTAGAAATATAAAACATCCTGGACAATGATAATTTAAAATTGAAAATGTCTGGCATCCAGCAAAAGATTACCAGGCCTACAAGAAAGATGTAAAATAAGATCAATAATAAAAAGATAAATTAAATAGAGTCAGAATTGGAAAGATGTTGAAACTGAGAGTGAAAGGCTTTAAGCCAGTCATTAAAAATATTTTCCTAAATAGTACTGTTTTCCTCCCATCCAGATTTCTTTACTATTATTTCCTTTTGTTTTATTTTTATATGTTATACATTGCACACGCCAAGGTTATTTTCAAACAAAGAGTCAATATAAATGATAAAAAATTTTAAATATGGTTGTTATTTCTGATGCTCTTTAATCCTTTGTATAGATGAATATTTCCATCAGGCATATTCTTCCTTCTGTCTGCAATCCTCTATTATTATGCTAGAAATCTGTGATTGTGTTGCTAAGGTGTGGGGAAGATGAAGTCTTAGTCTTTAGAAATCCTATGCCCCTAGGTTATAACCTTCACAAATTTGAGTCAGGAAGCCTGAAGGAGACTGGCAGTGCATAAAGGACCTTTTCACTCTGTGAGACAAGGCTGGGCTAAAGTTTTCTCCATGGACAGTAGGCTTTTGTTCATGACAATATTCCACACATATTTCAAGATGGTTGCTTTTCCTTCTACTGCCAGAGCCACTAGGGGGTTTTTCTCTCTGCTCTTCACAGTGAGAAATTATGTTTTACCTAGAGGTAAAACTCACAAAAGTGTCGAGGCCTCCTAAGATTACAAGAGTTTCTTTTATGCAAGGTAAACAGGAATTTGTTAAAATGATCATGTAAGTGTTCCTACCTGTTTATTGCTCCAAAAGCTTCTGATCAATGTTAGACAATCTTTTCTATGTTCTCTATATTTGTCTGAATCTCCAGAATTTTAGGTGGAAGTTTACTTTGCTGGGCTTCCCTGGTGGCTCAGATGGTAAAGAATCCACCTGCAATGCAGGTGACCCTGGTTCCATCCCTGCATCAGGGAAGATCCCCTGGAGAAGGGAATGGAAATTCACTCCAGTATTCTTGTCTGGAGAATTCCATGGAGAGAGGAGCCTGGTGGGCTGTAGTCCACGAGGTAGCAAAAAGTCACATAAGATTAAATGACTAACACTTTCACTTTTACTTTGCTAGTTCAATTCTCTGTTAGTTTCAAGAAAAATAAATGTTAACTCATTTGTCCAATTTTTACTTGTTCTAGAAATATGTATGATATCTTCTAAGGTTTTTACTTTTTGAATCTGAAACTAGCAAGTAATGCCCTGTTAATAAGGTATTATTCAATATTCCTGGTATTAATGGATACCCAGTCTCCAAGTTGGATGACATTCTCAGTTGACTCAGCCCAAATAGTAGAATTACATAGAAGTAAACAGAGCCCTAACAGGTATACAAACTTACCCACAGTTTAGTCAGTATGTGATTGAATTAACTCAATCAGTCTTTCATCCTAACAGCCTAGAAAAGAAGAGTAAAATTGACAACACTAAAATGTGAAGTAGATAAATGTGAAAATAAGACAGGAGATTTTAGCATACATTTTTTCAGTAACCAAGAGAAAAAAATTTTTTTCTAAGCATTTGTGGGAATCTAGGAAGAGGAAGTAGGAAGCATGAGAAATCTGTTTTCCCATCTAGATAATAATTGTGCCAACATAATCTGCTTGGTGTAACTATTTTAGAACTCTAGATTTTATGGAAGACTTGCAATTTCCAGGGGAATCTCTGGATGGTAAGTTGCAGTTAAATTTGGTCAATTTTAACTCTTAATATAGTAGCAGCTATGTAACATTCCTATGGCAAGTAAATGTGTACATGTTCCTAGGGCAGTTTGAATACAGCTTGTAGGAACCTGGGTAGGTAAAAAGACTTTGTTCTTTAAATAGTAGGGATCTCTGGTCACTGATTATTGTTTCTGATCACAGAGATTCAGACACAGAGGGGACAGCCATTGTTTTTGCACCCTTTCACATTGTTGTAAGTCCTTTCCCCTTTGGCTGAAATGACTTCTAGGGGATTTCAAGGCCAGCACATTTCCTCTATTTTTATTTTTCATTTTCCTCTTTGGGAGTCAAACATTAAAGACTAAGATGTTTAAAACCTACTGCATATGTAGAGAAAATTAAAAAGACAGTGCATGATTATGGGAAAGCACAGACTCAGAAAAGACCTGAGAAGACCTTAAATTTACACTTGAGGCCAATCTTCAGCACAGAGACAGTCTATATAATAATAATATGAACAACAGACAAAATATTCCACAACAAACTCGGAGGAAAGAGGTAAATATGCTTTTAAGATTTACCACATTTTTCAATTCATGTATTCAGTTTTAAACAAAAAATTCAAAGCATATAAAAAAACTGAAAAATATGATTCATTCATAGCAAAAAAATAAATAAACAAAAACTGTCCCTGAAAAATACCTGATTGTGACTCTTTAAAGGTTTCTTAGGTGGCGTTAGTGGTAAAGAACCCGCCTGCCAATGCAGGAGACTAAGGGGTATGGGTTCGATATCTGGATCTGGATGGTTGCCTGGAGAAGGGCATGGCAATCCACTCCAATATTCTTGTCTGGAGAACCCCATGGACAGAAGAGCCTGGTGGGCTACTGTGCAAAGGGTCACATTGCAAAGAGTCAAAGAGTTGGATACAACTGAAGCTACTTAGTCACAACACGTGGATCTTCTAGACAAAGACTTAAATAACTATCTTGACGACATTTGAAGAACTAAAGGACAACATGGAGAAGGTTAAGAAAATGAAGCATGAACAGAGAGAAATATCAGTAAGAGGTAGAAAACATAATGGAGCAAAAAGAAATTTGGAACTGAAAGTAAAATGGCTGATATAAAAAAATCCACTAGGAGGATTCAAAGTCAGATTTGGGTGCACAGAAAAAAGAATCAGTAAACTTATGAACAAGATGGTGAAAATTATCAGGTTTGAGAATCAGCAAGCAAAAAGACTGAAGAAAAGTGAACAGAGCTTAAAGACCTGAAGGACTCCAACCAGTGGACCAACATATGCATTGTGGAATTCTCAAACTGGGATGTAAGAAAGGAAAAACAGAATGTTTGAGGAAAAAAAAAAAAAAAGTCTGAAACCTCCCCAGATTTGAAGAAATATATAACTGTAATTATCCAAGAAGTTTAATGGACTCCAGGTCAGATGAACTCAAAGAGACCCTTAATGAGACACATAGTAATGAAACTGCTGAAAGACAGTGACAAAAAGAATCATGGAAGAAGCAAGAGAGAATTGAATTATCCCACACAATTTCTCTTCAATAAGATTATCAACTGGTTCTCATGAAAAACTTTGTAGACCTGCAGACAGTAGAATTCATATTTTCAAAATGCAAAAAGAAAAAGAAAATACTAATTAGGATTTACCAAATAATACTCAGCAAAATTGTCCTTCAAATGTGAGGGTACTCCCAGGTAAACAAGACCTGAGGGAAATCATTACCATTATATCTGCCTGGCAAGAATACTAAAGGAAGTGCTTCAGGATGAAAGGACATCATTCAGTAACTTGGAATCTTA
Source organism: Oryx dammah (assembly GCF_014754425.2). NCBI lineage: Eukaryota > Metazoa > Chordata > Mammalia > Artiodactyla > Bovidae > Oryx > Oryx dammah. The sequence continues at coordinate 4,253,966 of NW_024070190.1, read as the reverse complement.
TGAAGAAATAAAAATTTCAGTAAAGGTAAATAAATGAGAAATTTTAAAAGCAGTATTATTGTAACAATGATGTGTTACTCCACTTTTTGCTTTTTACATGAATTAAGAGACAAATATATTAAAAAGTAAAATATATATTCATCTAAAAGTTAGTATTTTCATAATTTTGGTTTGTAACTCCTCATTTTATTTTCCATATAACATAAGAGGTTAATGCCTTAAAATTGTTAGTTTACATTTTTGAGAAAAATATATAAGCATGTAATTCTGTGACATCAACACCTTAAAAGGTTGAGGATGGAGCTGTTAAGAAGAAGAGCATTCATGTTTTATTGAAGTTAAGTTGGTGTAAGTTCAAATTGAGCCTTATAACTTTATGATATTAAATCTAATTCCCATGGTAATCACAAAGAAATACCTATATAATATACATAAAAGTAAGTGAAAAAGACTGTTTCATGGATAACAGCCATGTCATGATGAAGGGACTTGCATAACTCAATGAAACTATGAGCCATGTCCTGCATGGCCATCCAAGATGGATGGGTCATAGTTAAGCATTCTGACAAAACGTGACCCACTGGAGGAAGAAATGACAACCCATTAGTATTGTTTGGAAACCCCCATAGACATGATAGCTTATGGCGAACAATGTCGGATCCGTGATCTCCAAAGAAATCAGTGAACTAAATGGATGGAAATGGGTGAATTTAATTCAGATGATCATTATATCTACAACTGTGGGCAAGAATCCCTTAGAAGAAATGGAGTAGCTCTCTTAGTCAACAAGAGTTTGAAATGCAGGACTTGGGTGCACCTTCAAAAACAACAGAGTGATCTTGGTTCATTTCCAAGCAAACCATTCAACATCACAGCAGTCTAGGTCTATGGTGCTGAAGAAGCTGAAGTTGAGCAGTTCTATGAAGACCAACAAGACCTAATAAAATGAACATGAAAAAGATATCCTTTTCATCATAGGAGACTGGAATGCAAAGTAGGAAATCAAGAGATACCCAGAATAACAGGCAAGTTTGGCTTTGGAGTACAAAATGATGCAGGGCAAAAGGTAACAAGGTTTTGTCAATAGAAAATGATGATTATAGCAAACATTCTTTTCCAAAAATCCAAGACATGAATCTACACCAGGATATCACCAGATGGTCAATAACAAAATCAGATTGATTATGTTCTTTGAAGCCAAACATGGAGAAGCTTCATACAGTCAGCAAAAGCAAAACCTGCAGCTGACTGTGGATCAGATCATGATCTCCTTATTAAAAAATTCAAGCTTAAATTGGAGAAAGTAGGAAAACCACTAGGTCATTCAGCTATGACCTAAACCAAATCCCTTATGAAAATACAGTGGAGGTACTGAATAGACTCAAGGTATTAGATCTGATAGAGTGCCTGAAGAACTACGGACAGAGGTTCATAAAACTGTACAGGAGGCAATGACCAAAACCATTGTAAACAAAAATAAATGCAACAAGGCAGGTAGTTTTCTGAGGAGAGTGAGGAGACTTTACAAATAGATGAGAAAAGAAAATAAATGAAAGGCAAAGGAGAAAGGGAAAGATGTACTCAACTGAATGCAGAATTCCAAAGAATAGCAAAGAGAGATGAGAAAGCCTTCTTAAATGAAGGATGTGAAGAAATAGAGGAAAACATTAGAATGGGAAAGACTAGAGATCTCCTGAAGAAAATTGGAGATATTAATGGAACATTTCATGCAAAGATGGGCACAATAAAGGATAGAAATGGCAAGGAACTAACAGAAGCAGAAGAGATTAAGAGGTGGCAGGAATCCACAGAAGAACTATTCAAGAAAGGTCTTAATGACCCGGATAACCATGTGGTCACATACCTAGAGCTGAACATCCTAGAGTGTGAATTCAAGTTGGTCCTAGCAAACATTACTATGAACAAAGCTAGTGGAGGTGACAGAATTCCAGATGAGCTATTTACAATCCTAAAAGATGATGCCGTTAAAGTACTCCACTCATATGTCAGAAAATTTGGAAAATAGCACTGGCCACAGGACTGGAAAATATCAGCTTTTGTTTCTATCCCAAAGAAGGGCATTGCTAAAGAATGCCTGAATTACCATACAATTATACTCATTTCCAATGCTGGCAAGATTATACTGAAAATTCTTCAATCCAGGCTTCTACAGTGCATGATCTGTGAACTTCCAGATGTTCAAGTTGGGTTTCCAAGAGGCAGAGGAACCAGAGGTCAAATTGCCAACATTTTTTGGATTATGGAGAAAGCAGGAGAATTTCAGAAAAACATTTATTTCTCCTTCATTGACTAGGCTAAACACTTTGAATGTGTGGATCACAACAAACTGTGGAAAATTCTTAAAGAGATGGGAGAACCAGACCATGTTAACTATCTCCTGAGAAATCTATATGCAGGTAAAGAAGAAAGAGTTAGAACCAGACATGGAAAAATGGACTGGTTCAAAACTTGAGAAAGGAGTACAACAAGATTATATATTGTCACCTTGCTTATTTAGCTTACATGCAGAGTCAGTCCAGTTCAGTAAATTTGCTCAGTTGTGTCTGACACTTTGCAACCCCATGGACTGCAGACTCCAGGCCTCCCTATCCATCACCAACTCCCGGAGTTTACTCAAACTTATGTCCACTGAGTCAGTGATGCCATCAAATCATTTTATCCTCTGTCGTCCCCTTCTCCTCCTGCCTTCAATCTTTCCCAGCATCAGGGTCTTTTCCAATGAGTCAGTTCTTCATCAGGTGGCCAAAGTATCACAGTTTCAGCTTCAGTATTTGTCCTTCCAATGAAATTCAGGACTGATTTCCTTCAGGATTGACTGGCTATATCTCCTTGCAGTTCAAGGGATGCTCAAGAGTCTTCTCCAACACCACAGTTCAAAACTTTGGTGCTCAGCTTTATAGTCGAACTCTCACATCAATACATGACTACTGGAAAAACCATAGTTTTGACTAGACAGACCTTTGTTAGCAAAGTAACGTCTCTGCTTTTTAATATGCTGTCTAGGTTGGTCATCACTTTTCTTCCAAGTAGCAAGTGTCTTTTAATTTTGTGGTTGCAGTCACCATCTGCAGTGATTTTGGAGACCAAAAAAATAAAATCTCTCATTGTTTCCCCATCTATTTGCCATGAAGTGATGGGACCAAATGCCATGATCTTAGTTTTCTCAATGTTGAGCTTTAAGCCAACATTTTCACTCTCCTCTTTCACATTCATCAAGAGGTTCTTTAATTCTTCTTCCCTTACTGCCATAAGGGTGGTATAATCTGCCTGTCTGAGGTTATTGATGTTTCTCCTGGCAATCTTGATTCCAGCTTATGGTTTATCCAGTCTGGCATTTCACATGATGTACACTGCATATAAGTTAAATAAGTAGGGTGACAATATACAGCATTGACGTACTCCTTTCCTGATTGGAACCAGTCTGTTGTTCCATGTCCAGTTCCAACTGTTGCTTCCTGACCTGCATACCGAGTTCATAAGATGCAGACCAAGTGGTTTGGTATTCCCTTCTCTTTAAGAATTTTCCACAGTTTGTTGTGATCCACTTTCAAAGGCTTTGGCATAATCAATAAAACAGAAGCAGTTGTTTTACTGGAACTCTCTTGCTTTTTTAATGATCCAATGGATGTTGGCAACTTGATCTCTGGTTCCTCTGCCTTTTTTAAATCCAGCTTGAACATGCGGAAGTCCATGGTTCACGTACTGTGAAACCTGGTTTGGAGCATTTTGAGCATTACTTTGCTAGCGTGCCAGATGAGTGCAATGGTGTTATAGTTTGAGCATTCTTTGGCATTGACTTTCTTTGCGATTGGAATGAAAACTGACCTTTTCCAGTCCTGTCGCCCCTGCCGAGTTTTCCAAATTTGCTGGCATATTGAGTGCAATACTTTCACAGTAACATCGTTTAGGATTTGAAATAGCTCAACTGGAATTCCATCAACTCCATTAGCTTTGTTCATAGTGATGCTTCTTAAGGCTCTCTTGACTTCACATTCCAGAATGTCTGGCTCTAGGTGAGTGATCACACCATCATCATTATCTGGGTTGCAAAGATCTTTATTGTATAGTTCTTGTGTGTATTCTTGCCCCCTCTTCTTAATATCTTCTGCTTCTGCTAGGTCTATACCATTTCTGTCCTTTATTGTGCCCATCTTTGCATGAAATGTTCGCTTGGTAACTCTTTTTTTCTTGAAGAGATCTCTATTCTTTCATATTCTATTGTTTTCCTCTATTTCTTTGCATTGATTGCTGAGGAAGGTTTTCTTATTTCTTCTTGGTATTCTTTGGACCTCTGCATTCAAATTGGTATATCTTTCCTTTCTCCTTTGCCTTTAGGTTCTCTTCTTTTCACAGCTATTGTAAGGCCTCTTCAGACAACCATTTTGCCTTTTTTGATTTCTTTTTATTGGAGATGGTCTTGATCACTGCCTCCTGTACAATGTCATGAACCTCTGCCCATAGTTCTTCAGGCAGTCTTATAGGTCTAATCCCTTGAATTTATTTGTTACTTCCACTTATGTATAATCATAAGGGATTTGATTTAGATCATACTTGAATGGTCTAGCGGTTTTTCCCACTTTCTTCAATTTAAGTCTGAATTTGACAATAAGGAGTTCATGATCTGAGCCACAGTCAGCTCCTGGTCTTGTTTTTGCTGACTATATAGAGCTTCTCCATCTTTGGGTGCAAAGAATATAATTAAGCTGATTATGGTATTGACCATCTGGTGATATCCATGTGTAGAGTCTTCTCTTGTATTGTTAGAAGAGAGTATTTGCTATGACCAGCACATTCTCTTAGCAAAACTGTTAGCCTTTGCCCTGCTCTGCTTTATTCTGTACTCCAAGGCCAAATTTGCCTGTTACTCCAGGTATTTCTTGACTTCCTACCTTTTGCATTCCAGTCCCCTATAATGAAAAGTACATCTTTTTTTGTAGAGTACATCACGTGAAATGCTGTGCTGGATGAATCATTAGCTGGAGTCAAGTATGCAGGGAGACATGTCAACAACTTCAGATATGCAGATGATACCTCTCTAAAGTCAGAAACTGAACAGGAACTAAATAGCCTCTTGATGAGGGTGAAACAGGATAGTGAAAAATCTGGCTTAAAACTCAACATAAAAAACGAAAATAAATAAATCATGGCATCCAGTCCCAGCACTTCTTGGCAAATAGAAAGGGAAAAAATGGAAGAAGTGACAGGTTTCATTTTCTTGGGCTCCAAAATCACTGCTGACAGTGACACCAACCATGAAACTAAGACACTTTCTCCTTGGAAGGAAAGCTATGACCAACCTAGACAGTGTATTAAAAAGCAGAGATGTTACTTTGTAGACAAACGTCTGTCTAGTCAAAGCTACAGTTTTTCCGTAGTCATGTATGGACATGAGAGTTGGGCTATAAAGAAAGTTGAGGACTGAGAAATTGATGCTTTCAAATTGAGGTGTTGGAGAAGACTCTTGAGAGTACCTTGGACTGCAAGGAGATCAAACCAGTCAATCCTAAAGGAAATCAGTTCTAAAAATTCACTGGAAGGACTGATGCTGAAGCTGAAACTCCAATACTTTGGCCACTAGATGTGAAGAGAAGATGCCTTGAAAAAATTCTTGGTGCTGGGAAAGATTGAGAGCAGGAAGAGAAGGGAGTGGCAGAGGATGAGATGGTTAGATGGCAGTGACTGAATGGACATGAGTTTAAACATGCCCTGGGTTATAGTGGTGGACACAAGAGGCTGATGTGCTGCAGTCCAGGAAGTTGCAACGTTCAGACATGATTTAGCAACTGAACACCACCACTAACAATTGGCAGTAAAAACAAACAAACAAACAAACAAAATTAAAACCAATTCAATGACTTAACTGTAGCTTAAAGAATTTTAAAAAATAACTAATTAAGGCCAACATCTTTATAAAGAATAAATAATAAATATTAGTGTATATATAAACAAAATATACAATAGAAAAATCATAGAGAAAATCAGGAAAACCAAAAATTGATTCTCAAAAAATAAATACAGAAAAATTGGTCTCTTAAAATATAACCAAAAATGACAGATCTTTAGCTACATGGACTTTAAAAAAGAAGAAAATATTCAAATTACTAAATTTGGCAATCAAATTGTGAATTTTTCCACTGATTTTACAAAAATAGAAGGATTATAATAGAGTATTTTGAGCACTGTAAGCTAACAAATTAGATAACCTGGATAAAATAGACAAATTCCTAGAAACACAAAACCCACAAGTATGAAAGCATGAAGAAATAGAATATAGGAAATATATTACTAGCTAAGAAACTGAATCAATAATCAAAGACTTCTCAGCAAAGGAAACATTCTGAACCTGATGGTAAATTATAATACTAAGATTTCAAGAAGAACCAATATCAATCTTTCCGAAGGTTTTCAAAAAATCTGGAGAGGACACCAAAAAATAATTTAAGAAGACAATTCCATTTACAGTATAATCAACAAGAAAAAACATACTAAGAATTTACTTAGAAGGTAAATGATTTGTACAATTGAAAACTACAAACATTGCTAAAACAAAGAGAAGACAGAAGTAGAAACATAGCCAGTTTTCAGGGAGTAGAAGTCTTACTATTGTTAAGATGTCAATACTACCCAAAACAATATTAGATTCAACTCAATCTGATCAAAATCCTAACAATATTTTTGCAAAAATAGGAAAAATCATCATAAAACTCATATGGAATCTTACAGAACCCTGAGTAACCTAAAAAATCCTGAAAAAGAAGCACAGAGCTGGAGGACACACACTTAACGATTTTAAAACTTACCAAAAAGACTACAGTAATCCAGGGCTTCCCTCGTGGCTCAGTGGTAAAGAATCCCCCTGCTAGTGTAGGAGAAACAGGTTTTGATCCCTGATCTGGGAAGATCCCACATGCTGTGGAGCAACTAAGCTGGAGTGTAACAGCTACTGAACCTGTGCTCTGGAGCCTGTGCTCCACAAGAGAAGCCTCCACAATGAGAAGCTCATGCACCGTAACTAGAAAGTAACCCCCACTTGACACAACTAGAGAAAGGCCCACACAGAGGGAGTACCCAGCAAAGCCAAAAATAAATAAATAAATAAAATTTTATGTGTATATATATATAGTATATGTACACATATATACTGTATACTACTACTACTACTACTACTAAGTCGCTTCAGTTGTGTCTGACTCTGTGCGACCCCATAGACGGCAGCCCACCAGGCTCCCCCGTCCCTGAGATTCTCCAGGCAAGAACACTGGAGTGGGTTGCCATTTCCTTCTCCAATGCATGAAAGTGAAAAGTCAAAGTGAAGTCGTTCAGTCGTGTCCGACTCCTAGCGACTGCAGCCTTCCAGGCTCCTCCATCCATGGGATCCTCCAGGCAAGAGTACTGGAGTGGGATGCCATTGCCTTCTCCTATATACTGTATATGAATATATATATACTATACTATATCTATATACTACAGTATATACTACAGTAATTCAAGAGTGTGGTACTGGCATCAAGATAGACATTTAGACCAATGGAATAGAGTAAAGCTAATAAATAAATCCCGATATATATAACATTAAATTCATTCCTATGACTCTGCCAAACGTGAATGAAGCTATAATTCATCCATAGACAGGTACCTTAATGTTTAAAGTGGCTTAATTGTTTAGGGAAAAAACGCTGGAATAAATTAATGCATACATCAACAGTAAAATGGAGAAATACATTTTAGTATACTCAGTAAATGAAATGCTAAACGTCAATGAAAAGGAATGAAAATAATTTAATACATGGTAATATTAGTATTTACTATATAACCCAATTTATATAAAATTCAACAAGCATAGATATTTTATAATGTTAGTGTTCAGAATATTGCTTATGTTTGCATATAAGTTAACTATGATGAGCATTAGAGTACTTTCTGGGTATTGAAATTATTTTATGTGGTTGTATGGCTTTGCTCACCTTGTAAAAATGTACTGGGTTTTAGATTTGTGATATATGCAATTAATTATAATTATGTTGTACATCAAATAAAACATTACATAGTCTTTCTGGCTTGCATTCACTAAGCCATGTTTTTCATAGGGGTCATGGAAGCAAATATCTACAGATCCAGTGGAATAGTGGGTACCATCTAAGTTTGACATACTATGCACAGATCCAGTCAAATGCTGTCATGAAGGATTTTGAATCCACTGTGGCCAAATTTTCTAATACATTAAAGAAACTATAAGTTTTAGATTTTGGGGGGTGAAGTTTTGTAATTTTAAGTGTCTGTTTATCCCACCAAACAGTATGCCAGCATAAAAATTAAAAAATAAACTTGGTATGGGTTAAATGTTTTATGCTCATTGTGATCTTGGTGTGATCATTAAAATTCTGAAAATAAATTTCTTTCTTTTGTAACTGCTTTTGGAAGAAATTTATACCTGCCTGTTTGTATGTATTTGCTTAGGCCACCTTTGGACAGTATTAGGGAGTTTTTTGGTTTTGTTTTTTTAAATCATGGCATATTTTCCCCTCTAGTACCTTGGCTTTCACAAGTCATTTTCATTTATTTTCCCAGATTAGCTGACTGTCAATGAATGCTACTCTGTACTGAATCATCAGTATGGTGGCAATCCAATTACTTGTCAGGGAATATAACCTCAAATCTGCTATTGCTCAATATTTATGAAAAGCACAGTTGAGAGAACACAATATTTATGGGGAAATTTCTGAACAGTAAGCAGTACACTCATATCACTAAATGCTCTAATAGCTATCCATAAATTATTCCATAGTATAAGTGTACTAGCTGCTTAGACCACATAATTTTACCACCTTCTAGTATAATAGCATTTATAGAACTGCCTTTTTGGCAAGATGCCATCATCATACAATGAAAAATAATAAAAGAAACATCCCTAAGTTATTTGTTGCTTTTATGCTCCATACCACTTTTCCGTGACAGATCTGCAGAGAACTGTGTCTCTGTATCCAGTATCACAAAAAGGTGTGCATAGTAACTGGATTGCTTTTGTTTCATGCACCCTCTGATTTATATGCTTCTTTGTTCCTCAAAATAAGGGTCCTGGAACTATATCCATATACAGAGAACCAAACCATAAATATTGAATATAGATATTTTTTTCCCGGAAACTGAATTTCATTCAAAGATTTAGAAAAAAAAATTTTGAATTTTTGTGCTCTGAAAACATTTTGTCACACATGCACATAAATACATTAATAAGAATTCAATGTCTTCAATTTGATAATTCATTATTTTTGGTTTGTCTTCTACTTTGTTCTGCAAATATCTTAAAAGCATACATTTGCCTAAGTTTAAAGCGAGTAAAAACACACAGGACTTAGAATCTGAAGAAGGTATGGAATAGTTAAGTTTATGACAGACATGGACTAGTTCCCAATGTAAACTTCAAAAATTTTGTCAAATAATATAAAAGCATGGCTTCTCGGATGGCTCTAGTGGTAAAGAACCTGTCTGCCAGTTCAGGAGATTTAAGAGATGCTGGTTCGATCCCTGGGTCAAGAAGATTCCCTGGAGGAGGGCCTGGCAACCTACTCCAGAATTCTTGCCCGGAGAATCCCATGGACAGAGAAGCTTGGAGGGCTACAGTCCATAGGGTTGCAAAAAGTCAGACATGACTGAAGTGACTTAGCATGCAAGCACATTAAAGCATTAATCGATTATACTGAGCCATTTAGTAGAAAGCATACTCAAATGATTAGTTAAAATGTGCATTGAAGTAAAAATGAACTCTGATTCCAGTTATACTAAAAACCTTGAAGTCTAACAACCTGAATATATAACTATTTAAATAAAACTACTTAGCACTTTTTGGCTTTTGGAGCAAAGAAAGACTACACAAGTATATTTATTGTAATAGTAAAGACAGACTTCCACAATTGTCATTTTGCCATATATTATTTCAACCTGGAAATTTCACTTAAGTAGTACAAAAGAGGGTGGTAACTATTTTGAATTTATAAGAAAAGATACTGAGTTAAAACTTCAGTGAGAGGTAATATCAATCAGTATCAGTTCAGTTGTTCAGTCATATCTGACTCTGCGCGACTCCATGGACTGCAGCATGCCAGGTCTCCCTGTCAATAACCAACTCCAGAAGCTTGCACAAACTAAAGTCTGTTGAGTCGGTGAAGCCATCCAATCATCTCATCCTCTGTCGTCCCCTTATCCTCCCACCTTCTATCTTTCCCAGCATCCGGGTCTTTTCCAATGAGTCTGTTCTTTGTATCAAGTGGCCAAAGTATTGGAGTTTCAGTTTCAGCATTTGTCCTTCTAATGACTGTTCAGGACTGATTTCCTTCAGGAATGACTGACTGTATCTCCTTGCAGTTCAAGGGACTCTCAAGAGTCTTCTCCAACACCATACTTCCAAACTATCAATTCTTTGATGCTCAGCTTTCTTTGTAGTCCAACTCTCATATCCATACATGACTACTGGAAAAACCATAGCTTTGACTAGACGGACCTTTTTTGGTAAAGTAATGTCTCTGCTTTTTAATATGCTATCTAGGTTGGTCATCGCTTTTCTTCCAAGGAGTAAGCGTCTTTTAATTTCACGGTTGCAATCACTATCTGCAATGATTTTGGAGACCTAAAAAATAAAATCTGCCACTGTTTCCATTGTTTCCCCATCGACTTGCCATGAAGTGATGAGACTGGATGCCATGATCTTAGTTTTCTGAATGTTGAGTTTTAAGCCAACTTTTTCACTCTCTTCTTTCACTTTCATCAAGAGGCTCTTTAGCTCTTCGTTTTCTGCCATAAGGGTGGTATAATCTGTGTATCTGAGGTTATTGATGTTTCTCCCAGCAATTTTGATTTCACCTTGTGCTTCATCCAGTCAGGCATTTCACATTTGCATAGAAGTTAAATAAGCAGGGTGACAATAAAAAGCCTGACATACTCCTTTCCCCAATTTGGAACCAGTCTGTTGTTCCATGTCCAGTTCTAACTGTTGCTTCTTGACCTGCATACAGATTTCTCAGGAGGCAGTTCAGGTGGTCTGTATTCTCATCTCTTGAAGATTTTTCCACAGTTTGTTGTGATCCACAATCAAAGGCTTTGGCATTGTCAATAAAGCAGACGTAGATGTTTTCTGGAACTCGCTTGCTCTTTTGATGATCCAACGGATGTTGGCAATTTGATCTCTGGTTCCTCTACCTTTTCTAAATACAGCTTGAGCATGTGGAGGTCTATGGTTCATGTACTGTTGAAGCCTGTCTTGGAGAATTTTCAGCATTACTCTGCTAAGGTATGAGATTAGCACAATTGTGCAGTAGTTTTAACATTCTTTGACATTACCTCTCTTTGGGCTTGAAATGAAAACTGACCTTTTCCTGTCCTGTGGCCACTGTGGAGCTTTCCAAATTTTTTGGCATATTGAGTGCAGCACTTTCACAGCATCATTTTTCAGGATTTGAAACAGCTCAACTGGAATTCCATCACTTCCACTAGCTTTGTTCATAGTGATGCTTCCTATGGCCCACTTGCCTTTACATTCCAGGATGTCTGGCTCTAGGTGAGTGATTACACCATCGTGATTATCTGGAGATCTTTTTTGTATAGTTCTTCTGTGTATTCTTGCCACATCTTCTTAATATCTTTTGCTTCTGTTAAGTCCATACCATTTCTGTCCTTTATTGTGCCCATCTTTGCATGAAATGTTCCTTTGGTATCTCTAATTTTCTTGACGAGATCTCTATTCTTTCCCATTCTATTGTTTTCCTCTATTCCTTTGCATCTATCACTGAGGAATGATGTCTTATCTCTCCTTGCTATTCTTTGGAACTCTGCATTCAAATGGGTATATGTTTCCTTTTCTCCTTTGCCTTTAGCTTTTCTTCTTTTCTCAGCTATTTTTAAGGCCTCCTCAGACAACAATTTGCCTTTTTTCAGTTCTTTTTCTTGGAGGATATCAAGAACAATAACATCAATAGGAGGATAGTAAATAGTAAAATCTTCAAGACTAAGAATAGGATGCTAACATTATTTGGAGTCCTATTAGAATCAATCATCATTAATAATATGGAATGCAAAAGGATCTATATGTTCAGACTGCTAAGGGCACCTAATTATGAACCCACAAGTCCAAAACAAATCAAATGAGGCAAAATAGACATCGCTATGTATAAAGTCAGAAGTTAACTTCCTGTCCAAATTTTCCTTAAAAAGCCTCAGGAATTTATACACAGTTTAATAACAGGCATCATTTGAATTATATAAATGGATAATATCACTGGTGAACGCTATTTTCAATCACTATTTGATATCTAAAGAAAACAGTAAGCATATGGTCCTAGAGCTTGAGAACATAAATATATATAGTGCAAGAAATTTGCACTTTAATTCTCACTGCAGGCAGACGCTTTACCATCAGATGGTAAAGCGTCTGCCTGCAGTGCGGGAGACCCAGTTTCGATCCTTGGGTTGGGAAGATCCCCTGGAGAAGGAAATAGCAACCCGCTCCAGTACTCTTCCCTGGAAAATTCCATGGGCTGAGAGGCTCCTCAGAGCCTGGTAGTCCATGGGGTCACAAAGAGTCGGACATGACTGAGCAACTTCATTTTAAATATCAAACATTTGCTATTTTATGAATTATAAGTAGTTTTCCATTTAGACAGTTTTGCTGAAGCACAGGTGATTTGTGAAGCAAATTAAATCTGTAATATCATTATAAATAGCTTCCAGAAGATGGTGGGGGGTGGTGGTAATCCACCTAGACAAAAGAAATTGCTGTTTGATAATCAATTTCTGTATCATGCTGCTTAGTATAAAAACTTTCTTTCCTATTCTAATTTTCCAAACAACATGCTGGTTTTACATGTCTCTACTGATGCAGAAGTAATTGGTAATTCAGAAGAATATATAATACAAAGTACTTGAATATCTTAATATGTTTGTCTCAGCCTAGGTAATCAGCTAAATTTCTTTCTTCTTATATTAGTTCATTAATATGGATTAAATACCTGAATATTTGCAGTGATATTCTCTTCAACTATATTGATATACACTATTGACTATTAAAATATACATTCTAATAAGCTACTCATTCTCAGAGCCCTGAATATGGAGACTCTGAGCTAGATTTGTTTTTTTTGTTTTTTTTTTTCAATTTTTTGTTAATGAAAAATAAAGTGAAAATTAATGGGATGTACAGTGATGCAGGAGAAAGATAACACTAAATAATAATTCAAAAAGTCTTGTTTTGAAAAATGGAGTTTTTGCTTTATGATAGGAGAGGAATATGAAAAGGAATAGTATGGTTTTTAGTTTAATGTCAACTGAGCTTTATAAGTTTTTATAAGCAGAAGCATTTCCATCTAAACCTTGCCTATCTGTTTACAATTACAAATCAGAAGCAAGCTACCTGAAGATGCTCATTATTTGTCAGGGTCCTCAGTTTCCTGCTTCGTAATATCCAGGAAAAATTGAGGACAGCAATTTATAGACTTATATCCAAAGACAAATAAATGAATAAGTTCTGTTTTATTCTGTAGCGCTTGTCCTGTGAAAATATCATTTGCATCACTTTTGGGCAGAGATGCCATAGAGAACATAGCTTATGCAACTAACGTGAGCTGCTGCCAGAATTTCTGTCACTTCTCTGTAGTAGATGCAGACATCAGGCAAGAAAGATGTCAAGGAGTGGTTGCTGCATTATAGAAATTCAAATTCTGGAGTGAAAACATGAGATAGACAAAGCTCATCACATGATATAGGAATGCATGGTATAGCTTCAAGGCTGAGAAAGTACATGGTCTTTACAGCGGAAGGCAGGCTGCCCACTTTATAAAGCGAGGAATTCCCAAAGCAGAAAATGTGACTCAGATGCTAGGTAGTCAAAAAGGAGAGCAAGAAGATCAAATCAGTCAATCCTAAAAGAAATCAACCTTGAATATTTATTGGAAGGACTGATGCTGAAGCTGAATCTCCAAGTTTGGCAACCTAGTGCAAAGAGCTAACTCACCTGGAAAACAGACTGATGCTGGGAAAGATTGAGGGCAGAAGGAGAAGGGGATGACAGAGGATGAGATGGTTGGATGGCATCACCAACTCAATGAAGATGAGTTTGAGCAAACTCTGGGAGATAGTGAAGGACAGGGAGGCCTGGTGTGCTGCAGTCAATAAGTCTCAAAATCAGACACATGTGAATGACTGAACAAGTCAAAAAGAATGGCAAATCTCTACTGTGGATTATCTAGAGTAAACTAAATGCACCACTGACTAATATCAGGTAATACCATAAGCTTAAATTTAATTTAAAAATTTTAATGCCTCTAATTTTGTTCTAATGGAAATCTATTGAAATAATTTTTCAGATAGAATGATGCATTATTCAGGAGCTTTTTGAAGGTAATAGGGATTTTGTTTACAGGAAAGCAAGTATTATCCAAAGGGAAATATCTGTTGGTCCTTTGGCAATGGTTCCCTGAGCAAATAATCTTCTTAAAAAGAAATTCTTCCTGCAGGCAACTCCGTGAATTTTTATATTTATAGTTTAAAAGACTTTCTCTTTGTTTGCTTATTCTTTTCTGTTAGCTCTTTACCAAGACAAGCAAAAGTATATGTTGATAGTAAGAACATAAAATGGTATTCCTTACATTGAACTGGCTATGCTTAATCGTACTGTCTAATCATACTATTTAAACTCTGTAATTTCAACTATATCTATGAAGACCTTTTATTTATATGAATCCCTACCTCATTATAGGTGAAAAGTATCTCTGTTTTGCAGATGTCCAAATTAATCTATTGTATTTCACTTACTCTGCTGGATACTGATGATTTTTCTTTGGTTACCTAACAGCATTGCTTATTAAGCTAAAATTACCAGAAGTTTATCTAGAAGATGCAAGTCTAGCACCTAGCATGTAAGTCAGTCAAATATAAAAGTTATTTAAAAATAAGCAACATCCAATTACTGTGTATTTATTGAGCACTATACCAATTTCTTTTCCAGTTTTTTGTTTTGAATTTTATGCCTATATAAAATTTTACATTAAAAATATATACCTTCACTTAAAACAATATAAATATTAAATATTTTATGCAGGGAAGTATTCAATAAGAATTTGTAAAAGATGATATTTTCAAATAAGGAGGTGAAAGACATAGACTTAAATCACTCTTTTGTGAACTTTAGGAAATGTCTTGCTAATTTTCTCTGATATATAATTACATTTGCTTTAACTCTCCTAAAGAGTTCTTCATTGTATTTAACTGTCATACTGTCCACTTTCACCTTACAGCCCTTGTCTTTTGCCTTTAAGCCTAATCAATATTTTTAGTCCTATATTTCTCAAATTACTAATGCTTGTGCAAGTGTTAGTCTCTTAGTTGTGTCTGACTCTTTGCAACCTCATGGCCTATAGCCCACCAGGCTCCTCTTTCCATGGGATTCTACAGATAAGGGGATCTTCCTGACCCAAGAACTGAACTCCGGTCTTCTGCATTGTATGCAGATTCTCTACCATCTGAGCCCCCAGGAAGCTCCTAATGCTTACCCGAGTCTAAATCATGGGTCTCATCGACTTTACATTCTAATGATTTCCCTTCAAGCCTTGTAAAAGCACTGGCTGAAATACTATGTATAATACTAGAGTATAATACTATTGAAATAGCAAGACAGAGGTGGGAGGGGGGTTCAGGATTGGGAACACATGTACACCCGTGGAGGATTCATGTTGATGTATGGCAAAACCAATACAATATTGTAAAGTAATTAACCTCCAATTAAATAAATTTAAATTAAAAAAAGGATTGTTTCTATGATTCTCACAACTTCGCACCTAAAAATGAGATTGTTTTGTTTTGTCTTCCAAGCTCTGAAAACACTAACATCAACTATGCTCAAGACACTTCTTTCATGGAAAGAAGAATTGGCATGGGGTGTTTACAAACCATAAAATTTAACACATATAAAATCATAAAATTTAATACCTATAAAACCATAAATTTAACACATATAAAACCCTGGACTAGAACTTTAAGGCAAATCTTTAAACATTAGGTAAAGGAGAGGGCACAAAAGTAATCAATTTTCTACTATTTGCTCAAATTGTCTCAATTGTCCCATATATATATATTTTTTTTTCAACTAGTCCATAAACTCTTAGACTTTTGGCTCTATATGTCATCTGCTATATTACTGAGAATATAGGAAGGAAAATATTTGCTTGTCTATTATCTAATTTATTTATACATGATGAAGTAAGATTTTTTACTTCAATTCCATCCATATTCATAGCCCAACTATTCAGCTAAGAAGGATTGGGTATTATACGATAAATCTTAGAATTACACACACTTTGGCACAGTCCCAGCCTCACTGTTTTTAGATAAGAAACCCTGTACAAGTTGATAAACTTACATAAGCTCTTTTTAGAAATGGGATTATTACTTATTTATTTATCCTTGACTTTTATTTAGAAAATAAAGATTACAATATTTTCTTTCCAATATAAACTTGAGGTTTGAGATGGCTTGTGCTCTAATAATTGTATTATTTCTTCTGTTATTATTTATTATGGTATGGTACAATAATAGTACTGTGGGGACTGAACTCATGACATACTTTTATTACTTATTCTTTCTGAACAAAGACACATAATATAGGTGACTAATACATTCTTTAAAGTTTATGTCTTAATTATAGTATAGACTTAAATATCTCCTGTAAACATATCAGGAAAATTCCCTTATAAGCAAAGTACAATAACCAAAATTAGGTAGCTATATAATGAATAATACTATTATCTGAAGGCTAAACTCAAATTTTGTCAACTGTCTCAATAACATCGTTTACAATGATTCTCTTTTCTTTAAAATTAGAATCAAATCTATGAAAATAAATCACATTTATCACATCCCTATCAGCTCAGTTCAGTCACTCAGTCGTGTCCAACTCTTTGCGACCCCATGAACTGCAGCACGCCAGGTCTCCCTGGCCATCACCAAGTCCCGGAGTTCACTCAAACTCATGTCCATCGAGTTGGTGATGCCATCCAGCCATCTCATCCTCTGTCGTCCCCTTCTCCTCCTGCCCCCAATCCCTCCCAGCATCAGAGTCTTTTCCAGTGAGTCAGTTCTTCGCATGAGGTGCCAAAATATTGGAGTTTCAGCTTTAGCATCAGTCCTTCCAAAGAACACCCAGGGTTTATCTCCTTCAGAATGGACTGGTTGGATCTCCTTGCAGTCCAAGGGACTCACAAGAGTCTTCTCCAACACCACAGTTCAAAGCATCAATTCTTTGGTGCTCAGCTTTCTTCACATTCCAACTCTCACATCCATACATGACCACTGGAAAAACCATAGCCTTGACTAGACGGACCTTTGTTAGCAAAGTAATGTCTCTCTCTGCTGTTGAATATGCTGTCTAGGTTGGTCATAACTTTCCTTCCAAGGAGTAAGCCATCCCTATTGTCTCTATTAATTGTGAACCATTTGTCAATCTTTATAATATTGCTATTATTTAAATGAACAGGTTAATATTTTTGAAGCATGTTCTTCATCTTAGGTTTGCAGAATTATTATAGAGACAGGGTATTTATTTTCACTAAGAACATTTTATGAATAATTTTGTGTTTATTTCACTGCATCTTATTAGAAGCATGATGTCAGCTTGGTTCTTTATCATTGATATTAACTCTGTCCACTGAGCTAATAAGGTGTTAACTATTCAATTTCCCACTGTTAAAAGTTTTATTCCTTTTATGATAAATGAGTAGTCTGAGAATAGATGCTATAAACAATTGCCCTTTAATTTTAACAGAAATTAATGATACTTCTGTGAGTTGATTATTAGTAGGATGACTGCAAATTGTGGATTTTTAAACATTTTTATTCCATTTACATGTATTTTTGACAATTTCTTCTTACTTTTTAACTTCCATATTATGTGTACAAGCATGAATATTAACATATGTCTGTTTCCCTATACCAACAGAGTATTTTATCACACTTTGAATTTGATAAAATAATAGGTGATACAATTTTTGATAAAATAATAGGTGAAAAATTATAATAGCATTGCTTGCTTTATATATTAGGGGTCAAGGTGAGAATAGTCTCCTGGGTTTAAGTGTCATGTTTATATATTTTTAAGATTATTTTTTCATATTTCCCAACTTCAGTTTTATTGAACTTCTGTTCTTTCATGATCCTCTGTTTTTAGATTCTTAATATTTCCAGATATTAATCTTTTTATGACAAAAGCTGTAAATCGTTGCTCCTATTTGTTGATTTTTGGTTTTGCTTAGTTTTTTTCTTTTTTCCTATTCCAAACTTCTTCCCCTTTTCTAAGTGGTTGGACTTAATTATTTTATTGCATCTAGATTTTTAAGTCATAGGTAAAATACCTTCCATCACACCTATGTTATAAGAGAATTAACATTCATTTTCAAATTTATTTTCTTCCAAAATTTGCAGGGCTTTAGTGTTTAGATTTTTGATACATTCAGAGGAATTCTTTTGTGTGTGGTGTGAAGGATGGATCCAGTTATTCCTGTTTCTAAACATCTACTGCAGAGAGATATTGAATAGTACTGTTCTAATGTCTAGATCAGATTTCTTTTGGCCAATTGTTTTTGTCAATATTTCGTAGTCACAACCTCTTTGAAAATGTGATAATAGGAGCTCTCAAAGAAAAGAGCATCTTCAGACATTTTTATATGTAACATCAAGAAGTTTTTAGAAACCTTTAAAACCATTTATGAATCATGGGATCTGTGAACCCTATTGGAACAAAAAAAGAGGGGAAATTATCATGATCTTCAGAAAGTATTTTTAGAATAAACGTCTCCTTTCTATAGATGGATCCAGAGCACACAGTAGCATGGGGTAGTGAAAATGCCTTATCTTCCAACACTTATGTTTTTTCATTGAATATGGGAATAAAAAAATTATAAGGACATCACTGCCCTCTAGAAAACTGAGCTCAGACATTTTGCTACTGAGTCTTCATATTATTGTCAAAGTAATTTCAAATATTTCTCATTAAAATACAAGTTATAGGGCTATGTATATTAAAGACAAAATGTTCTAATATAAATTTGTGTGGTTCTTGCAATCTGTATATAAAAGTTCTGAGTACTGTATATTTATTTTTTAATTTTATTTTTGAAAAAATATATGTCTTTATTGAAATTTTAAGGCCTGGGGGAAGTATATCTGACATATTATATCCGGAAAATAATTCAGAACATTTGTGAGTTGTGAGAATAGAATAGAATACAGAAAAGTGAAAAAAGGAAAGACACTTGTCTCTCTATGAGTTTCTGCTTCTGCATTAATAAACATTTGTTTACAACTAACCTCTAGAAAGTATGGGAGTAAGTGATATTAGTCTCCTAGGAGGATTGCCTTCTTGGTCAATCTTCTCTTTTGAGTATTGTATATTTAAATATTAACATAAATCTAGAAATAAAAATTTTTCAATTCAGGATTTATATGTATATGCTAATTTTTAAATTTATTTTAAAAAATTTCTATTACTTCTTTTTATTTAAAATATCTACTTTCCTAGTCAATGAGTATCATTTATGAACTGCTATTTTTTTTTTACCTTTAGTTAAATAAGCATATGTTAGAAGTTGGTTTTTGATTAATAATTTGTGTCAAGTTAGTGAGTTCTGCAGTAGATAACAGATTAAGTCAATCAAAAATAATATTGAAACTATCAGCTTTTCCTTATGTGAATACAATTTCTTGGTTTCTTCCAGGTAACAAGAGTTCTAGTCAGCCAAAACTGTACCATGTATGTACTGGTCTATTAATTAATTTCTATGTATGTGTACTTGCTAAACAGAAATTATTTTTTACAATGACTTTCATATAATATATCCTTAAAGATCACTATCATAGGTAAACTGAAGTCTAACCTAAAAGACAGATACACATACAAATATAATACATTAATTTTTCTTTTTATGCTTATGAAGTATAATAGAAAAAGTTAACTAGATCCATTATGTTCAAACCCCTCAAGCAATTAGCTTTGACAGTTGACTCATTTTGACACTGTAATTCTTAACACTTTGCTTTTGTTTGACTCAACAAATTCTACAGTGCAGCTACGGAAAACGTACTTGGTAGTAACCAATTCCTTGATCTCAGAACTCCAAGCAGTCACCGCTGCAGTGTGTTGCACTGTGTGGCTGCAATCACCATCTGCAGTGATTTGGGGGCCCATAAAATCTGTCACTCTTTCCACTGTTTCTCCATCTATTTGCCATGAAGTGATGCCAGATCCCATGATCTTAGTTTTCTGAATGGTGAACTTTAGGCCAACTTTTTCACTCTCCTCTTTCACTTTCATCGAGGCTCTTTAGTTTTTCTTCACTTTCTGCCATAAAGGTGGTGTCATCTGCATATCTCAAGTTATTGATATTTTTCCTGGTAAACTTGATTTCAGCTTGTGCTTCAGCCAGCCCAGTGTTTCTCATGATGTACTCTGCATATAAGTTAAATAAGCAGCATGACAATATACAGCCTTGATGTACTCCTTTTCCTATTTGGAACCAGTCTGTTGTTCCATGCCCAGTTCTAACTGTTGCTTCCTGACCTGCATACAGATTTCTCAAGAGGCAGGTCAGGTGGAGTGGCATTCCCATCTCTCTCAGAATTTTCCACAGTTTATTGTGTTCCACTCAGTAAAAGGCTTTGGCATAGTCAATAAAGCAGAAATAGATGTTTTTTTTTCTGGAACACTATTGCTTTTTTTGATGATCCAGCAAATGTTGGCAATTTGATCTCTGGTTCCTCTGCCTTTTCTAAAACCAGCTTGAACATCTGGAAGTTCACGGTTCATGTATTGTTGAAGCCTGGCTTGGAGAATTTTGAGCATTACTTTACTAGCATGTGAGATGAGTACAATTGTGCGGTAGTTTGAGCATTCTTTGACATTGCCTTTCTTTGAGTTGGAATGAAAACTGACCTTTCCCAGTCCTGTGGCCATTGTTGAATTTGCCAAATTTGTTGGCATATTGAGTGCAGCACTTTCACAGCATCATCTTTTAGTATTTGAAAGAGGTCAACTGAATTCCATCACCTCCACTAGCCTGTTTGTAATGATGCCTCCTAAGGCCCATTTGACTTCATATTCCAAGATGTGAATTTCTGCCATTATTTCTCAGATATTCTTTCTTCATTTTTATCTTACTCCTCTTCTTCTGAGATTAAATGTGTATGTTGTTATGTTAGATGGTCTATCCTAGGCATGGTTTATTTTACTTCTTTCTTTTTTCTTTTTGTACTTTGGAGTAAATAATTTCAACTCACCTATCTTCAAATTCATGGATTCTTTCTTTTACTTAAGCAAACATGTTCTTTAAACTCTCTGGTAAGTTTTCCACTTCAATTATTGTACTTTTCAGCTCCAGATTCTTATTTAGTTTCTTTTTATACTTTATATCTCCTTATTAAAATTCCCTATTTGTTCACATTTCATTCCCTTGGCTTCCTTTAACTCTCTCCATGGTTTCTGTTAGACTTTGAGCATATTTAAGATAGCTGATTTAAGTTCAATGTTTGTTTCCACAGGGGCATTTATGTTATTTTTTTCTCTGAATACCCTTATTGTTTCATTTTATGCTTTCCAATGTTTATTGAAAACTTGATCTTTTGAATATTATAAGGCAGTAACTAAAAATCAGATTATTTCCTCTCCTCAGTGTTTGTTTTTTGTCTTACTTTGCTCTGTGGATGTATGTTTCTGAACTATTTTTGTGACGTCTATGTTCTCTGTCATATGTGGCCTCTGAATTCTTTGTTCTGGAGCTTGTGTCCAGCTAGTGTTTTGATAAAGATTTTAATCAACACCAGGAGCCAAAAAAGATTAATATATGGAAAAGAAAAATAACAATGAAACCTTTCTAGTCCCTGAAAATTGACTCTGTGCTCGGCCACTTAGCCAGCCTATTTTTTTTTTTTTTTAAGCTATTTGTTTTGTAATGGAGTATAGCTGGTTAACAATGTTGTGAAAGTTTCAGGTGTACAGCAAATGGACTTAGTCACACACATACATGTATTCTTCTCCCTTAACTCCCCTTCTATCCAGGTTGCCACCTAACATTGAGCAGAGTTCCCTGTGCTATAGAGTAGGGCATTGTTGGTTATTCATTTTAAATATAGCAGCAACAATAATGGAGTTAGAGATAGCCAGTCAATTTCTTATTTACAAATCCACCTTAGCTTTCAATTCTTGCTTTCACTGAGTCCAGAGATCAGCCAGCCATTGGTGAAAACTTAGTGTCTTTCTGGTCTTTTATGAAAAAGTATCCTACTTTGGGCATGCATATGGTTTTGTTAATTTCTCTGTATATACAAGTGCTTTTGAGTGCCTTCATTTCCCAAAGACACTTTCTTCCCTATGTTCCCCTCAGGCTTTCAGAGCTCCTATTTGCCTAAACTGCAATACTTGTTCCAGGGCCTGCAAGTGGCTTTTTGTCTTATTTTGTTTTCAAGGAATTCTTAACACTTTTTCAATCTTTGTGGATTCTGAGTTAGCTGAAACAAAATAAACTCTTAGTATCACCTCTCAAATCACCCCCAGACAAGAGTAGAACAGACAAGCACAATTTATTGAATATAAGGTTGGTTCTGTTCCCTTCAGAACCAGTGACCAGCATCTCATACTGGAAACACAGGCTTCCATTCTTAAGGTCATCACTAAGTGAGGAATGGGGTTGGGAAAAGAACAAGTACAAGGTCACAAGCAGAAGGGGGCAACAGAGGGTGAGTTGATTGGATGACATCATCGACTCAATGGACATGAGTTTGAGCAAACTCCAGGAGACAGTGAAGGACAGGGAAGCCTGGTGTGCTTTAGTCCATGGGGTTGTAAAGAGTTGGACACTACTGAGTGACTGAACAGCAACAACAACAAGGTCACAAGGATTCTGTACTATCTGAAGTTGTCTTTGTATTGATTCAGCACTGTCTTGGTTCCTGTAAACCTCTGACTGCTTTCCAGAGTTGTAAAAAACTTTATTCATAGAATGTTTTGCTGGATTTTTTTTGGATGTTTTTATGGAAGCACGGGACTGTTACATTACATCCTAGATGTTGCCCCTGTTTTTTGTTTTTGTTTTTAAGTGAAGGGCTATTTGTGATCTTTCTATTTACCTCCCACCTTATCCACCATTTGCCTTATCCCTTATATGATACATGCACTATTTAATCATAAATGGTTATGGATAGGAGCAGTAAGAAAATGCTGCTGATTAGGCCTGGTGGACTACAAAAACCTATTATACTCTTTTGGAAATATAATTGTCAAGTTTATTTTTAAAAATTAAAGTTTATTTTTAAAATTTGAATTATAAAATAAAAACCCACATGTGTTCAGTTCAAGTTGCTCAGTTGTGTCCAACTCTTTGCAACCCCATCGATTGTAGCACACCAGACTTCCCTGTCCATCATTGATTTCCAGAGCTTGCTCAAACTCATGTCCACTGAGTTGATGACACCACATAGTTTTCCTTAGTTCCTACATAAATTAACATAAACACATTCCTTCTTTCTTTTTAATCTTGGAGAATTAGCTGTACACCTTATCTTCAAAGACCTCTGTCTTTCATCTAGTTTGTTGCATTGTTCCCTGGGTTTCAAAATAATTTGATGTTGTTTTAGTTGCTAAGTTATATCTGAGTCTTTTGCAACCCCATGGACTGTAGCCTGCCAGGCTCCTCTGTCCATGGGATTCTCCAGGCAAGAATACTCGAGTGGGTTGCTATTTCCTACTCTAGGGGATCTTTCCAACCCTGGGATCGAATCTGAGCCTCTTGTGTCTTCTGCTTTGACATGTGAACTCTTTACCACTGGAGCAACATGGGAAGCCCCATAATATACTGCAAAGCTTTAAAAAAGTAATCAGATTTTATTCTCTTGGGTAAATTTTAGAATTCTGAATGTCTCTTTTTGAATCATTGTAGCAAAAACTTTAATAAATTTTAATCAAAATTTTATTATTCTTAAATGTAAAATGGATAAAAATCCTTTTAAAACTAAACTTACTTCTTTACAGAGGGAATTAGCCCTGCCTAGAATTCTGCTTTTTGGCTTAAATACAAATGTAATATTGTCTAAAATCATAGGTGACATGATCTGATAATGTTTTATTTACTTAGTTTTAAAATCTTAGGAGATCACTACATTTTAAAATAATCAATCTCTGTCACTGTAAATAAGAAAATTATATCTTCATTTAAAAAGCATTTAATTCTTAAAAGTACACACACACACACACACACACACACATACACAGGGCTTCCCTGGTGGCTCAGTGGTAAAGGATCCACCTGCCTATGCAGGAGATATGGGTTTTGATCTCTGAGTCAGGAAGATCCCCTGGAGAAGGAAATGGCAACCCACTCCAATATTCTTGCCTGAGAAATCTCATGGACAGTGAAGCCTGGCTGGTTACAGTTCAAGGGACTCCAGAAGAGTCAGACGTGCCTTAGCAACTAAACACATATGTACACACAAGACGTTTTATTAATCAACACATTTACCATTATACATAAGAAAGGGGAAGTGAAAAATGAAACTGTTAGTCTCAGTTGTGTCCAACTCTTTGTGGCCACATGGACTGTAGCCTGCCAGCCTCCTCTGTACATAAAATTCTCCAGGCAAGAACACAGAAGTGGATAGCCATTCTTTTCTCCAGGGACCTTCCTGACCTAGTAATGGAACCTGGGCTTCCCACATTGCAAGTGGATTATTTACCATCTGAGCCACCAGGGAAGCCCCGCTATACATAAGAGTTATCAGTAATTATTTCTTAGTTTGAGTTGTTAAATATTCCTAGTATTTTTTATTTCTCAGAGAGAGTAAAATGTTTATTTAGTTTATTTATTATTAAAATAGTCTTTCAGGAATTGTGTAACGCCTTAGAACACAAAAAAATAAAACAATGTTCATTCTAATATTAGTTATCTGACATCATGGATACATTATGGATTTATTGCTGCTAATTTGGATGTACCTTTCAGTACTATGGCAATCCACTCCAGCACTCTTGCCTGGAAAATCCCATGGGTGGAGGAGCCTGATGGGCTGCAGTCCATGGGGTCACAAAGAGTAGGACACGACTGAGTGACTTCACTTTCACTTTCACTTTCAGTACTAGATTATTATTTCAGTTTGAAACACATGAAAGTTTAAGTAGTCACCATTCCCAGGTGACATAAGGGTGAAGAATCTGCCTGCCACTGCCAGAGATGCGAGATTCCTTGATTGGGAAGATACACTGGAGTGGAAAGTGACAATTCACTCCAGTTTTCCTGGTTAGGAAATCCCACGAATAGGAGAGGCTGATGGGTTACAGATGATAGGGTTCCAAAGAGTTGGACACAACTGAGTAAGTGCACACACACACACACACACACACACACACTTATATTTTAAAGCTCCTTCATATCATATTTCTCAAATGAATTTTGTAGTCTTGAGAAAAGTCACTAAAAGGATAATTATATGGAAACCAAGATCTTACAAGCAAAAAATACTAATTAGGATTAAATTGCTAATATATACCTCAGCCATCCCCCTTTAAAAAATTTTTTTTGGGGAAACAAATGAAAGGAAAAAAGCACACTAAGCATTTACATTTTTTTTTTACCTTGAACTATGTGCTTAAAATATACTTTAAAATAAAATATGACTTTTCTGAAGGAATTGTCACAGTGTAAAAAGTAAATATAAGTACAGAAGGAAAATATTGATCAAAACATTTAATATTTATAATCTATGACATCAAGAAGGCCTATTTTTGTTTGCAGATATTGCTATAACAAATATGAGGGTAGATGGTGCAATTTTTTTTGAGTTTTCAAGAAGTTTAGGTATTGCAGAAGATGGTTAATGTTACTTCAAACATACCTTTTGTGTGGTATAATCTGTTGATGATTGTGAATAGAGTTATCAGTAACAACTCTATCCCCGGGGATAAACTAAGCCAACAACAAAACATTATGATAAACGTGATCAAGGTTAAATTAACTCTCCAGTATTGCATGGAAAGTTCCTCTGAAGCCAAATCACTGAAAGCCAAGTGCAATAGCTGATTAAAATCTGGAGAAGGCCGACAGGGGCTGGCTGAGTAAGGATACACCGTGCTGAGATAAGTGGAGCCCTGGACAAAGAAGGAGACAGATTAGCATTTAGAACAGTGGTGCTCATTTCTGTCAATCTGATTTTTAACAGGGATTACTTGAGAACACAGCAGAGAAAACTCATGCAGTGAAAAAGATTAGAAGCTTTACTGCAGCCAGACTCTTGCCACTTTTGCCTTATGCATCTGCTATTAGTAGCCTTATTCAATGTCTTTATGAATTCTATTTCTAATATTTAAAAACATATTCCCATTTCAAGGTCATTATATATTTCTATAAAGAGGTATAATGTTTAACCATACTTTACTATTTTCCAAAATTTTGGGTAAATTTTAATTAATAGTTCACATAATTTTTAAATGTTGCAAGGAAAGTTTTGAGATTGCACTGTATTTTGACAACTGGAGTGTTTTTTAATTAAAAATAATCAAATTCTTGAAATTTCATTTTTTGAAAAGATATCAACTGATGCTTAGAAAGTATCTAATTCAGTCTCAAATATGGTATGCAGATTCCTGTGTATAGTCTCAGACAAGTGGCAATCCAAATGCTGCCTAAACACATTCAGAGACAGAAAAATCAAGGTTTAAATGGACAATTCATTTCTTCTTCAGAAAGCTCTGCTTTTTAGAAAATTCTACTGTACTGAATCAAAATTTAAGTTCCCATAATCCCTTCTCATTGATGTTAGCTCTGCCCTTTAGAATTAAATGAGAAACTAACTTCTACTTATAGATTTGCAAATGTTGAAATAGTTGCTCTATTATTTCTTCTAGGCCTAATAGAATTACTTTTTTAAACTTATTTTTTATAGTTTGTATGCCATGGCTTATAGTTTCATCATCTACACATATATGTGTTTACCAATAATATTGCTTACTTTTGCTTTAGCATCATATAAAACCATCTAATTATGTGAAGTATTCTGCACTTTACTTTCATGAATTACTACATATCTAATGTTTAACAGATTGGTTCCAAATAGGAAAAGGAGTAAATCAAGGCTGTATATTTTCACTCTGCTTATTTAACTTATATGCAGAGTACATCACGAGAAACGCTGGGCTGGTTGAAGCACAAGCTGTAATAAAGATTGCTGAGAGAAATATTAATAACCTCTGATATGCAGATGACACCACCCTTATGGCAGAAAATGAAGAGGAACTAAAAAGCCTCTTGATGAAAGTGAAAGAGGAGAGTGAAAAAGTTGGCTTAAAGCTCAACACTCAGAAAACTAAGATCATGGAATCTGGTCCCATCACTTCATGGGAAATAGATGGGGAAACAGTGGAAACAGTGTTAGAATTTATTTTTTGAGCTCCAAAATCACTGCAGATGGTGATTGCAGCCATGAAATTAAAAGACACTTACTCCTTGGAAGGAAAGTTATAACCAACCTAGATAGCATATTGAAAAGCAGAGACATTACTTTGCCAACAAAGGTCCATCTAGTCAAGGCTATGGTTTTTCCAGTGGTCATGTATGGATGTGAGAGGTGGACCATGAAGAAAGCTGAGCGCAGAAGAACTGATGCTTTTGAACTGTGGTGTTGGAGAAGACTCTTGAGAATCCCATGGACTACAAGGAGATCCAACCAGTCCATTCTAAAGGAGATCAGTCCCGGGTGTTCTTTGGAAGGAATAATGCTGAAGCTGAAACTCCAGTACTCTGGCCACCTCGTGCGAAGAGTTGACTCATTGGAAAAGTCTCTGATGCGGGGAGGGATTGGGGGCAGGAGGAAAAGGGGACGACAGAGGATGAGATGGCTGGATGGCATCACCGACTTGATGGATGTGAGTTTGAGTGAACTCCGGGAGTTGGTGATGGCCAGGGAGGCCTGGCGTGCTGCGATTCATGGGGTCACAAAGAGTCGTACACGACTGAGAGACTGAACTGAACTGAACTGAACTGAATGTTCCTCTATATTGGTTAAATGTAATTTTAGTTATTACATTTTCCTTGCTGTATCATATTATATCATGTGAATATACAACAATATCTTGCCATTTTTGTTATATTTTGCAGTTATAAGAACAGTTTTCAATTTTTTGCAGTTATGCCGAGTGATTCTGTATATTTTGGTACACTGTGTAAGGCTTTCTGCTTGATATAAACCTAGAAGTGTAACGTCCAATTGCTAGGTCTTTGGCTAAGCTAATATTCAGCAAATATGGATTCTGAGCTTCATATGGAATATTACCCATTATCAGCTGCTGATTACTAAGTAAAAAATGCTTCAATTTTGTGAATATATCTGTATTTCAAAATAAGTGTAACAGTGTTCACTAAACTTAGGGAGAAAATGTCCACAAGAGTGATGCAATGTTACAACCCATGGCTCTACACTTTTAAACAAATGGGGACTCTTTTATGATAGAAAGTCTTCTTTTGAATAATACTTAAGTGACATGATACTCTACTATTAAAGTAAGAAAAAAGCCACAAAATAATTTCTTTAAAACATACTGAAATCGAAAAGGTTAAAGGATACTAAGCCACATAGATCAGGGCTTCATGATCTCTGATCTCCTTCACGCAAATTTCTTCTCCTTTACGTTCTTTTCATTTCTGAGACATAGCCCACTTACTGCTATGTTTCCTACCCTCACTATCTAATCAATAATTGATTGAAAATAATATATTGAAATTTATTGAAAATAAAAGCCGTTGAATAGAATGAGGTCAAAGACAAAGTTCCTTATTAAATGCCCTCATGCTGATTCTGACCTATTCATTAATATCCTAAAGACATTCATAGGAAAATAACCTATTCATAGGAACTGCCTATTAAATTAGTGAAGCATATTGTAAGAGAGACAATATTTTAAAGTTTTCCAGTGAGAAATATAACAAATCTAACAAATGTTCTAGCTAAATTCAGCATTCATTATATTAAAAATAGGGCCATGATTTCCAAGTGTAATATCTCACAATTGAATATGCTTTGGAGTATTTATTCTTAAGGAATACATTCTGATTCTTGGATCTTCACTTAACTGCTAAGTCACTTCAGTTGTGTCCAACTCTGTGTGACCCCATAGACGGGAGCCCACCAGGCTCCCCCATCCCTGGGATTCTCCAGGCAAGAACACTGGAGTGGGTTGCCATTTCCTTCTCTAATACATGAAAGTGAAGAGTGAAAGTGAAGTTGCTCAGTCGTGTCCAACCCTCAGCGACCCCATGGACTGCAGCCTACCAGGCTCCTCTGTCCATGGGATTTTCCCAGCAAGAGTACTAGAGTGGGGTGCCATTGCCTTCTCCACTTCACTTAACTAGATACATGAATAAAGCTTCTAATAAGTCATTGTATTTCTTATGAATTGCTATAACAATTTTCAATTTTAAGAATTTCCTAATTTTGAAATTCTGGACACCTGTCAACTTGCCTCCTAATACCTTTTATGCAAGATTTACAAAGATATGACAGAAACCATTTATCAAACTGATCTAAAATATTATTTAATGTGGTGGAATTAAAGATCATGGGGGAAAGATTATTTGAAATGGCTATATCAATTCAAAATATATTCATTTATTTATCTCCTATGTAGGTCTTTCCCTTTGGTCCTATCATAGAATATGTATATGTAGTAACAATACAAGATCTCCATCTTTGAGATATTTTATTAAGTGAAAAAAAGGAGCATAATATATAGAATGGGATATCTACATTTATAGATACAGATATGCATTGATCATAATAGTGTCTCATTGCCTTTTGGGAAGATTTGAGAATAAATTATGACAAGAGAATATTTAAACATTTGAATTCTTTGTGAAAGAATGAGAAATATATAATTGAATGTTAATTATTGTAAATTCCACTTCAGCATTAAATTTAAATGCAAAATAGTATTTGGATAATTTAAAAGTGCTCAAAAAGCAAGTTAAATGAGGGTAGGATTGTAAAAAATAATGTACATAGAATTTTAAGGAAAAATGAGAAAAAACAAAACAAAACAAGATGGACCAAAACAGATTCAATGAGTCTAGAATCAAGAGGAAAAAACTAGATTTTAAAATAAAGGGAAGCATTTTCTTTACTTATAGATGAAGGGTGTGGAATCCATCTTTATGGGATTAATTGTAAAATAAATATACTATATATATATATATATATATATATATACACCAATTTATAATAGAATGGTACTCAGCCAAATGAAATTGTACCATGTGCAAAAAATTTGATGAACCTAGAAAGTATTATGCTTAATAAAACAGGTCAGACAAAGAAAGACAAAAGTATGTCATCACTTATATGTAGAAACTAAAAAAATAAAGCAAATGGATATAACAAGACAGAAACTGACCTACAGTATAGAGGACAAACTAGTGGATACCATTGGTAAGAGGGAAGGAGAGGGCAAGCTAAGGGTATGGGATTAAGAGATACAAACTACTATACATTAAATATATAAATAACAAGGGTATATTGCACAGCACAGGGAAATATAGCCATTATTTTGTAATAACTTTAAATGAAGTATAATCTATAAAATATTGAATCACAATGTTGTACACTTGCCTAATATAATATTGTGTCAATTATATTTGAATTTAAAAAACCCAGAAGATTCTAAGATATAGGTAGAATTTTAGAAGAAATTAACAAATTAATTATGTGTGTATGTTACTATCCTTATGCCCACTGGAATTGTTATTAAAGCACTAATTATTATTAACAGGAAATAGTCTCTTAGTGGTCTCTATAAGATCCTTTTCAAAAATTGCATTTGTCTTCAGCATCACTAAATTTTTTGCTGTGTAACATATATATTATACTTTCCTTTTAATACCTGCTTTCATGTTAAAATGTAAAACACATCAGACATATATTTTCAAGTATGTCAAAATTAATCAATACAAACAATTTTTATTTATTTGTGTGTCCGATCTTATTAAATCTAAATGTTTCTGGGTAGAAAAATATACATAAGAATTACATGTTTTAATGGTATTTTTATGTTTGCCATTTAGAATATCTTTAAACCAATTAAACATCATACAATTTTAAACAAATGCTTTCTGTTTTTAGTTTATCATTATAAATGCACACACAGGAAAACAACAAATTCTTTGTAATTTTCACTAGCATTGATAATTCAATTAACCATTTAAAATAAGAGTTACATTGAAACTACTGAACTACTGAACTTAACCAGTAGAATACTACTCTAATAGTCTATTCTTCATTGTTTTAAATTAAGAAATGAGAATTTGCTTTTGTAAGATACTCTACTTGGCAATATGCAGAATAAAATAATGAGCCTTAAGGTCGTTGCCATTATAGGCTAAGGAGAGAAAAATATACATAAATATTAACACAATATGAAGTAATTCAGTTACAGGTAGTAAAAATTAGAAATTATATCATAAACAGAAAATGATTAAGCATGGAAAAATAACCAGTATTTAGCTATACATGAAATATAGAACAATTCATTTAACACTAAAACCATACAATATGTAATTTGATACCCTTTAGATTTTTAAGGCCATTAAATGCCTTGAAATTGCCTGAGTTCATCACAGCAAATGTTAATTATCATTACTCAACATAAATACAAGACTGGACTTTGGAATGAGATTCAGGTTTGATATTGTCTTTAAAAATTATGTGAACTGTTGCAGGTGAATCTTTTCAAAGATTAATTTTTTAAAGAGTGCAAAATATATAGTATGTATTTTGAAGTGGTCTTGTGATAATTAAAGAAAATCATGTCTAAGTCCCTCATCCCTCTGTCTGAGCCAGAGTAAGCACTCAGGATATTAGATATTGCTATTACTATTCCTGTCACTAATGAAAATTAAAAATAATTCAACATTAGGCCATAGAACTTTGGAGAGGATAGAGTTTGCCTACATAGCTCAAGGCATAAGAATGTTAAATTTTATTAAAATGGATTATATATCTATATGTTTCTGATGTATTTTAATGCACAAGAAATAACTTTTATATATTTCATGAAGCATATTATTAATCTTTTGAAACATGATGGTGACTATCAATTTTTTTTGTCACTATCCATTTTGAAATATGGAATTTAGAAAGATGGTAACGAGAACCCTGTATGCGAGACAGCAAAAGAGACACAGATGTATAGAACAGTCTTTTGGACTCTGTGGGAAAGGGAGAGGGTGGGATGATTTGGGAGAATGGCATTGAAACATGTATACTATCATGTAAGAAATGAATCACCAGTCTAGGTTTGATGCAGGATACAGGATGCTTGGGACTGGTGCACTGGGATGACCCAGAGAAATGGTATGGGGAGGGAGGTAGGAGGAGGGTTCAGGATTGGGAACTCGTGTACACCCGTGGCAGATTCATGTTGATGTATGGCAAAACCAATACAGTATTGTAAAGTAAAATAAAGTAAAAGAAAAGAAAGAAAGAAAGAAAGAAATATTGGTAGCCTGACTTAAATTTGCCTTTCTTTTATATTACCATAAGTACCCCTACCACTATGGATGCTTCTGTCTCTTATATTTGGGAAAAGAAACTAACTTACATTTTTCCATTTTCTGTTCTGCCTATATATGCAATACTCCTCATTTGAGAAACTCACTACTCACTAGTTTTGCATTCTAGTGGCCAAGTAAAAGCAACCATAGCTTGTAAAAATCTCTTCCTTCTGAGTGTTTCCACTCTTTTCCTGAAAATTCTCAATACGGATATAAAGATTTTCTTTTTTAAACTCAGCCTTAGATTTTTAAAAATATATATTTTTCTGGAAGGAAAATATTTCTGCTGGTAATAAATGAATCTAACATGAAGTTTCTCTATGTGACCTGCTGCATATAAAGCATCTCTGGATTTCCAAGACAAGGGAGATGAGAAAACAACAAGGAAAGAGAAGCAGAGAAAGGAGACAGCAACTGCTGATCACCTGTTCTTATCCTTGTTTTTATTCTAAACTAAGAGCAGTCAAATTATTCTTTAATTCACTGTAACATCACCAAGAGATCATCCATTTCTCTATTAATAGGTTCTCCTGACAAAACACTTTATCCCAAAGCTGTAAGTGACAGAAATGCATTTAAAGGACTATGGAGTTAATATTTTAGAAAAGGAGATAAAATATCCTTTCCTTTCCTCTGAAAGTATTGCCTTTCAGATCTATCAAATGAAAAAGAATATTTGGTTTTAATAATCTCGCAGGTTGGTTAAGATATCAAATTTGTTTCTATTTTTCTTTCTTTTTGTTTGAATCTTTTAATTTTATCCTCTTTTAAAGATGCATTAAGTTGTTCTGAAAGCATGACAAGCTTTGGAGACAATCAAATCTGTAGTGGAATTTGACTTTACTATTCTAACCATTGGAGAAGGCAACGTCAACCCGCTCCAGTACACTTGCCTGGAAAATCCCATGGATGGAGGAGCCTGGTAGGCTGCAGTCCATGGGGTCGCTAGGAATCGGACACGACTGAGCTACTTCACTTTCACTTTTCACTTTCATGCACTGGAGAAGGAAAGGGCAACCCACTCCAGTATTCTTGCCTGAAGAATCCAGGGATGGGGGAGCTGGGTGGGCTGCCATCTCCGGGGTCGCACAGAGTCGGACACGACTGAATCGATTTAGCAGCAGCAGCAGCATTCTAACCATTATAATACTTCAAGAGATTGCCTAAAATTCTAGCTTAGATAAATGCTCTGCTAACAAAATAGTTGTAGTGAAAATTTTACAAATATGTTGCTTCAAGGTTAAGAATAAAAAGTGTGTTTTTCTTCTAGCACATTATGACTTCTATTCAAATGAAAATATCTGAAAAGAGTAAAATGTACTGTTATCAGATTTTTGATAGAATGGTCCAAGTATTGAATGTTATTTTTAGAAGCATCAATAAATCTTCCAGCAACAACAAATCATTAATGCAGAGAAGCACGCTTTTCTTTCTTTTGTTATTTCTCTATAACCATGCGAAGTTCCTTTCATTTTCAGTTGCTGAGTGAGAAATTTCTTCAAGAAATGGCACATGTCCCACCACAATAGTGGTGGAAAAGACGGGCTTTTTTTTTTTTTTCCTGATTAATGATGTTTTCATAACATTTTTATTCCAAGAGATCTTCCCTACCCAGGGATTGAACCGGGGTCTCCCACACTGTAGGCAGACACTTTACCGGCTGAGCCACCAGGGAAGTGTTCAATTCAGAATGGAAACAAGCAAAATGAAAATATTAATTCAGTAAATCTCAGGTAAATGTGACTGGATAATTTAAAAGTCAAATAATGAAACATTTAAAATAACACATTCCTTTTTTTTATGTGGATCATTTATAAAGTCTTTATTGAAGTTATTATAACATTGCTTCTGTTTCATGTTTTGTTTTGTTTTGTTTTGGCTGTAAGGCATGTGGGATCTTGGCTCTCCAAACAAGGATCATAGCTGCACTCCCTGTTTTGGAAGGTGAAATCTTAACCACTGGACCACCACAGAAGTCCCATGAAATAATATAAAGAATATATTCTTTAACAAACCAACTCAAAAATATTTAGTGAGTACATATTATTGACTGATATTGTAAAAATCAAGGGAGTGTAAGGATAAATTAGTCATAGCTCAGATTTGAAGTGACTGACAGGTGAGAGCAACATGAAAATAGCTCAGTGTTACAGGTGCTCTGATGACATTATCAAGAGTGTAGCATATTAATGAAGAGAGTGGAAACTGGGGAAAAGCTATACTTTAGGAAAAGGGACAGAAATACTTGTGAAGACACACCTCAGAGACACAATCCCATTAACTTCTGACTTAATTAGGGTATAGGACACTTCCATCCCTACTCCACATAAATTGCCACTCTGCCAGCAAACCTCCAGCATAGAAACAGTGAACTAAAGCTGAATGATATACAAGGTATAGTCTTTCTTGGCAGAGCAGTAAAAGTAATCCATAAAACCAACAGAGGAGACACAAACAAGGACTGTAGAGAACAATTAAAATCTCTGGTACCGATAGCTGTGATAACATTAAACGCAGTCGAACACCTAGCCAGATTAATATAAATCTGCCTGACTTTGGAGGCCTGTTTACTTGATTACCTTTTGACTATGCTCTTTAGCCTGAAATTCACAACCTGCAAACTATATATCTACCTTTGCCAGACGTGTTTCTTGTAAGTTGTACTAATACAGAACCAAGTAGAGACTAGAAAACAGGAGAGAGAAGAAAGAACTTGGTCCTTCATATTTACTAGTTTGTGTGTGTGTGTGTGTGTGTGTGTGTGAGCTTGCCCCAGTAGGAGAGATTTGCAGTGTTAGTTGCTCAGTCGTGTCTGACTCTTTGCAACCCCATGGACTGTAGCCCATCAGGTTCTTCTGTCCATTGAACTCTCCAGGCAAGAATACTGGAGTTGCCATTCCCTTCTGCAGGGAAACTTCCTGACTCAGGGAAGATTCCAGGTCTCATATTTGTTTGCTTCCTGACTCTGGGTCTCCTGCACTGCTGACAGATTCTTCACTGTCTGAGCCACCAGGGTATTGGGTTCAGTTAAATTATTACACCAAGCATTTCCAGAATCAGTCTCACTGGACAGCCTCAGAATTACCAGAATGTGGAAAGCACTGTATCAACAGACCAACCGGTTTTCTCTTCTGAGCTCCTGAATTATCGACAGAGACCTGGTTTTCTGCTCTGCATTGCCTTTCCCTTAACACCCTCTGTTGTGATAATCCTAAGCTTTCCCCACTGTATTGCCTCAATATAGACTTTTTGTTCTATATGAACAACAAATTTTCTCCTTACACATAAACGCCCTTTGTGGACCATTTAGTGTACTTTATATTTTTCTGATTGTGCCCTGACTATATTTTTCTGACTATGCTTGATAAATTTTCTAAAAATTGAGAAGAGCAACAACCCAATCAAGTTCCAGAGGAATATATGAACAAACAAGTCATAGAAAAAGAAACACAAATGATGTTTAAACAAATATGAGAAAATGTTCAGCTTCATTTAAACTAAGGCAAAGCAATTAACATTAATTACCATTAGCTGAAATTTCTTATTTAGCAGATTGCTAAAAATTTGTAACTGGAAATATACACTATATATAAGGTTATGGATTCATAGTAACCTGATGTATGTCTGTTAAATATGCAAAATGTAACAACTCCTTTTGAAAGGAGTTTGGCAGTTTCTAGCAGAGTTATCTAAGACTCTACCCTTTGATTAAGAAATTTGACTTCTAGCAATCTACTCCCAAATTACTCTGGGACAACTATGAAAATGTTAACGAACAAAAATATTCTCTGCAACTCTACTGGTAATGATAAAATTCTTGAAAAAAAAAAAAAAAACAAACCCATACACCTAAAGGAAAAAAAATTAATATATTTTTATGTAGCTACCAAAAGGAAAAAAGGTCACTGTATACTGCTCTACACTATTTCCAGGATATATTGTCCAAAAAGGCAAAATAATATATTTGAAAAACTGTCTACATGTACTCAAGTATTAAAAATGTTATACATAAATATATGTATATAAATTTATGTTGTCTGAAAAGAACAGTGAAGACATAAACCAAACTATCCCAAATGCTTACATGTAGAAGCAGTGATAAAGAAGAGAAGCTCTTTTTAATGTAACAGTTATATAGGTTTTATTCTAAATCATGGTAATTTTACATAGTTATAAAGATAGTAATATTCAAAAGGAACACAAAACAATTGTATTTCACACTGTGGCATGATCACTAACAATT
The DNA here is from genome assembly GCF_014754425.2 of Oryx dammah. Lineage (NCBI taxonomy): Eukaryota > Metazoa > Chordata > Mammalia > Artiodactyla > Bovidae > Oryx > Oryx dammah. The sequence continues at coordinate 4,217,090 of NW_024070190.1, read as the reverse complement.
ATTTTGATGATGTTAAAACATAGTATTTTAGTTGTAAAACCTAAGAAATATCTTAAGAGAAAGATGGAGAAAACTTAAACTGTATTGAGTAGCTGTGTTCTTAGTAATAATATTGCTATTATTGAAAAATTATCATGTATTATGTGTACACATATACTATGAGTGTGTATAAGAAAATGAATTATAAAAAAATACATCACAAACTATGCAGTCTTTAATCTGAGTAGGAAATGCCAGAATGAAGTTATGATGCATTTTCCTGACAAACATCATTTATTTTACTTATTTCTGTCACTGAAAATCATGAGAAGAAATTAATCATTTAGTCACAGTAAGGAACAACACCACCAAGGATGTGATCTCTAAATAGAATTTTCCATTAAAAGGAATGGAGACTCCTGGGGGGAAAAATGGTTGGTTACAAATCTAGGTCAGGAAATATAAATATGAGCCTGCCACAGAGCAGGAGGCTACCAAAATTCAGACAGCCATCAACCATGACTGTAAAAGAGCACTTGTTGAAAGGTTAATGGAGAACATTATAATGGTCTGAGAAAATGGCAACGCCTTAACCCATTCATAAATTTTAACATCATTAAAAATAAGATGGCCAGACATTGCTTCATGGTGAAAAGTAATAAAGAGTATATTGCATCACTTATGCAGTATTTTCCAAAGAATTAAACCCGAATCTAATCAACACTGAAAACAGCACCATGCTACAAGAAATGCTAGGGGAAAAGAAACGTGTTAAGGTACATCATAAAGACTGAAGTCAAGTTTGAAATGTGGGGATACTGTTTAGAGATATTTCTAATATATATATGTATAGTATAATCAGGCAATCATGAATATATATGTATTATTACATATTCATATATAAAGCCATATATTGTTTATGCAACATATGGTTTTTATACATAATAAAATTCTTTATAGAAATAATAAATACCAACTTACTATGTCATTATTTCTGAGAAGAAAAGAAAAATCATATCAGGGAAGATTATTCATTGAACATTACTTATGTACTAGTTTTCTTCTTGAGAAAAATTACATCTGAATATTATCTATCCTCAATTTTAGGATTTGAGAGAGAAGTATTCTGTGTGCTAGTCTCTAAGCTTTCTGGTATATTTAAATCTTAGGGATGCAAATGACTTTGGATCAATATACCACAAACTATGTAAATTAGCTAATATGAGATTTCTAATTTTGAAAGTTTAGAATTCCTCCAACTCTGCAGGGCTTCTTTTCCAAGCTCTAGAGTCTGTCAATGCCAACTCTTTCCTGAGTTCTCCCAGATTTAGAAATAATAGCTGCTTCTTATACTCATTATTTCTGGTTTGCATAGCTGCTTTTTCAGTTCTCCAATATCTGTTTAACAAATTCTTTGTATTAAATCTTATCTATTGGCTGAAACACTTGTGTGGTTTCTATTTTTCTCACTGGATAGAGGTATATAATATTGATAACAATAAGATTCTATAATCAAAAGATTGTTACATGGATTAAAATGATATAATAAATATAAAGTACTCAGAAAGGTCCCTGTGACAGTGTAAATTACATAAATATATTTGATATTTTAACGTATAGTTTGATCTGCCTCTCCAAATATTTCTTAAAATAGAAAGACTACAAGCAAACAGTATAGAAGGAAAGAATTTGCTATCCCAAAATGTCACTCTTTGTTCCGAGGATTAATTTAAGCTGATTATTTTTAAGTCCCAAGGGGCTGGGAAGAAACTTTGACCTCTTCCCAAGTGCCTAGAAGGATGTAGATAGAGGACCTGTTCCAGGAAGGGAGCTATCATCAGAGATAACTATAATGTTAACTAGGTATGGAGACAGGGAGGAACCTACCAAAGTTTGTTAAAATTCCTCTCTGTGTCCCTTTGTCTGTGCATGAACTACTCCCAGCACCCTTTTGTCTTTAGCTGAAGACAGTATTTAAAGTGAGGTTTCAGCATTTTGGTGAATTAGTCTCTCATGTATTCATGTTATTAAACTTCATTTGATTTTCTCCTGTTAATCTGTTAGGGAAATTTAAATGGATCTAGTCTTGTTCAGGCTTCAGAAGTAGGGGAACAGATGCTGACCAACTTTTGAACTTGCTTTCACTCTCCCTGGACTACGTGCCTGCCTGCCATCAATTGTTACCAGCAAGTCAAGCAGCACTTTAGGGAGTGGGTCTTGGAATTTCTTAAGACCCTGGGAACCTGGCCAGTCCCTCAGGGTCTAAGGAATCTTGTGACTCACAAGGTGAAAAAAATTTCATTGTAAAAGTTAAAGAAAGAATAGAGTTGCATTTTTGTGTGCAAACTGATGTTGCTATCATCAGTCTGCAACATGGGATTATAAGTGGGACCCCCGTCTCAGACTGCAATTTGAAGTCTCATTGCCTGGTACCTTTCCCTACTGGGACTTTAGACTGCTATCTTTCAGGACTTCTCCTACTGTTCGAGTTTGGATGTAAGTGTTGGCTCAATTTGGTGCAGTATGTGTGCTACTTGGGATTCACTGAGGCTCAGATGGTAAAGAATCTGCCTGCAATGTGGGAGACCTGGGTTTGATCCCTGGGTTGGGAAGATCCCCTGGAGGAGAGCATGACAACCCAATTCAGTATTCTTGCCTGGAGAATTCCCATTGACAGAGGAGCCTAGCAGGTTACAGTCCATTGGATTGCAAAGAGATGGCCACAACTGAGTGACTAAGCACAGCACAGTGCTGTTACTTTGTGATACATGCACTTTTGCCTTATTGTTTCTATTTATTTTCTTCTAATGACTGTTGAAATTACTTTAAATAAATAACATTCTATTAAAAACTGAAATTGTTTCTGTGTGTAAGAGTAGTTTCTTTTGTTAACAAATCCTCTGACTCTAAAAATGAAAATAAAACTTTTGGTCAAACACTGTATTGTGTCAATTTAATTCTTAGGTCAGCCAGAAGAACCTAGAATAGTAGAAGAAATTTAGTTTTTCCCCTAAAATAGAAATTCTCCAAAATTATTTTTTAAACTATTAACATTGAGTTGCACCTTTTTTTTGATTCAGATATTACCAGGGTACATATTTATATAATTTTCATATACATAGAAATTTGCTCTATGTAACAGATTGGATGTTGTGATTAAATAGACTAATAAAACGAAGACAAAATATTGTGAGAATTTGTTCTAATCAGTTTGATTGTGTTAACGGATTTTTGTGTGTGCTACCTTTTTAGGTAGTGTGTACATAAATCTTCATTGCTTATTGTATTCAGTAATATTTTTTAGTGTTCTTGATAAAGAATAATAGGAACATCAACAAGCTTGTGTCTTATAATATGGTTTGTTTGAAATATCAGTGTATATAAAATTGTAAAATGTTAAATTTAATAAGGCAGTTTCCACTTTATGTAGATTAAATATAATCTATTGAAAAATCAAAGTTTACCAGAATTTATCGAAATGAATTAAGAATGTAGCCATTTTAAAGCTTTTCATATGTGTTATATTTTGCAGTTTTGAATAAACAACAAACAAAAAAAAAGCACAATGAAAAATGCCATTGGTAATTTGATATGGATCACACTGAATCTGTAGATTGCATTTGGTAGCATAGTCATTTTCACAATATTGATTTTTCCTATCCAGGAACATGGAATATCTCTCCATCTGTTTATGTTGTCTTTGATTTGTTTCATCAGTGTCTTATAATTTGCTGTGTATAATTCTTTTGTCTTAGGTAAGTTTATTCCTAGATATTTAAATCTTTTTGTTGCAATGGTGAATAGGATTGATTCCTCAATTTCTCCTTCTGATTTTTCATTGTTAGTATATAATACAAAAGACCCCAAATAGCCAAAGCAGTCTTGAGAAAGAAGAATGGAGCTGGAGGAATCAACCTTCCTGACTTCAGATTATACTACAAAGCTACAGTCATCAAGACAGTATGGTACTGGAACAAAAACAGAAATATAGACCAATGAAACAAGATAGAAAGTCCAGAAATAAACCCATACACCTATGGGTACCTTATTTTTGACCAAGGAGGCAAGAATATACAATGGGACAAAAACAGCCTCTTCAATAAATGGTGCTGGGGAAACTGGACAGGTTCATGTAAAAGAATGAAATTAGATTACTTCCTAACACCATACACAAAGATAAACTCAAAATGGATTAAAGCCATAAATGTAAGACCAGAAACTATAAAACTCTTAGAGGAATACATAGGCAGAACACTCAATGACATAAATCAAAGCAAGATCCTTTATGACCCACCTCCTAAAGTAATGGGAATAAAAACAAAAGCAAACAAGTGGGACCTGATTAAAGTTAAAAGCTTTTGCACAGCAAAGGAAAATATAAGCAAGGTGAAAAGACAGCCCTCAGAATGGGAGAAAATAATAACAAATGAAGTGACTGACAAAGGATTAATTTCCCAAACATACAAGCAGCTCATACAACTCAATACCAGAAAAACAAACAACCCAATCAAAAAGTGGGACAATGACCTAAACAAACATTTCTCCAAAGAAGACATACAGATGGCTAACAAACACCTGAAAAGATGCTCAACATTGCTCATTATTAGAGAAATACAGATCAAAACTACAATGAGGTATCACCTCACACCAGTCAGAATGACCATCATCAAAAAGTCTACAAACAATAAATGCTGGAGAGGTTGTGGAGAAAAGGGAACGCTCTTGCATCATTGGTGAGAATGTAAATTGATACAGCCACTATGGAAGATGGTATGGAGATTCCTTAAAAAACTAGGAATAAAACCACCATATGACCCAGCAATACCACTCTTAGGCATATACCCTGAGGAAACCAAAATTGAAAGAGACACATGTATCCCAATGTTTATTGCAACACTATTTACAATAGCTGGAACATGGATGTGACCCAGATATCCATGGACAGATGAGTGGACAAAGAAGTGGTAGTACATATATGCAATGGAATATTACTCAACCATTAAAAGGAACACATTTGGGTCAGTGCTAAAGAGGTGGATGAACCTAGAACCTATTACACAGAGGGAAGTGAGTCAGAAAGAGAAAGATAAATATCATATTCTAATGCATATATACAGAATCTAGAAAAATGGTACTGAAGATTTTATTTACAGGGCAGCCAAAGCCTTTGACTGTGTGGATCACAATAAACTGGAAATTTCTGAAAGAGATAGGAATACCAGACCACCTAACCTGCTTCTTGAGAAATCTATATGCAGGTCAGGAAGCAACAGTTAGAATTGGACATGGAACAACAGACTGGTTCCAAATAGGAAAAGGAGTACGTCAAGGCTGTATCTTGTCAGCCTGCTTATTTAACTTATATGCAGAGTACATCACAAGAAACGCTGGGCTGGAAGAAGCACAAGCTGGAATCAAGATTGCTGGGAGAAATATCAATAACCTCAGATATGCAGATGACACCACCTTTATGGCAGAAAGTGGAGAGGAACTAAAAAGCCTCTTGATGAAAGTGAAAGAAGAGAGTGAAAAAGTTGGCTTAAAGCTCAACATTCAGAAAACGAAGATCATGGCACCTGGTCCCATCACTTCATGGCAAATAGATGGGGAAACAGTGGAAACGGTGTCAGACTTTAATTTTTGGGGCTTCAAAGTCATTGCAGATGGTGATTGCAGTTTACTCCTTGGAAGGAAAGTTATGACCAACCTAGACAGCATATTCAATAGCAGAGACATTACTTTGCCAACAAAGGTCCATCTCGTCAAGGCTATGGTTTTTCCAGTGGTCATGTATGGATGTGAGAGTTGGATTCTGAAGAAAGCTGAATGCAGAAGAATTGATACTTTTGAACTGTGGTGTTGGAGAAGACTCCTGAGAGTCCCTTGGACTGCAAGGAGATCCAACCAGTCCATTCTGAAGGAGATCGGTGCTGGGTGTTCATTGGAAGGAGTAATGCTAAAGCTGAAACTCCAATACTTTGGCCACCTTATGGGAAGAGTTGACTCATTGGAAAAGAGTTTGATGCTGGGAGGGATTGGGGGCAGGAGGAGAAGGGGATGACAGAGAATGAGATGGCTGGAATACATCACCAACTCGATGGGCATGAGTTTGAGTGAACTCTGGGAGGTGATGATGGACAGGGAGGCCTGGCGTGCTGAGATTCATGGGGTCACAAAAAATCAGTACGACTGAGTGATTGAACTGAACTGAGTAGAGAAATAGGCATAGAGAATAGACTTATGGACATGGGGAGAGGGGATGAGAGGATGAGTTATGTGGAATCAGTAACATGAAAACTCATGTACCATATGTAAAATAGATAGCCAATGGGAATTTGCTGTATGGCTCAGGAAACCCAAACAAGGGCTCTGTATCAACCTAGAAGGGTGGGATGGGGAGGGAAATGGGAGGCAGTTCAAACAGGAGGGTATATATGAATACCTATGGCTGATTCATGTTGAGGTTTGACAGAAAACAACAAAATTCTGTAAAGCAATTATCCTTCAATTGAAAAAATTAAAAAGAAAAAAATAGCACAATGACAGAACTGTAAATTTCAGTTTTATTTGGAGACTTACTGAGGACTATAGCCCAGGAGACAGCCTTTCAGATATTGCTGAAGGACTGCTCCAAGAGGTAAGGGAGGGGTCAGTGTGTATATGATTTTGGCAAAGAGGGTATATGCAATCATCTTGTATATTAGGAGAAGGTTGCTGCTAATTATGAGGAACAGATGTCTCTGTTAATAATTTTAGTGCTTTTTTAGGTATGAGAGAATGCAAGAAATTGGGTTCAATTTCTTTATGTCTATTTGTTTATTATATGTCTGTCCCACACTTATCAGAATATAGCATCCAAGAAGGCAGGAGCTTTGTCTGCTTTATTGGTTAATGCCTTTAGCACCTAGCACAGTTCTGATGCCTGGGAGGTATCAAAAAACTGTTTACTGAATGAATGGTTTTTCTTACTCTGGCATCTCAATGTCATCCCTCATTGAGTCAGTCTCCCAAAAACTCCTTGCTAAGCATGTATTCATGATTCTAATTGTAATGAATCTTATCAACGCAGTCCACTTAAAACATCTGCTAGTAAAACCAAGAAGGATTCTTTCAACTGGTTACCAACCAGCAACAATCCAAACTGAATTTTTAAAAAAGCATCAAAATTCTTTTTGTTCATGTTAAATGTTATGTGGAATCTTTGTATGTAAAGTAATTAGAGTGTAACTGAACTGATTGTAATGAGGATGTAAAGCCAGGTACCTCAATAACTCTCTTCCTTTTATTATGCAGGTTGGCTTTGGGGTACAGTACTACCAAACTGAAGAAATACAGTCTGAATAGAAAACTGTTTGGGTTTAGTGATTTTACTGAGTAATATTCTGGCATACAACTGTCAAATACTTCATTAAGTGTGTGTTTACACATCACACATCCAAGACAGCCTATATCACTGCTAGAAAATATGATTAGAAAACCTTTCTGTTGAAGATGACATGGAACTAAAATAGAGTGGCTCTACGTTGACTTTCAAACACAGTAAAAAGAATAAAGAAAAACACAATCTCTTTCCTATTACACTCACTCATTTATCCTCCAAAAACGCTGCCTGTCCTCAGAGTAAACACATAATCCTGCCCAATATTTGTTATGGTAGCACTACAACTGAACAATGCATATCTTAAAACAATTTAGAAGTGGATATAATATCTAGGACGTGTTATAATCTGTTCAGAGTAGAGTAACACTACAATTCCAAGAAATGATCAAAATACTGGAATTTTCTAAATAAACATCAAGACTTCAAATTTTTAGGAAAATTAAGAATGTTCAACATACTTTCATTTGAACCAAAAGTAAAATAGTGCTGTGATCAGTGATTTTTCTTTTAGAAAAAAGCTTGCAATCAATATTTTATTTGATTTTGTATGTATAATTAATATTCAAAAATGCTGAACTACTCAAATAATAAAATTAAAAATGATGTTTTTGAATAATTTAACTACACCTATCAAATATGTCAAAGAACCTCATAAATTCACCTGTCTTAGTGATTGATATTTCTTAAACAATGCTGACTGGACAACTAAATTTATATTCAAATATACACACTCAATCAATAGCCTAAGTCACATAAAGTAGAGAAAGTTATTCTCCTTATTGACATAATCATCAAACATAATTTACTAAGGCTTTTCTGTGTTTGATACTGATGAAGTGAGTAGACAGGTGTGCTCTTTCAAATACAAAAGTCCACAAATTGAGGTTAAAAGCATTGAATCCAACATAAGAAAGGAAGGCAGGGCATGTAGGACATGAACTAATAAACACACGGGAATAAAAACATGTTGCAACATTACATATATAGCTGAATTAAAATAGTTAAAAATATCTCAAAAAATTAGGTTAAATAAAAAAAAAATTATAAGAAAAAAATACCTAATAGACTCAATATGGATTGCATTTAAAAGTCATGTAAGCAAGGGTATGTCTAAATCCTAAACATACACTCAGAAAAGAAATAAAATCTTTGTAAAGATACATGCACCCTATTGTTCATAGCAGCAATATTTACAATAACCAAGACATGGAAACAACACAAGTACTTATCAACAGATGATTGGTTTAAGAAGATGTAATCTATTTTATATATCAGTCATAAAAAACAATGAAAGATTGACATTTACAGCCAAATGGATGACCCTTGACCCTAGACACTAAGTTAAGTAAGTCAGGCAGAGAAATACGAATATTGTGTGTATTACTTACATGTGGAATCTAAAAAATATTACAAATGAATCTAAATACAAAGCAGAAACAGACTCAAACATAGAAAATAAACTTATGGTTAACAAAGGCCAAAGGGAGGGGTGAGAGATAAACTTAGTTAGTTAATTCAGTCACCTAGTTGTGTCCAACTCCTTGGTACCCCATGGATTGCAGCACACCAGGCTTCCCTGTCTATCACCAACTCCCAGAGCTTGTTCAAACTCATGTACTTTGAGTTGGTGATGCTATCCAACCATCTCATCCTCTGTCATCCCCTTTTCCTCCTGCCTTCAATCTTTTCCAGCATCAAGGTACTTTCCAGGGAGTCAGCTCTTCACATCAGGTGACCAAAGTATTGGAGTTTCAGCTTCAGGATCAGTCCTTCCAATGAATATTCAGGACTGATTTCCTTTAGGATGGACTGGTTTGATTTCCTTGCAGTCCAAGGGACTCTTGAGTCTTCTCTAACATCATAGCTCAAAGGCATCAATTCTTTAGCACTCCAGTTTCTTTATGATTCAACTCTCACATATATACATGACAACTGGAAAAACCATAGCTTTGACTGGACAGACCTTTGTTGGCAAAGTAATGTCTCTTCTTTTTAATATGATGTCTGGGTTGGTCATAGCTTTTCTTTCAAGGAGCAAACATCTTTTAGTTTCACGGCTGCAGTCACCATCTGCAGTGATTTTGTAGCCCAGGAAAATAGTCTGTCACTGTTTCCCTTGTTTCCTAATTCATTTTCCATGAAGTGATGGGACCAGATGCCATGATCTTAGTTTTCTGCATGTTGAGTTTTAGCCAGCTTTTTCACTCTCCTTTTTAATTTCATCTAGAGTCTCTTTAGTTCCTCTTCACTTTCTGCCATAAGTGTGGTGTCATCTGCATATCTGAGGTTATTGATATTTCTCTTGGAAATCTTGATTCCAGTTTATGCTTCATGCAACCCAGCATTAACTGTTACACACTACTATATACAAATTGGCTTAAAACTCAACATGCAAAAAACAAAGTTCATGTCATCTGGTCCCATCAGTTCAAGGCAAATAGATGGGGAAACAATGAAAACAGTAAGAGACTTTATTTGGGGGGGCTCCAAAATCACCCAAGATGGTGACTGCAACCATGAAATTAAAAGACACTTATTCCTTGGAAGAAAAGCTATGATCAACCTAGATAGCATATTAAAAAGCAGAGACATTAGTTTGCCAAAACATGTTTGTCTAATCAAAGCTATGTTTTTTTGCAGTAGTCATGAATGGATGTGAGAGTTGGACTAAAAGAAAGCTGAGTGCTGAATAAATGATTCCTTTGAATGGTGGTATTGGAGAAGACACTTGAGAGTCCCTTGGACTGCAAGGAGATCAAATCAGTCAATCTTAAAGAAAATCAGTCCTGAATATTCATTGGAAGGACTGATGTTTAAGCTGAAACTCCAATACTTTGGCCACCTGATGCAAAGAACTGACTCCTTGTAAAAGACCTTAATGCTGGGAAAGACTGAAGGCAGGAGAAGAGGACAAGAGAATGAGATGGTTGGAAGGCATCACTGACTCTATAGACATGGGTTTGAGCAAGTTTCAGGAATTCGTGATGGACAGGGAAGCTTGAGGTGCTGTAGTTCATGGTGTCACAAAGAGTCGGACATGATGAGTGACTGAACTGAACTGAACTACTATATAGAAAATATATAGGCAACAAAGATTTGCTGTATACCATGGGGAGCTATATTCAATATCTTGTAAAAACATATAATGAAAAAGAAATTGAATATATATATATAGCTCAGCAGTGGGCACAGCACTGGAAAAGGTCAGTTTTCATTCCAATCCCAAAGAAAGGCAATGCCAAAGAATCCTCAAACTACCACACAATTGCACTCATCTCACATGCTAGTAAAGTGATGCTCAAAATTCTCCAAGCCAGGCTTCAGCAATACGTGAACAGTGAACTTCCTGATGTCCAAGCTGGTTTTAGAAAAGGCAGAGGAACCAGAGATCAAATTGCCAACATCTGCTGGATCATCCAAAAAGCAAGAGAGTTCCAGAAAAATATCTATTTCTGCTTTATTGACTATGCCAAAGCCTTTGACTGTGTGGGTCACAATAAACTGTGGAAAATTCTGAGAGAGATGGGAATACAAGACCACCTGAGCTGCCCCTTGAGAAATCTGTATGTAGGTCAGAAAGCAAGAGTTAGAACTGGACATGGAACAACAGACTGGTTTCAAATAGGAAAAGGAGTACATCAAGGCTATATATTGTCACCCTGCTTATTTAACTTATATGCAGAGTACATCATGAGAAATGCTGGGCTGGAAGAAGCACAAGCTGGAATCAAGATTGCCGGGAGTAATATCAATAACCTCAGATATGCAGATGACACCACCCTTATGGCAGAAAGTGAAGAGGAACTAAAAAGCCTCCTGATGAAAGTAAAAAAGGAGAGTGAAAAAGTTGACTTAAAGCTCAACATTCAGAAAATGAAGATCATGGCATCCGGTCCCATCACTTCATGGGAACTAGATGGGGAAAGAGTGGAAACAGTGTCAGACTTTATTTTTTTTGGGCTCCAGAATCACTGCAGATGATGACTGCAGCCATGAAATTAAAAGAAGCTTACTCCTTGGAAGAAAAGTTATGACCAACCTAGATAGTATATTCAAAAGCAGAGACATTACTTTGCCGACTAAGGTCCGTCTAGTCAAGGCTGTGGTTTTTCCTGTGGTCATGTATGGATGTGAGAGTTGGACTGTGAAGAAGGCTGAGTGCTGAAGAATTGATGCTATTGAACTGTGGTGTTGGAGAAGACTCTTGAGAGTCCCTTGGACTGCAAGGAGATCCAACCAGTCCATTCTGAAGGAGATCAGCCCTGGGATTTCTTTGGAAGGAATGATGCTAAAGCTGAAACTCCAATACTCTGGCCACCTCATGTGAAGAGTTGACTCATTGGAAAAGACTCTGATGCTGGGAGGGATTGGGGGCAGGAGAAGAAGGGGATGACCGAGGATGAGATGGCTGGATGGCATCACTGACTCGATGGACGTGAGTCTGAGTGAACTCCGGGAGATGGTGATGGACAGGGAGGCCTGGTGTGCTGCGATTCATGGGGTCGCAATGAGTCGGACACGACTGAGAGACTGAACTGAACTGATATATATATATATGAATCAATTTGCTCTACACCCAAAACTAACACATGATTGTAAATCAACTATACTTCCTTTTAAAATTAAAAATTGTTTTAGATAAAAATTGAATGAGGCTCCTGATGAATCTGTTACGTACTGACTGAGATTGCCTATTGATTCATCTGTTTTTGATTAGGTGCTGTAGCAGAGAAAAGAGAAAAAAGCAACATACCCTTATGGGGCTATGTATATATTTATTTGGGGCTTCCCAGTGGCTCATAAGGTAATGAATCTGTCTGCAATGCAGCAGATCCAAGTTCAATCCCTGGGTCAAGAAAGTCCCTTGGAGAAGGGAATGATTACCTACTCCAGTATTCTTGCCTGGAGAGTTCCATGTACAGAGAAGCCTGGTGGGCTTACATAACTGCAGATCTCTATAACTGCAGATCTAAAATATTTCCTGCACTGCAGTGGTCAATATCAACTCAGTGCCAACTCAGTGCTGTTAACAGTGTGATCCCTTAAGTGTATGATATAATTTGGGGAAATCAGAAGCTGATGATGAGATTCAATAATGCTGTTACATTATTACTATGCTTCTGTACCATCTCTCCTTCTAATTTCTAAAAGCTACAAAAACTTGGTGATGAGTGTAGTCTAAGGTGTTCGATGAATTAGAAAAAAAAAAAACTAAACTCAGTTTTTACTGAGCCTCAAACCTTGTAAGAATTAATGAAGGGAATATCCTAAGTTTAACAGAGGTCATCTACAAAAAATAAAGTAACTGGTTCATCTAGAGCTCAACATCCTGGAATGTGAAGGTAAGTGGGCCTTAGGAAGCATTGCTAACAACAAAGCTAGTGGAGGTGATAGAATTCCAGCTGAATTATTTACAATCCTAAAAGAGGTTGCTGTTAAAGTGCTGACCTCACTATGTCAGCAAATTTGGAAAACTCAGCAGTGGCCATGGGACTGGAAAATGTCAGTTTTCATTCCAACCCAAAACAAGGGCAATGTCAAAGAATGTTCTAACTGCTGTACAATTGTCCTCATTTCACATTCCAGCAAGGTTATACTCAAAACCCTTCAAGCTAGGCTTCAACTTCTCATGAACCTAGAAATTCCAGATGTACAAGCTGAGTTTAGAAAAGGCAGAGGGACCAGAGGTCAAATTGCCAATATTTGTTGGATCACACAGAAAGTAAGGCAGTTCCAGAAAAATATCTACTACTGCTTCATTGACTACACTAAAGCCTTTGATTGTGTGGATCACAACAAACTATGGAAAATTCTCAAAGAGATGGAAATACCAGACCACCTTATCTGTCTCCTGAGAAACCTGTATGCAGTTCAAGAAGCGACAGTTAGAACTGGACATGGAAAAACTGACTGGTTCCAAACTGGGGAAAGAGTATGACAAGACTGTATATTGTCACCCTATTTATTTATTTTCTGTGCAGGGTACATGACGTTAAATGCCAGGCTGGAAGGATTACAAGCTGGAATCAAGATTGCTGAGAGAAATAACAACCTCAGATATGCAGATGATACCACTCTAATGGCAGAAAATGAAAAGGAACTAAAGAGCCTCTTGATGGGGCTAAGATGATAAGATGCACATAGTCCCATCAGCTCTTGGCAAACAGAAAGGGAAAAAGTGGAGACAGTGACAGATTTTCTTTTCTTGGGCTCCAAAATCACTGCAGACTGTGACTGCAGCTATGAAATTACAAGATTCTTGCTCCTTGAAAGGAAAACTATGAGAAACCTAGACAGCTTGTTAAAAAGCAGACATGTCACTTTACCAACAAAGGCCAATGTTAGTCAAAGCTATGGTTTTTACAGTAGTCATGTACAGATGTGAGAGGTGGACCAGAAAGCAGGCTTAGTGCCAAAGAATCGATGCTTTCAAATTGTGGCATTGGAAAAGACTCTTGAGTGTCCCTTGGACTGCAAGGAGATCAAACCAGTCAATCCTGAAGGAAATCGACCCTGAATATTTATTGTAAGAACTGTTGCTGAAGCCGAGGCTCCAACACTTTGGACATCTGATGCAAAGGGCAAAGTCTTTGGAAAAGAACCTGATGCTGGAAAAGACTGAAGGCAAAAGGAGAAGGGGGAACCGAAGGATGAAATGGTTAGATAGTATCATCAATTCAATGGACATGAATTTGAGCAAACTGCAGGAGATAGTAGAAGACAGAGAAGACTGAATCAATTCATGGGGTCACAGAGAGTTGGATACAACTTAGCGGCTGAACAACAATAACAATGCTTGATACTAAAGAATGTAAAGCTTTCACATCTGAGTTTAGTCCTCAGATAAGAAAAGACACTACTATTTGTATTCAGTATTTCACTTCAGGTTCTCACCCCCCGCCAAAAAAAAATCAAGAATTCCAAAGAAGATTTAATATTTTCATTTCACAGATAATGAACTTACATATGTAGAAATGTCAAAATAATAATCTACACATAAAATATTCAATGTGACAAATGGATTTAGCAAACGATGAAACTAAAATCTATATCCAAAAATATACTTCAATGGACTTCTCTTGCAGTCCAGTGTTTAAAACTCTGTGCTTCCAATGTGGGAGATGTGGGTTTGACACCTGACTGGAGAACTGAGATCCCACATGCTGCATGGCCAAACATGTATAAAATAAATATATGTTAATAAAGTAAATATATGAATATAAAATAAATATGTATACACACTTCTATTCTCCATTAGAAAGTAATTAGAAAATAAGCATTTAAAAATATATATCATCTACAAAGGCATTTACATAGTTACCACATGAACTATGTGGTAAGAAACATAAATAAAATAAAATATGATAAGAAAATAAAAGTAATTCTAAATAAATAAGCAATGTATCATGTATCTAAATTCAATGTGTCAGTATTGTAGAAATATCAATTTCCTTAAACTTATTTATGGATTCAACATGATCCCAATCATAACTTTAGCAGAATTTTTAAAAGTCTATTAACTAGTCATAATTCTTGCTATTGAAATTTGAAGGATCAAATTCAGCCTAAAAAAGTTGAAGAAAATTCTAAATGTTGAGGACCTATTTTACCAGATATTTTAATTTATTATAATGGGATTAGTTAGTACAGTTTGATATTGGTACAGATGTAGAAGAATCAAACTATGGAACTTAATTGAGAATTCAAAAACACAGCTGTGCATATATAGACCCTGGGTTTTATTTTTGACAGCATGACAGTGAAAAGCAATAGAGAAATTATGGTCCTTTCAATAAATATTGCTGGATCAATTGAGTAACTGTGGAAAAAATAAAATTTAACTTTGGGGTAAGGCCATCTTCCAGATTCAAGAATGGCAAACTTTTCTACAGAGCAGAGTAGCAAATATTTCATGTTTTGAGACCAAATTCCATGTTTGAGTATTATACAGGCTCTCATACAGCCATATAAAATGTAACCATTTAAAAATGTAAAAACTAGTTTTAGTTCAATGAACACACAAACACACACAGAGAGATAGGAAACTGGCCAGTTGAATTTGATGAGAAATCAATAAGAAAAGAACAGACTACTCATTACAAAAATGGACAAAGACCTTAACTGCTGCTCTATAAAAAAATGATATGTTTTTTCAATCTCATGAGTAATCAGAGAAATGCAAATGATTCAAATAGATTCTATTACACACTTACAAAATAAGCAGATATTAAAATTACCTACAATGTTACATATTGTAACATGTAACAGGTGGAACAATTTGAAATTTTTCACATAAATAGAAGTGAGAATTAATACATTTTGGGAAAATGTTTTACCTTTCAATTTAGTTTGATTATGTGTGTACTAAAATACTCAACAATTTTATCTTAGCCATGTATCCAATGGATATGCACACATACTTGATCCTGCATACATGTACAAGGATGTATATATAGCAACATCTTTTGTAATTGGCAAGATCTAGAAAAAGCTCAACTGTCTACCTACAATAGAAAAGGTGAATAATTTAAGTGGATAATAGGATACTATAGAGCAATGAAAATGAGAAAACTACTGCTGAGCATAAAGATGTATTTCACAAACATGTTGACCAAAGGTCTGAGAAATGTATTCTGCAATACAAAATCATATATAGTAGGGGAATATTTGTTCGACAGCTAGTTGCGATTTTAGAGATCTCATAGGAAAAGATAAGTGCCCCCAAAAAGAATCAAGATTGCTGGGAGAAATATCAACTTCAGATATGCACTCTAATGGCAGAAAGCAAAGAGGAACTAAAAAACAGCTTGCTGAGGTGAAAGAGGAGAGTGAAAAGGCTGGCTTAAAATTTAACATTCAAAAATGAAGATCATGGCATCTGGTCCCATCACTTCATGGCAAATAGATGGGGAAAAAGTGGAAACAGTGACAGATTTTATTTTCTCGGGCTCCAAAATCACTATAGATGGTGACTGCAGTCATGAAGTAAAATAAAAGACACTTGCTCCTTGGAAGAAAAGTTATGACAAACCTAGACAGTGTATTAAAGCAGAGATATCACTTTGTCGACAAAGTTTCATATAGTTAAAGCTATGGTTTTTCCAGTAGTCATGTATGGTTGTGAGAGCTGGACCATAAAGAAGGCTGAGCGGTGAAGAATTGATGCTTTCAAATTGTGGTGCTGGATTAGACTCTTGAGAGTCCCTTGGACAGCAAGGAAATCAAATGAGTCAATCCTAATGGAAATCAACCCTGAATATTCATTAGAAGAACTGATGCTGAAGCTCCATACTTTGGCCACCTGATGTGAAAACCTGACTCATTGGAAAAGACTCTGATGCTGGGAAAGACTGAGGGCAAGAGGAGAAGGGGGCAACAGAGGCAGAGATGGTTGGATGGCATCACCAACTAACAGGCATGAATTTGAAAAAACTCTAGGAGATAGTGAAGGACAGGCAAGGCTTGCATGCTGAAATCCAGTTTCACAAAGAGTTGGACATGACTTAGTGAGTGAACAACAAAGTTTTGTGTTAATGTACCAAACTCCAGAGCAGGAAAGAGCTTCATATTGACATGCATGGTTCAGTAAGTTAGGGACATCATTTAAAACAGTATCTTAAGTAACTATCATGCTTTGTAACACTGTGAAAAGTGTAAATCAGAAACACATTCCTATTAGAAATAAACAACTCCTTTTTTTGTAAGTAATTCAATACCTATTTTTAAAAACATTGAAGTTTAAAATTTTGCTTTGAGAATCAACAAAATACACTACAGGCCGAGATCTACAAAACTTGCTACAAAAAGAATAAACAACATGTTTAATTATGATAGACAATTATGCCCAGATGCAAAAGTTTGCAAACGCTAAGGAACCCAACCAACTAATAGAAAGAGATAAAAAGAAATTAGAAACACAGTGAGGAATAACCAAGTTAAGGATGCAGACTGAAAAAATAAGATAACATAATAAAACAATCTTAATGTGATATATTTAAATCACAAGTAATTTAATTATTGATAACAATGATATAATGGAATTAATGAATTAAAAATTCAATTAAGTGATACTTGTCTAATATATAGAAAATGTACCAATATCAGGTATAATCATAATCTTTATAAGAATTATTATAATAAGAATTAATAATTTATTCAAACAATTAAGAGGTGATTAATTTAATAAGAATTAGTTGAGATGCAATCTACTTTTAAAGAAGCACTGTGTTTTAAGTTTTGCCAAACATGTCTGATGCAACATTTTCCAGCTCCTTCTGAAGACACCATGAAGATCCACATCGATTCTATAAAATGACCAATATCTATAAACCCACCTAAAAGTGAAAATTTACCTGCTACCTATGTCCATAACTTTAGAATAATGTTTAATAGTCGCAGGAAGCTAGACAAACCATTAAAAACAAGCAAAAAACAAATATGCCTTGGCCAGTTTAATATTTTCAGTTTTCCAAAGTTGAAGTATAGTTGATTTGTAATTCAGGTGTATATTCAAAGTGGTTCAAACTGATATATATATATATATATGTGAATCTGTTCTTCAGATTCTTTTCCATTACAGATTATTGCAAGATACTGAATATAGTTCCCTGTTTTATACAGTAGGTCCTTGTTGTATATCTGTTTTATATATAGTAGTGTGTATCTTTTAATTTCGAATTCCCAGTTTATCCCATTCTTCACTCTCCCTTTTGGTAACCATGGTAACTCACATGTCACACTGTGAGTCTGTTTTGTAAATAGGTTCATTTATATCATTTTTTAAAAGATTTCCAGATATAAGTAATATTATATGATATTTGTCTTTCTCTTTCTGCCTTACTTCACTTAGTATGATAATCTCTAGACTCATCCATGTCACTGCAAATGGCAGTGTTTTATTATTTTTTATGGCTAAGTAACATTCCATTTGGAGAAGGCAATGTCAACCCACTCCAGTACACTTGCCTGGAAAATCCCATGGACGGAGGAGCCTGGTAGGCTGCAGTCCATGGGGTTGCTAAGAGTCGGACACGACTGAGCAACTTCACTTTCACTTTTCACTTTCATGCATTGGAGAAGGAAATGGCAACCCACTCCAGTGTTCTTGCCTGGAGAATCCCAGGGACGGTGGAGCCTGATGGGCTGCTGTCTATGGGGTTGCACAGAGTCGGACATGACTGAAGTGACTTAGCAGCAGCAGCAGCAACATTCCATTGTTTATCTTATCTTCTTTATCTATTCATCTGGGAATGGACATTTAGGTTGTCTCCTGTGTGCTTAGTCACTCAGTTGTGTCTGACTCTTTGTGACCCCAAGGACTGTAGCCCACCAGCTTCTGCTGTCCATGGGGATTCCTCAGGCAAAAATACTGGAGTGGGTTGCCATGCCCTCCTCAAGGGGATCTTCCCAACCCAGGGATCAAACCCAGGTCTCCTGCATTGCAGACAGATTCTTTACCATCTGAGCCATCAGGGAAGCCCAAGAATACTGGAAGCCCACAACTCCAAGGAATCTTTCCAACCCAGGAATTAAACTGGGGTCTCCTGCATTACCGACAGATTCTTTACCAGCTGAGCTACCAGGGAAGCCCATATCTTGGCTAGTGTAAATAGTGCTGCAATGAACATTGGGGTGCACATTTATTTTTGAATTGAAAATTTTATCTTATCTGGATTGGGATTGCTGGATTATATGGCACTCTATTTTTAGTTTTTTAAGGAACTTCCATACTGTTCTCCATATTGGCTGCACTAATTTTCATTCCCACCAATTTGTAGAAGGGTTCTCCTTTCTCCACATCCTCTCTAGTATTTGTTATTTGTAGACATTTTGATGATAGCCATTTTGATCAGTGTGAGGTGATACCTCATTGTACTTTTGACTTGCATTTCTTTAATAATTGGCGATGCAGAGCATCTTTTCTTGTGCCCATTGTCCATCTGTCTGTCTTCATTGAAGAAATGTATTTTTAGGTCTTCTGCACATTTTTGATTGGATTGTTTGTTTCCTTTGACATTAAGCTGTATAATCTATTTCTATATTTTGGAAATTGATCTCATTGGTTGCATCATTTGCAAATCTTTTCTCCTGTTCCATGTCTTTTTGTTTTGTTTGTGTTTCCTTTGCTGTGCAAAAGCTTTTAAGCTTATTTAGTTTTGCTGCTTGGCGTGCTGTAATTCATGGGGTCACAAAGAGTCGGAAATGACTGAGTGACTGAACTGAACTGAACTGAACTGATGTCAAACAATGTTCTACCTATGTTCTCCTCTAGGAATTTTACAGTGTCTATCTTATATTTAGGTCTTTAATCCATTTTTAGTTTAGCATTGTATATGATGTTAGCAAATGCCCACTATAGCCCCTTTTGTTTAACATAGTTTGGAAGTCCTAGCCACTGCAATCTGAGAAGAAAAAGAAATAAAAGGAACCTTAGCTGGAAATGAAAAAGTAAAACTGTTACTGTTTGCAGATGACATGATACTATGCATCAGTCAGTTAAGTCGCCCAGTTGTGTCCGACTCTTTGTGACCCCATGAAGCGCAGCATGCCAAGCCTCCCTGCCCATCACCACCTCCCGGAGTTCACTCAAACTCATGTCCATCGAGTTGGTGATGTCTTCCAGCCATCTCATCCTCTGTGGTCCACTTCTCCTCCTGCCCCCAATCCCTCCCAGCATCACAGTCTTTTCCAATGAGTCAACTCTTCACATGAGGTGGCCAAAGTACTGAAGTTTCAGCTTCAGCATCATTCCCTCCAAAGAAATCCCAGGGCTGATCTCCTTCAGAATGGACTGGTTGGATCTCCTTGCAGTCCAAGGGATTCTCAAGAGTCTTCTTCAACACTACAGTTCGAAAGCATCAGTGCTTCGGCACTCAGCTTTCCTCACAGTCCAATTCTCACATCCATACATGACCACTGGGAAAAAACCATAGCCTTGAGTAGACGGACCATTGTTGGCAAAGTAATGTCTCTGCTTTTCAATACGCTATCTAGGTTGGTCATAACTTTTCTTCCAAGGACTGAGCGTCTTTTAATTTCATGGCTGCAATCACCATCTGCAGTGATTTCTGAGCCCAAAAAGATGAAGTCTGACACTGCTTCCACTGTTTTCCTATTTCCCATGAAGTGATGGGACCAGATGCCATGATCTTCCTTTTCTGAATGTTGAGCTTTAAGTCAACTTTTTCACTCTCCTCTTTAACTTTCATCAAGAGGCTTTTTAGTTCCTCTTCACTTTCTGCCATAAGGGTGGTGTCATCTGCATATCTGAGGTTATTGATATTTCTTCCAGCAATCTTGATTCCAGCTTGTGCTTCCTCCAGCACACCGTCTCTCATGATGTAGTCTGCATGTAAGTTAAATAAGCAGGGTGACAATATACAGCCTTGACGTACTCTTTTTCCTATTTGGAACCAGTCTGTTGTTTCATGTCCAGTTCTAACTGTTGCTTTCTGACCTGCATATAGGTTTCTCAAGAGGCAGGTTAGGTGGTCTGGTATTTCCATTTCTTTCAGAATTTTCCACAGGTTTTTGTGATCCACACAGTCAAAGGCTTTGACATAGTCAATAAGCAGAAATAGATATTTTTCTGGAACTCTTTTGGTTTTTGGATGATCCAGCAGATGTTGGCAATTTGATCTCTGGTTCCTCTGCCTTTTCTAAAACCAGCTTGAACATCTGGAAGTTCACAGTTCAGGTATTGCTGAAGCCAGGCTTGGAGAATTTTGAGCATTGCTTTACTAGTGTGTGAGATGAGTGCAATTGTGTGGTAGTTTGAGCATTCTTTGGCATTGCCTTTCTTTGGGATTGTAATGAAAACTGACCTTTTCCAGTCCTGTGGCCACTGCTGAGTTTTCCAAATTTGCTGGCATATTGAGTGCAGCACTTTCATAGCATCATCTTTCAGGATCTGAAATAGCTCCACTGGAATTCCATCACCTCCACTAGCTTTGTTCGTAGTTATGCTTTCTAAGGCCCACTTGACTTCACATTCCAAGATGTCTGGTTCTAGATGAGTGATTACACCATCGCGATTATCTTGGTTGTGAAGATCTTTTGTGTACAGTTCTTCTGTGTATTCTTGCCACCTCTTCTTAATATCTTCTCCTTCTGTTAGGTCCAGACCATTGCTGTCCTTTATCGAGCCCATCTTTGCAGGAAATGTTCCTTTGGTATCTCTAATTTTCTTGAAGAGATCTCTAGTCTTTCCCATTCTGTTGTTCGCCTCTATTTCTTTGCATTGATCGCTGAGGAAGGCTTTCTTATCTCTTCTTGCTATTCTTTCAAACTCTGCAGTCAGATGCTTATATCTTTTCTTTTCTCCTTTGCTTTTCGCCTCTCTTCTTTTCATAGCTATTTGTAAGGCCTCCTCAGACAGACGTTTTGCTTTTTGCATTTCTTTTCCATGGGTATGGTCTTGATCCCTGTTGTACAATGTCACAAACCTCCATCTACAGTTCATCAGGCACTCTATCTGTCAGATCTAGTCACTTAAATCTATTTCTAACTTCCACTGTATAATCATAAGGGATTTGATTTAGGTCATACCTCAATGGTCCATCGGTTTTCCCTACTTTCTTCAATTTAAGTCTGAATTTGGCTGTAAGGAGTTCATGATCTGAGCCACAGTCAGCTCCTGGTCTTGTTTTTGTTGACTGTATAGAGCTTCTCCATCTTTGGCTGCAAAGAATATAATCAATCTGATTTCGGTGTTGACCATCTGGTGATGTCCATGTGTAGAGAGACTCCAGATATTCTAGCATACATCAGGGGATTTGGTTTGGCTACAGGATACAAAAATATAGATATCTGTTGCATTTTATACAATAGCAATGAAATATCAGAAAGATAAATTAAAGAAACAATCCCATCCACCATTGCATCAAAAAGAGTAAAATACCTTGAGATAAATCTGCATAGGAGGTAAAAGTCCTGAATACTGCAAGACACAGATGGAAATTTTCTTGCATTTTAAGAATTAATATAGTTAAAATGACCATACTCCCTAAGGCAATCTATGGATGCAAAGCAACCCCTATCAAATTTCCAATGGCATTTTCCACAGAACTGAAATGAAAAATATTTAAATTGTATGGAAGCACTACTGCTGCTGCTAATTCACTTCAGTCGTGTCCTACTCTGTGCAACCCTGTGGATGGCAGCCCACCAGGCTCCTCTGTCCCTGGGATTCTCCAGGCAAGAACACTGGAGTGGGTTGTCATTGCCCTCTCCAATGCAAGAAAGTGAAAAGTGAAAGTGAAGTTGCTCAACCGTGTCCGACTCTTCCAGACGCCATGGACTGTAGCCTACCAGGCTCCTCCATCCATGGGAGTTTCCAGGCAAGAGGACTGGAGTGGGTTGCCATTGCCGTGTCCTGTATGGAAGCACAGAAGACTCCAAATAGCTAAAGCAATCTTGAGAAAGAAGAATGAAGCTGGAGAAGTCACACACACACACACAGAATAAAAATATTATGGTTCTGGCACAAAACCAGAAACATAGATCAGTGTAACAGGATAGAAAATACAAAAGTAAGCCTGTGTGCTGCTGCTGCTGCTAAGTCGCTTCAGTCGTGTCTGACTCTGTGCGACCCCAGAGACGTCAGCCCACAAGGCTCCCCCATCCCTGGGATTCTCCAGGCAAGAACACTGGAGTGGGTTGCCATTTCTTTCTCCAGTGCATGAAAGTGAAAAGTGTGCTTATGGTCAATTAATCTATTACAAAGGAGGCAAGAATATACAGTGGAGAAAAGATAGTCTCATCAATAAGTGGTGCTGGGAAAAGGGGACAACTGCATGCAATTAATTTTTAAAACATTGAGATAAATCATTCTGTTTACAGGGATCACAAAACAACAAAAAACTCAACAATACAGAGTTCCTATGAGAAGAAATACATCTTAATAAATAAAAATTCTAAATATCATTAATATGTAAGGTAACCATAATTAATCCAAAAAATTTAATGTAATAAATTAATGGAGATTTCTTGTAAAATGTAGAAATTACTCTTAAATTTCTTTTCTATTAAAAGAAGGGACTGTTAGAGAAATTATCTTTTATAGAATATATTTTTGTTTTCCTTGGTATTTCAATTATAAGATAAGCTAAAATTATTTTTCTAATAATAAATGTATCACATAAAAACATATGTCTCTAAATTAATTCTCAAACACAAATTTTACAGCAGACATTAAACATAAATTCTATTTGATTTGGTTACTACACATATAAAAGCCATTTGTTATTATATATCTATGTTCATTTTGACAAAGTATCAAAACTACCTAGATATATCTCAATACTGTAAATTAAAAAAATTGGATAAAATTAAACAGATACTGTGAAATTTTATAAAGATATACTTAACAGAGACTTGGCAGGTTATAATATTCAAATTATAAACAGCAAATATATATTACCTATTTATATTAAATATCTATTTTTATGTGCATGCTTATAAAAGTCTGTGTAGCTTTCATAAGAAAGATTTAATACTGAAAGTTTCTGGATATTTGAAGAAACAAATATATTATTAACTGCATTTTGCTCTTTCATGTTATTTATTATTTTAAGAAAACATTAAATGTACAATTAATAACAATAATAACTAATTGTCCCATTCTTACCAAGCTTTGATAAAATTATTTAAATAGCTCAATTCTATTCCTTCTGTCACTAAATGTGACTTGTATTTCTATATTAGATATAAATGAAGGGAAGCAGTAATTTTTCCTCTGTTTATTATTTGCACATATTCTAAAATAAGAACTTTTTAAAAGCCATAAATCATTAGAAGATTTGCTTACTTAATTTTTTTGAAGCATGAGGGATGTAGGCAAGAAAATGTTTTGAACGAGTCAATGGAAATGAAGGGTTTCTAAGAGTAGTCCAGGTGGCAAAGTCAGGGCCACCATTAATCTGTCGGAAACTGTAACTACAATTTTGAAAACAGAACGAGTCACCAGGGGATTGCTTGGAAGAGTAAATCATAGGATACTTAACTTAGCAACTCTGATTCACTACATTGAATTAAGTAACAGGGTTTGTATGATAAGGCATAGTTAGCTGCTCCCACACCATCCCACAGGTGGTAGCTGAAATGTCTGTCTGCAGTGTTTTCTTAAAAGTTCTGTTTGCATTCCTCCTTTCCATCACAACACCCCAAAAAGAAGACAAAAAAAAAAGAAGAAAATGAAATCTGTGAATAGTAGAAAGGACAGTAATATTTTTTGAGGACTTCTTTTGGACCTCACCATAAAAAGACATTGTGACTCCAAGTAGAAAAATGAGGAGGAAATTACAATAGTAATTTAGTATACATGGAAAGAATACTAAGAGAGGAAAAACGTGCATATACTCCAATAACTGAAAAACATGAAATAAGCAGGTAACACTGTGTTAATCATAATTGTGACTTGGAATTTTAACAAAGATATATACATAAGTTGATCTTTAGTAGATAAAGATGATGAGCTAATAAAGTTTTCAGCCAATTAAATCAGGGGCTGCACAAGTTGCCATAGCAACCCATCTAAATTACACAGCAGCAGAAATTATCTTGGAAAAACCTGCCTCATGTTTTTAATGAAATCTAAGAAGAAAATCACTACATTATTTTGGTCAAAAACTTTAATAATATAATTTATACCTAACTTTCCATGAATGTTTTCTTGAAAACAAGAATAGCCGAGGAATCTAACAGTGGCACCATTGTGGAAATCCTGATAACATGAATGTAAAAATTGTAAACTGGACATTGTTTACATTTGAACATATTTGTAGTCTAGAATCTTGCCATGCCTTCATTTATCATTATCTTGTCTTCATTTATCCTTATTAGCCTTCTCTATAATTCCTGCTTAGGTTGTATATGCTCCAAATGTCATTCTGACTTCTCAAAAAATTCTTTTAATTCTTTATTATTGCTAAGGTTTATTTAAAAGTCTATTTTTATATATAATTATTATATAATAAATTATCTATATAAATTTACTATTAAATTGCATACTATTATTATATACTGTATGGTATATTTTAAAAATATATTTTTAAATATAAAAATATTTTCAAATATACTATAAATATGTAATTACATTATGAAATTATATTCAAATGAAAGTCACTCAGTCATGTCCAATTTTTTGTGACTCTACAGAGAAATCCATGGAATTCCCCAGGCCAGAATACTGGACTGGGTAGCTTTTCCCTTCTCCAGGGATCTTCCTAATGCAGGGATCGAATCTAGGTCTCCCACATTGCAGGTAGATTCTTTACCAGGTGAGCCAAATTATGTTCATGAACTTACTAAAAAATATATTCCACACATACCGTGTATCAGGCATAAATGTTTAATGATCCCATGTGTGTGAATATGTGTATATATGGCTTATTTATCAGTTTGTAAACTCTTTGATAAAAGAGGTAATTGCTTAGAAATTTTGCAAATATTTAACTTTTACTGGCTGCTGCTATAAGGCTTATTATAAATGAGGCACTTATCTGTACTTACCAGTGATTGATCTTGAAATATGAACAAATTTGTTAGTGTTTTCCTTCTGTTTTGGAAATAGAGTGAAAGCATTTCCACCTCCCCAAATGAGAAATCAGTAAAGTACTTAGAATAGTAAAACCTGTTGCCTTTGTTTCTTTGAAGTTCACTGAAGTAAAATCTTATGGCCTCAAATCTAAATTCCCATTAGATTTTTCCTATCCCTATTTCCTTCCAAATCTCATTCCAATAGCCACTAGGAAACCTGACAGCAGGTGTAGCAAGCAAAGTAAATTCAAGAAAGGGAGGCAAAAACAGCACAAAGGGAAAGTAGGTAGAGAGAAATTCTGGGAACACTTGTATTAATTAATGCTTGCCCTGGCAGAGAAGGGAATGGCACCCCACTCGAGTACTCTTGCCTGGAAAATCCCATGGATGGAGGAGCCTGGTAGGCTGCAGTCCATGAGGTCACTAAGAGTCGGACACGACTGAGCAACTTCACTTTCACTTTTCAGTTTCATGCATTGGAGAAGGAAATGGAAACCCACTCCAGTGTTCTTGCCTGGAGAATCCCAGGGACGGGGAGGCCTGGTGGGAGGCCGTTTGCTGCAGTCCATGGGGTCCGAGAGTCAGACATGACTGAGCGATTGAACATTGTCTACATTGTCTCTATACAGTAATTCTCAACTTTGGGGCAACATGAAGACCTGTATTACCTAACAAAAACTATTTTACATCTCCCAGAAAAATGTAAAATCATGCACACATTCACAATTTATATTTCAGAAGATTAGTGTGTTGTTGAAGTTTGTGTATGCACTATAGCCTTAAAACCTATACCCTTCTGAAAGAAATTCTGATTTTCTTGTATATTTAGGACACCATAGTAATTATTTTTCACCTTAACACATTTTTATTATCATTCTGATATAGGTTCTATGTATATTTTTATACAAAAAGAAACCTAATGGCTATTGCATTTTATGGATTTTGTGGCTGTTACAATAATAACTTGCATTAAATTAATTTGTATAGTTTTATTTAATTTTTATATTTTTCTGAGTTTCAATTGGAACTTGAGTTTTAGCTGGAGTTTGACTTTAAGTGGAAAACCAGAAATGACTAAACCAGCATCCTTGCCCTAAAGAAGTGTTGCCAAGGCTATTGCCCCAGAACCATTTGACTACCCCTCCGTCTAGGTAGAACAAAACCAACCATAACCTCTCAGTTCAGTTGCTAAGTCATATCCAACTCTTTGTGACTTCTTGGACTGCAGCATGACAGGATTCCCTGTCCATCACCAAACCCGGAGCTTACTCAAAGTAATGTCCATCCAATCAGTGATGCCATCCAACCAGCTCATCCTCTGTCATCCCCTATTCCTCCCACATTCAATCTTTCCCAGCATCAGTGTCTTTTCCAATGAGTCAGTATTTCGCACCAGGTGGCCAAATTATTTGAGTTTCGGCTTCAGCATCAGTCATTCAGTGAACATTCAGGACTGATTTCCTTTAGGATGGACTGGTTTGATCTGCTTGCAGTCCAAGGGACTCTCAAGAGTCTTCTCCAACACCACAGAACAAAAGCATCAATTCTTCAGTGTTCAGCTTTCTTTATAGTCCAACTTTCACATTCATACATGTCTACTAGAAGAAACATAGCATTGACTAGATGGACCTTTGTTGGCAAAGTAATGTCTCCACTTTTTAATATGCTGTCTAATGTGGTCATAATTTTTCTTCCAAGAAGCAAATGTCTTTTAATTTCATGGCTGCAGTCACCATCTGCAGTGATTTTGGAGGACAAGAAATAAAGTCTTTCCTGTTTCCATTGTTTCCCCATCTATTTGCCATGAAGTGATGGGACCAGATGCCATGATCTTAGTTTTCTCAATATTGAGTTTTAAGCCAACTTTTCATTCTCCTCTTTCACTTTCATCAAGAGGCTATTTAGGTCTTTGCTTTCTGCCATAAATATGGTGTCATCTGCATATCTGAACTTATTGGTATTTCTCCTGGCAATCATAATTCCAACTTGTGCTTCATCCAGCCCAGCATTTGTCATGATATATTCTGCATAAAAGTAAAATAAGCAGGATGACAATAAACAGCCTTGACATACTCCTTTCCTGATTTGGAACCAGTCTGTTTTTCCACATCCAGTTCTAACTGTTGCTTCTTGACCTGCATACAGATTTCTCAGGAGGCAGGTCAGGTGGTCTGGTATTCCCATCTCTTATAACTTTCCACAGTTTGTTGTGATAAACACAGTCAAAGGCTTTAGCATGGTCAATAAAGCAGAACTAGATGTTTTTTTGTACTCTCCTTTTTTTTCGATGATCCAGTGGATGTCGGGAATTTGATCTCTTGTTCTTCTGCCTTTTCTAAACACATGTTGAATATCTGGAAGTTCACGGGTCACGTACTGTTGAAGCCTGGTTTGGAGAATTTTGAGCATTACTTTGCTAGCATGTGAGATGACTGCTATTGTGCAGTAGTTTGAGCATTCTTTAGCATTGACTTCTTTGGGACTGGAATGAAAACTAATCTTTTCCAGTCCTATGGTCCTGCTGAGTTTTCCAAATTTGCTGGCATATTGTGTTCAACACTTTCACTGCATCATCTTTTAGAATTTAAAAGAGCTCAACTGGAATTCCATCACCTCCACTGGCTTTGTTCGTACTGATGCTTCCTAAGGCCCATGTGACTTTTCATTCCAAGATGTCTGGCTCTAGGTGAGTGATCACACCATCGTGGTTGTTTGGGTCATAAAGATCTTTTTTCTATAGTTCTTCTGTGTATTCTTGCCACCTCTTCTTAATACCTTCTGCTTCTGTTAGGCCCATACCATTTCTATCTTTTATTGTGCCCATCTTTGCATGAAATATTTCCTTGGTATGTGAAATTTTCTTGAGATCTTTAGTGTTTCCCATTCTATTGCTTTCCTCTATTTCTTTGCATTAATCATGGAGGAAGGCTTTCTTATCTCTCCTTGCCATTCTTTGGAACTCTTCAAAATGGGTATATCTTTCCTTTTCTCCTTTGCCTTTAGTGTCTCTTCTTTTCTCAGCTATTTGTAAGGCCTCACTGGACAACCATTTTGCCTTTTTTTTTTCTTTTGTTGGGGATGGTCTTGCTCACTGCCTCCTGTACAATGCCACGAACCGCTGTCCACAGTTCTTCAGACAGTCTATCAGATCTAATCCCTTGAATCTATTTGTTACTTCCACTGTATAATCATAAGGAATTTGATTTATGTTGTACATGAACAGTCTGGTGCTTTCCCCTACTTTCTTCATTTTAAGTCTGAATTTGGCAATAAAGAGTTCGTGATCTGAGCTACAGTCAGCCCCCAGTCTTTTCTTTTTTTACTGACTGTATAGAGCTTCTCCATCTTTGTTTGCAAAGAATATAATAAATCTGACTTTGGTATTGACCATGTGTATTCTCCATGTGTAGAGTTTTCTCTTTTGTTGTTGGAAGAGGGTGTTTGCTATGACTAGTGCATTCTCTTTGAAAAACTCTCTTAGCTTTTAATCTGCTTCATTTTGTAATCCAAGGACAAATTTGCCTGTTATTCCAAGAATTTCTTCACATTCTACTTTTGCATTCCAGTCCTCTATAATGAAAACAACATGTATTTTGGGTGTTAGTTCTCAAAGGTCTGTAGGTCTTCATAGAACTGTTCATCTTCAGCTTTCTGTAGCATTACTGGTCAGGGCATAGACTTGGATTACTGTGGCACTGAATGGTTTGCCTTGGAAACAAACAGAGATCATTCTGTTGTTTTTGAAATTGCATCCAACTGCTGCATTTTGAACTCTATTTTTTTTTTTTTTTTACTATGATGGCTACTCCATTTCTTTTAAGGGATTCTTTCCCACAGTAGTAGATATAATGGTCATCTGAGTTAATTTCACTCATTCCAGTCCATTTATTTCACTGATTCCTAAAATGTCAATGTTTGTTCTTGCCATCTCCTGTTTGACCACTTCTAATTTGCCTTGATTCATGGACCTAACATTCCAGGTTCCTATGCAATATTGCTCTTTACAGCATCAGACATTACTTCCATAACCAGTCACATCCACAGTTGAGTGTTGTTTTTGCTTTGGTTCTGTCTCTTCTTTCTGGAGTTATTTCTCCACTGATCTCCAGGAGCATATTTGGCACGTACTGACCTGGGGAGTTCATCTTTCAGTGCCCTATCATTTTGCTTTTTCATGCTGTTCATGGGGTTCTCAAGTCAAGAATACTGAAGTGGTTTGCTGTTCCCTTCTCCAGTGGATCATGTTTCGTCAGAACTCTTCACCATGACCCATCTGTTTTGGGTGGCCCTACACTGTGTGGCTCATAGTTTCATTGAGTTAGACAAGGCTGTGTTCCATGTGATCAGAGTGGTTAGTTTTCTGTGATTGTGGTTTTCATTCAGTCTGCCCTCTGATGGAGAAGGATAAGAGGCTTATGGAAGCTTCCTGATGGGAGAGACTGACTGAGGGGGAAACAGGGTCTTGTTCTGATGGGCGGGGCCATGCTCAGTAAATCTTTAATCCAATTTTCTGTTGATGCATGGGGCCATGTTCCCTCCCTATTATTTACCTGGGGCCAAACTATGGTGGCAAGAATACACAGAAGAACTGTACAAAAAAGATCTTCAGGACCAAGATAATCATGATAGTGTGATCACTCACCTAGAGCCAGACATCCTGGAATATGAAGTCGAATGGGCCTTAGAAAGCATCACTACGAACAAAGCTAGTGGAGGTGATGGAATTCCAGCTGAGCTCTTTCAAATCCTGAAGGATGATGCTGTGAAAGTGCTGCACTCAATATGCCAACAAATTTGGAAAACCCAGCAGTGGCCACAGGACTGGAAAAGGTCAGCTTTCATTCCAATCCCCCAAAAAAGGCAATGCCAAAGAATGCTCAAACTACCACACAACTGCACTCATCTCACATGCTAGTAAAGTAATGCTCAAAATTCTCCAAGCTGGGCTTCAGCAATACATGAACTGTGACCTTCCTGATGTTCAAGGTGGTTTAGAAAAGGCAGAGGAACCAGAGATCAAATTGCCAACATCTGCTGGATCATGGAAAAAGCAAGAGAATTCCAGAAAAACATCTATTTCTGCTTTATTGACTATGCCAAAGCCTTTGACTGTGAGGATCACAATAAACTGTGGAAAATTCTGAGAGAGATGGGAATACCAGACCACCTAACCTGCCTCTTGAGAAATCTGTATGCAGGTCAGGAAGCAACAGTTAGAACTGGACATGGGACAACAGACTGGTTCCAAATAGGAAAAGGAGTACGTCAAGGCTGTATATTGTCACCCTGCTTATTTAACTTCTATGAAGAGTACATCAAGAGAGATGCTGGGCTGGAAGAAGCACAAGCTGAAATCAAGATTGCTGGGATAAATATCAATAACCTCAGATATGCAGATGACACCACCCTTATGGCAGAAAGTGAAGAGGAACTAAAAAGCCTCTTGATGAAAGTGAAAGAGGAGAGTGAAAAAGTTGGCCTAAAGCTACACATTCAGAAAACGAATATCATGGCATCCGGTCCCATCACTTCATGGGAAATAGATGGGGAAACGTTGGAAACAGTGTCAGACTTTATTTTTTGGGGCTCCAAAATCACTGCAGATGGTGACTGTAGCCATGAAATTAAAAGACGCTTACTCCTTGGAAGAAAAGTTATGACCAACCTAGATAGCATATTCAAAAGCAGAGACATTACTTTGCAACAATGGTCCATCTAGTCAAGGCTATGATTTTCCCAGTGGTCATGTATGGATGCGAGAGTTGGACTGTGAAGAAGGCTGAGCGCTGAAGAATTGATGCTTTTGATCTGTGGTGTTGGAGAAGACTCTTGAGAGTCCCTTGGACTGCAAGGAGATCCAACCAGTCCATTCTGAAGGAGATAAACCCTGGGATTTCTTTGGAAGGAATGATGCTAAAGCTGAAACTCCAGTACTTTGGCCACCTCATGTGAAGAGTTGACTCATTGGAAAAGACTCTGATGCTGGGAGTGATTGGGGGCAGGAGGAGAAGGGGACGACAGAAGATGAGATGTCTGGATGGTGTCACTGACTCGATGGACGTGAGTCTGAGTGAACTCCAGGTGATGGTGATGGACAGGGAGTCCTGGCATGCTGCACTTCATGGGTTGGCAAAGAGTCAGACACGACTGAGTGACTGAACTGAACTGAAACTATGGTAGAGGTAATGAAGATAATGTTGACCTCCTTCAAAAAGTCCTATGCAGGCACTGCCACACTCAATGCCCCAAACCCTACAGCAGGCCATTCTGTACCCACGCCTCCGCCAGAGACACCTGGACAGTCACGGGCAAATCTGGATCAGTGTCTTCTGGGGTCACTGCTCCTTTTTACTGGGTTCTGGTACACACAAGGTTCTGTTTGTGCCCTCCAAGAGTCTGTTTCCCTAGTCTTTGTAAGTTCTGGCTGCTCTC